>NC_139804.1:32820348-33130348 GCF_963457635.1 Microchirus variegatus
TTCCGTAAAAAGACAGCACGCCCGTCAAGTTGTGTTTTTTTTTATAAATCCCAAACTTTGCACAAAGTGGCATATGCAAGCTTTATAAACAAGGCTCCTCGTCATCAGGGCTGTCCCGATAATTGCAAATAAATGTAAAAACCTGCGACAATATCACATGGTTTAAAGCTCCCATAGAGTGGTCCTATCATACATATATGTGAGTTATGGAGGTCTACTTACATACATTAACTTGTTTTTATGGTCAAAAACCTCCTAGTTGCTGTAAACGAGCCGATAGAAATCTCTCCTCACTGAAGCTCTCGTCAGCCGCGCTGTTTCCGACTGAAATCTCACACCCAGAAGACAGACTGTGTTGTGATTGGCCAGCCAACTACGGCTTTCCCAACTGTCTTGTGATTGGCCAATACCTGGAAGTGACGTAATCAACACACCAGCTCTCAGAAGCGCAGCTCCCCCCTCTGGAACGGTGGATGCACTGCTACTCATAATCAAAACATTGTTTTAACAGTGTTTAAAAATAGCTTTGTCACGACTCCCCGCCGCAGTCCCTTTTACGACTTTGACCCGGAGTCAGAAGACACTGTCGCTCGTGAAACACCTCCACAACGGACGTTATTCTTCTTCTTGTGGTTCAATGTACGCAACCGGATGAACCCGGACTAGTGCCCGGAGCAGGAGGATCTGCTGTTCAGGAGAACTGCTGTTTACGTAACGGGACTGGGTTTTTTTCAGAGACCTCGCTGAGCCCGAGATTACAATAAAACACAGCGTTCTCAGCAGTGGCTGAACTGTTTGTTCGGAACCTACAGGGCTTCATAAACGAGGCAATGGCGCAGATACACACTAAAAAAAAACAGCGTTAATTGGTACTTCTGTTCTATGGGAGCTTTAAGGCCACATTAACGAACACACTCACCCATACAGCCACAGCACACCTGAGCAGGGCCTGTGTTATTGGGAGCAGAGAAAATGAGCCTTTATTTACTCTCCACATGCAGCCAGCACGTTCCAGGTCAGTCTGGAGTTCCAGACAATACGATGCTTTGTATCGGAAGAGCACAAACACATTTGGTGTTCAGTCATGCCTTCTTTTTTTTTTTTTTTTTACTCCCTCCCTCTTCTTCATCCTTCACCATGTCATCTCTCACATGCAGTGACACCTCTGGGTTTCTCACAGAAATGATCTCACTTTTTGGCTTTTTTTCGGTTAGCATCGCAATAGGGTGGTGGGAAACGAGAGATTGTCTTAAAAAGATGGAAAATTAAAGGAAAACTTATTAAAAATGCACATTCAGGAAAAAAAGTTTCATCTAGAAGAAGCATAAATGTACAGAGGAAGGAGAAAAGAAACAGAGACAATAGAGATGGGCATGGTGGGGGGGGGGGATGATAAAATGTTGTGTTTAGTCAAACTGAAAGGCAGTGGAGACAGAGAGGAGGTGGAATGGTGCAGAGAAGGATGAAAGAGTTCCGTTGCCCGAATGAATAATTCAATGGCAAAAAAACAAAAAAAAAACAAGGGAATCAGCAGAATAAAGCTTTTCCTTCTCCATCAACCACAGCACATGGTCAGGGTCACACAGAAATAAACAGAAAACTGTACAAGCTTTGCTTTTTTTTCCACCTGACGAACATTGCAAAATTCATATCTACAGTGACAATAAGACTGAGATGGAGATGATTATTGATGATTTTTATCTTTAATCTAGCTTTGATTACGTTACTGCTTGTTTAGATCAAACCACTTCAATCTGTCTAAAATGCAGCAGCTCGGCTTTTAATCAGAAATCCTACATTTTGCTGACTTTATCTTCTGGCGACCAAGGAACTAAGAAATCGTCCTTTAAACAACCAGAATTGTTTTTATTCCAACAAATATTTGGCTGATTTTGTCTTTCATTTGATTTGTCTTTCATTTCATGACACTTGTTTTTAATGTATCTTCACATATCTACATTTTTATCTTTATATTTGTAATATTTTTCCTCCCAAAAGGTTTGTATTTCATCTCCAGCACTGCTAACCCTCTACACAGAATGTCTTTGTGTTTGTATGTTTCAGCTTCAGCATTAAGTTCAGGTACCACATGATGGTCCTAACCTGACTTTCATTTAAATCTCTCAATCTCTCAAAGCCTCCTGCTGTTTTTGTTTTTTTTTGCCAGTGGCCCTTTTCTCTAAAATCAGTAGCTATAGCAACACTACAAAGTAGATCAGGTCGACAAAAATACGGCTGCAGAAGATACAGAGGATGACGGGGGGGGAAGTGGCAAGATGCAGGGATAAAAAATACAAAAATAAACTGGAGCAAAGTCCAAAGAAAGGTTAAAGGAGGGACAAGGTATTCAGTGTAAGTTTTCATCAGGTTTAATCCAATATTTGGAACTCTAACCAAATGGAACACAGTCCTATCATGATGGTAAATTTCAAGTCATTCCGAGATACTTTTTGTTCTTGAGAAGAAAGTCAGGTCACTGTCAAAGTGCAAAGTGTCAAATTTCCTGAATTTCAAAAATTCATGAAAGTTATTCCTCAAGAGGTTAGCAAATATTTTCAACGGATCCTTTTTCAGGGCGATGCTGACTATAAAGATGACAAATTTCAAGTCATTCTGAGATACTTTTTGTTTTTGAGAAGAAAGTCAGCTCACTGTCAAAGTAGATAAAGCAGTAGAAGAATGAATGGACGGATGGAAGCAAAAATAATTTCAGCGTAAAAACTAACCCTTAAATTGTATATTCCCGTATCATATTGACCCAAAATAAATGGCTAAAAACAACAGCTATAAAAAGAGCAGTGATTTTAATGTCGAGGCATTTATGAGTTTGAGTATTTACACAATGTTAGTCAATGTCATATTTTAGCTCCATCTTGCTGCATTGCTTCATTTGTTGAGTTGTGGCTACACTGCAGCCAATATCCTCACGAGTAAATTATGTCACAAGTCGCTGCTTTGCCAAGTAATGCTGAAACAACGTTGATGAAATAAGCTGCGAGGGGGAGTGGTCGTAAAAAATGGATTTCTCCAACCCGATCTCTTTATTTCCCTCCGAATAAGTGTCGAAAGCTGACACAGATTGAAATCTGCATTTGTTTATACTCAGCTGTATCGATGCCAGGCCGTCCGCACGCACCGTAAACACAGGAGTTTTGATTTTGTTTCGAAAGTGCTATACGCGGCGTGATGACCGGGCATCTCTTCCCATCAATTTGTCTCTCTATCACCTTGCAGCTTGCGCTCATTCCTGCTGGCTTTTTGTTTATCCCTGAACATAAATCCCCGTGTTATGGTCCCTCGTAAAAGCGCTCAGGTTTCACCCGACCACCACCTGACTGAGTATATGCACCAAAAAAATAAAAACCAGAACAAATCAAGGACGGTGAATGAAATAGTCAGAGAACGCATTTGCGTCATTAGTTTGATTAGTATAGTATCAGTGGTGTTGTCAGGTCTATGTGTAGAAAAACAACGGATGGGCCCTTTAAAGGGGAAATAAGTAGTTTATAGTGCCATCTAGAGGAGAGGCTGAAATTTACAACAAAGACCTGCTGCTCTGCTCACCCCCTCCCTTCCCTGAGCGCTACGGTATCCTCAGCCGGTCAAATGTCGTCCTCGTCGTCTTTCTCCGTGTCAGCAGATGAGGTTCGTGAGGCGAGGGAGAGGGCGGAGCTACCGCGGCCGTAGCAGACGAAGCGGAGAGAGAGGAGGCGGGACTTCAGCTACAAGTAAAGAGACGCTTGATTTGTTCTCTCCTGCGTTTGTCCTTACAGGCTCCGGTAGAAACATGGCGTCTCGCTGCTAACAGTGGCTATGCAACCGCGGCCCGCGACCACGTTATTTTACATGACTTTTTGAAACACTACGAAAATGAAACAAAAACTATTATACAGCGACTAGACAATGCAGGAGCACATAATATGTATAAAAAAGTGGATTTTGGGTTATATAAACCTACAGATACTACATATTGTACCTTTAAATAACCTGAGCAGTGGTTTTATGGTGCATGCCCTCTTTTTTTTTTTTTTTTTTTTATCCTCTTTGGGCGACATTCAATTGATCAGCGCTTTCTGCACTGAGGACGTTAGAGCCAGCAAACATCCTCATCAATCAGACGCAGCTAAAACAAACCCTATAAGCATTTACAGCCTCTTCACACTCACACATTTTCTCTTTTCTTACCCAGCTGTGACTTCCCCGCCATCACTCCATCTCTCAACGCTCTCTGTCTCACACACTCTATCTTGGAGCTAATCTCCTTAAAACAGCAATCTCTTTCTTCCCCCCTCATCCCTCTCCCTTTGTCTCTCCCCCCCCCGTGTCTCTTTCTTCCCACAGATTGCCCTCTGTCCATCAGCAGACCTCTCTGTCTTCCCACCTGTCTGCACACGCCCCTTATCTCATTTCTCTTCCTTCACATCTCCACCCATCATTCTTTTCACCTCAAACAACTCCAGCTCCCGTTTCCCTCCATTCTCTATGATGGAGAGCTTTATTTTTTTTATTTTTTTTCCTCTTGCAATCTGCAACATATTAGCCTCATTTCAAGGTCAAGTCCATATGAAATAGATCATTTTTTTCAATCCTTCTGCTAACTCTAAACTATTAGCGATGCATTACGGAGGATGTGGTGAGCAAATCGCCGAGTGTGGAGCCTTGTAGAAATGAGGAAGGAGGGTTAGGTAAAGGTCAAACTCATTACCAGAAAACAAATAAGCTTCTTAAAGGACCTCTACACACACACACACACACACACAGGTTTGCACAGTATTTGTAGTGAGAACACACAGACATAATCCATTCCCTAGTCCCTTACCTTGCAGTCAACCATCGTAAATAAATGCCTAACCCTAACCCTTAACCTAAACCCAATTAAAAAGTGAGAAATCTAACCCTAACCCTAAATGTTAAGGGCCAATAAAACATCAGGTCTAAATTTCCCAAAATGTCCTTAATCCATAAGGTTTTTTGGTCCATTCAACCCATCACCTAATAGCATATAATATATGAATTCACATTATGGAGACTTGCTAGGGAAGGTCTCTACAGCTTAATTTACCATACATAATAACAGTGAAATCCTTACCTGCTTATTACCAGTGGTAATTTTCCAATAACACAATATAATTTGCCAGAATATTTAGTATTTCTGCTGTAGATTCGCTGTATTTACCCACTTATCACCAGTAGTTATAACCAATAACGCTTTATAATTTACTGGGCAATTAACCAGTATTTTTGGCCATGGTTTCATTGTTCTTACCTTCTTATCACAGGCTAATACCTAGTAACACATTTCTGTTACCATATATTTACTGGGTAAATAGCTAGTAATTAGGGGACTGTGGCTACCTGCTTATTACCAGCTTATAACACAATAATGCACTTGAATTTACCATATAGTTACCCAACATTTTGGCCATAGTCGCATTGTATTTACTTTCTTATTACCAGCAGTAATTACTCAATAACACACTATAATTGACTATATAGTTACCAGGTAAATTCCCAGCATTTTGGCCATAGTTTCATTCGTATTTACTCCATTTTATTACCATTGGTAATTACTTTGTAACACTTTTGTGTTAGCATGAACTTACCAGGTAAATACATATTGCCTTGTATTAAACAGTATGCTGCTACCTGAGCTCTAATGTTGTTTACAGGCTTCAGAGTTTTAAAGATGATAGAATAGTGATATGATGAACATTTTATGATCAAGGAATTTTACGGCGGTTGTGCTTCTACAATTCTATGTATCCCTCGTTTCCCTATAACAAGGGATACATAGAATCTGTTCAACAAATTTAATGGAGAACATTCTTCTCGTATTCAGTGACTGGTGTGTGATTGGAGTCCATAAATGCTGGGTAATGTTTTATTTAGCTGGGTTTAAATCAAGGATTTATGCTTACAGTTGAGAATGTAGACAGGCAAGGAGCAGGAGGGGAGGGATGAATACGGAAATCAAACAAAACTGAATGCCAAATAGTAAAAAAAAAAAAAGAAGGAATAAATGATACAAAGCACTCAGCAAGAATAAGAGATACAGAGCAGAGGAGACAAGGAGCAGCTCAAAGACAGAAATTGCAGTTTGTGAGAAGAAAAGGACTGAAAGTACAAAGAGAGGCGTAGAGAGAAGAGTATAATGTAGATGTGGACTATCAAAAAGATGGGAGAGGGGATAGCAGTCTCATAGAGGCAAGAACATTTTTAAAGTGTTAAAAGTGGAGTATGTTTGGGAAAGGAAGGTAAAAAAAGAAGAAGAAGAAGAAAACAGAAAAGTGTGGATGGATGGATGGATGTATGGAGAGAGAAGGGATGAGACTGCTGGGTGAAGAAAATATATGTTCAATGGGCCACGACACGGAAGCTGAAAAGAGCATATCACTCCCAGTATGACGTCTTTCCACTCAACAAGTCACAGGTGGCACACGCGCACACACACAGACACACACACACACACACACACACTGAAGAAACTAAAGCACCTCAAAGAGCTCAGTGGGACGCCGAGGATGCTGAGATTGTTGAGATTGTCGAGATGTGAGGCTCTGTCTGTTATGCAACAACACTGGAGTTGGCTCATGCACGACTGTAGTATCAATTTAAAGTTTGGTGAATGAATAATAATCAATGTCTCTGGTGATTTGACATTTGGTGCATTAAGAAGATATGAGGATAATTATCTAAGATCTAAGATCTTAAACTGAAGTCTGTTGACGGCCTCTGAAAACCTAGCCTCTTACATTAAGTACACATTAAATACTTATTCTCATGAAACCTATGCTTTGACATATGAAACCCAAGTGATTATACAACTTTTTTTTTTTTTCGGAAATACACTTCAAATTCAACCAATACAACCTACTAAATGTTACACACTCAACCTTAAAGTGATAAGACTATTCTAGTCCAGGCGACAGTGGATCATTTTGGTTGTGGGTTCGATTTCCTGCTCCACCAATCTACATGCTGATGTGTCCTTGGGTAAGACACTTAACCCCACGTTGCTCCTAGCGGCTGCGCCGACGGCGTGTGAATGGTTGTGATGGAAAGATGTGCTATATGAGGATGAACGTGAATGTGTGAGTGAATGGTGTTTGAGTGTTTGATTAATCGGGGATCATGTGCCATACAGAAACCTCAAAATGACCCCTCACACTTAAAAGTGTGGTCCGACTGTAGCAAGATCTATACAGGCCAATGTAGGTATGAAGAGCCACTGCAAAAGGCTGCAACAATCCTTTAAATGTGAACTCAGTGTATTACCCAGGTGCAGCTTCTCGTCATTCTAATTGTGGGCACTAGGGCTGAACGATTATGGAAAATAATCTAATTGCGATTTTTCGTGCCAATATTGCGATTGCGATGCGATTATTTTTTAAAGGTCTTAATCTTCTGTATTATTAAACAGGGACAAGCAATACATCATAAGTATGGCCAATACTATATTACATTAAAGTCATATATATATATATATATATATATACATATATTTTTTTTTTTTTTTTTTTTTTTACAGCAGCAGCAACCGCAGCAATGCGGGGTGGAAACTAACTATTCTACAGTGTACTACGTCGTTTTAGGCTCAAAAACTGTCCATTATTGAACATCAAAGCAGCGATAATAAAAATGAGGGTCAAAAAAAAGCGGAGCAGAGAGAAACTCTCCGCTGGCACAGATGTGTCTCCAGACGACTCAGGTTTTTGAACCTGCGCTTGTTGTGTAGGATCTTGACTGGGTGAGATGCCGTCTTCAATCGTGTAGACGGCTTATTGTTGTGTCCACCCCCGTTCTTAACATTAGCGCAAGCTCGTTCGCACGACACACGCGCACACACACACGCTTGGACACGCACAGTCACTGAACAGCTGTTCGGACAGCGGCCGAAGCTCCATAGTCACCTTACCGATCCGCCCTCACCTAGTCCATTCACAAAAACGGGCCGTGACTCGTCCTCCGCAACGCGCGCATGTGAGAGCGCAGGGAGCAGACAGAGTGACCAGAGTGCAGCGTCTGTGGTTAGACGATCTCGTTCATTATATTTATATCACATGTTTTACACGCGCATGTCACGTGAACAGCGTATAATCGCAGCCTTTGCGGTTAGAAAATTGCACTTGATCATATCGCGATATTATCGCAAATGCGATATATCGTTCAGCCCTAGTGGGCACTTTGCCAAAAAACAACAGTGACTCATACTGAGCTTCCTCTCAATAAAGAACATAATCGCTAATTACAATTGTTCCAATGGTGAATTTCAATACTTCAATATTCGGTTACAGAGATGAAGCTGGAGTGGAGATAATATAGAGTGGAGGTACTTTAGTAATGAAACACGACGTGCCTGATACCAAACTGTCAAGTAGAGCTGAAGAGTGCTCTTCTTAATAAGTGGTTTAATAACCAACTTAACAATCCGGTTAACTACTGTAGTTGACCTCCTCCATAGAGGTTCATAGAGGTTTATATTTTCGCCGGAGTTTGTTTGTTTGTCTGCCTGTTTGCAACATAACTCCAAAAGTCACACACGGATTTGGATGAAATGTCCGCAATGGGACCAGAAACATGTGATCAAATTTTGAGCGCGAGCCGTCGACGCTATCACTGGTTACAACACTCGATGTATGACCCACTAGCGCCTGCAGGGTGTATTTTGTAGGCACTGAGCTGCCTTGCCGGAGTACTGCGCTCTCTGAGTGCTTTTCAAGTTCACTTATAAATCCTTTAAAAGGTGTTAAAGTAATTTAAATTTGAGTCTTTGTATTTGGGTGCCATAACATCAGATAATGTTTCTTCGAATGTCAAATATTTATTCCGGATCCTAAGTGCTGCTAGCAGGAAAGCTATCACTCGAAGGTGGTTAAAACCAGGGAAACCTACGGTAGAGGAATGGTTTGACATAATCTATGATATTTTTAAGATGGAAAGGATTACTTTTGCTCTGAGACTACAACAGGGAAGTTTTTTGAAAAAATGGGAGAGATGGATAATCTTTATAACACCAATACGGCCATCATTTGTCTAAAAGTGGATTTCTGTGTCTTTGTTGTTATTCTTTACATTCCCTCAGTAGAGGGTTCTACAGAGTATTGAGGTTTACCCCAAAATGTTTTTTTTTTGTTGTTGTTGTTTGTTTGTTTTTTGTTTATTAGTTTCTTGTTCTTATATTACTATATTTACAAAAAAAAGAAAAGTTTATTTGTGTATATTATTGGTTGGGTGAATGCCTAATGGGTCCTTGCACAATTTTACACTGCTTATTGTGTCTGTGACACTTTATCGTGAACTACAATTGTACATTGTCAATTGACTAACTTTGAAGTATGTGTATTGTAAGATTGGTATTACTACTGTTTGTTTGGACCTGAAAATCATAATAAAAAAAGAATTTAATAAAAAAAAAAAGGTGTTAAAGCTCCCATAGAACGGAAGTGCCAATTAACGCAGTTTTTTGGTGTGTGTCTGTGGCATTACGTCGTTTATGAAGCCCTGAAGGTTCAAAACAAACGGTTCAGCCACTGCTGAGAACGCTGTGTTGTACTGTAATCTCGGGCTCAGCGAGATCTGTGATCTGAAAAAAACCCGTTCTGGTTACGTAAACAGCAGTTCTACTGAACAGTGGATCATCCTGCTCCGGGCACTAGTCCGGACACATCCGGTTGCGTACATTGAACCGCAGAAGAAGAAGAAGAATGTTGGATGCGGAGGTGTTTCACTAGTCCTTTTTAAACATTGTTAAAACAATGTTTTGATAATGAGTAGCAGTGCGTACACCGTTTCGTGGCTAACTCTCTGTAAATAATGGACTCAGTCTAACTGACATACAAGTCTTCTATTGTAAACCAAACTGCGTATTTAAATATTAAATTGTTTTACTTTTTTCTACTTACTTTTTTTTTATGTTACTCTTTTACTGTTGTGGCTCGAAAAACTTTCGCATCAGCTTTGTTTTCAGCTGCGAAGATACCACAGATGTTTCATGGTCTCCCTTTTTTTTGGGGGGGACCTTGGGTTTTAATTGCGTGAACGAGTGTTCCGTTCCCACTCTGTGAGAAATTCGAGCACAAACATCTTTTATGTCTTCGTAATGCCGTAATGTATAATGAGTCATTTGAGTATCCTGTAATCGCCTGGAAAATGAGCTAAGTTTCATTTTCATATTATTCCACCATACCACGTCCATTTTTTCCCATTTTTCCAAGCACTGAGTATAGGATCCAGTGCCAGCGTCCAGACACATCACATGACATATTTTTTGACATCCACTCAAAGTGACAACCGTGAACGCAGACAATTCTTGATCTAATGGCTCTAACTCCAGCCTGTTTATGGGAAGGTTTCCCTGCTTCTTATCGGCTCAGGAGTGATGGACTAATATGGATGGAAATTGCCGCCCTCGCACAATTACCAGCACAAACAGGATTGTTATCAGCTTTATATGAGTCTATTAGTCATGCGGCCTGATGCTGGAGCTGAAGAGGCCCAGGCTGTGACTGACGGGGGCAATAAGTTTAGACAGAGCAAAAACTTTTAGCTGCAATCACCTCGTTTTAAAACATGAACTTGATATCACTGTGCCTGTGCTACAACAAAGGATGGATTTCACACTTCTTCTTCTTCTTCTTGTTCTTTGTCTAAACACTCCGCCATTCACACTGTGAAGCACACAGACACAGAGAAAAGGGTGGTGATGGTGGTGGCATCTCTAATCCTGTAAAAGCAGCAGGAGGAGGAAGAGGAGGAGGAGGAGGAGGAGGAGGGGGGGAAACCTTGTGACAGATAGCGAGAGCCTGCCTACGGTGATGTCTCAGCTTTCGGATACACTTGACTGGGAGAAAATCATGCAGCTACACACTACCGCACATTGCACACGCACGCGTATGTATGTCGGAGACCAGAGCAACTGTCCCACCTAATGCAGGCTGGAAGAGCAGGGAAAACAAAGGCAGCATGCAGTGGAATAATGTTTCACCTCACTGTGGGAGTGAGTGACAGGGCCCCCCGTGTGTGCTAACTGAGCCGTCAGGTAACACACACACACACACACACACATATTCACACACAGCAACACCAAGAAGGAGCTGATCACACCCGGGTAGCTGTGGATCAGTGGTAGAGCGGGTTATCTTTAACCCTTTAAAGGGGACGTATTATGCGAAATCAACTTTTTAATAAATTAAATCCTTATATTTGGGACTCTGGAGGTCCTATCAGTGTGAAAATATAGGACTCACTCACGTTTTTGTGGTCCTCCGCGATGTTGACTTCTGCGCTCATTGGAACGTCGCAATGTGCTAAATTCCTGGAATTGTTGTCTCGCGGAGCTCCGCTTTGTCCGTAAAACACATGCGAGAGTGCTGGCGAGCACAACAGTATCTGAAAACCGGAAGTCCACGAAAAGTTCTATTCTTGGCTCCACAGTGCAGCACAGAGTTCTACACAAACTTCCAGCTTCAGAGGATTTATCTGTCCAGTGGATGGATATGTTATATATAGGCAATGTGCCTGCTAGAGCCTGCTAATGATCACTTTCAAATGTTAGCTCCCAGTAGCCTCTGTGGCTGATGTCATTTCATGTCCCTTAAGTTTCATTTTAAGGTGGACCTAAAGAGATACTACTAAACAGAGCGTTCTGAACAGGGCTGTTTCTGCAGGGTGATTGAACTGCTGTGGTGCTTCATCCTTATGGTATTTTGACCAAAGCATGTCACAGACATGTTCATTAGGACACCAGGGAACTAGGTATAATATGGGACCTTTAACACAGAGCATGTCACAGACAACACATATTTTGCATTGCCATAACTATGCAACGGTTTGTGCTATCTGAAAAAAATTCCAACCCTTTCTGAAAGCTGAGTTGGGAAAACTCCTGTACAAAGTTTCCATTATTATTATTTTTTACCTGTTTTAGAACATTGAGACAAAAAATTAAACAAATGTTATTTTACAGATGTGTTATACGGTTCAAATTTCAAATTTAGCACACAAAATCTGGTGTTCATGTAGAACTACGGTGTTTTTTTTTTCTAAATACTACAACATTTTATATTGTTAATACACTATTTTAACATGCAGTAAACTGTAAATAACCGTCATGTATAGAAAGTTATTCTGGAAAACTGGGCAAAAGCACTTCTGACCCTGTTGCAGACAGACATTTTGAGACATAGGTGTTAAATGGTTAACCAGAAGGTTGTGGCTTCAATCCACAAACCATTAGCCTACATGCTAATGTGTCCCTGGACTAGACACTTAACCCCATTGTATTGCAATAGGCAGTGTGAAAAAAATGCCGCACACACGTGTTGTTTAAATGAACGAACGACAAACTAATTGCCGTTCATGGTGTTTAGTAAGTGGCAGTGAATTAGAAGTCATGCACGACAGGACACACACACACGCACATTAAAATCATACAGAATGACTAGTAAACACAGGGCGCATCACCCTGTGCTTGTCGTAGATTTAATTGCTTTCAGGTGTTTAGTGGCAATTCGGCTCCAACAGGCTTTTAAACTGTCACTGCCTGTCGCACCGTTCTCTTTGAACGCAACCTGCATATGGAGGTAACTACCTTATACTTCCTTGAAACCGTGCACAGCTCGGTAAGGAGCTCTGCAACGTGTCAGCAGCTGCAGAAAGCAAGGCGTTTGCTGTGCGATGCGTCCAGGTGGCCGAGCAGGAGAGTCGGGAACAACTGTTCCTATAACCATCATATGGTGAAACTCTCTACTATGAAGCTGCGAATCTGCCGTTCCTCGAAATATTTCACAATAAACGCCTTGTAAAAACAGGTACAGGACAGATTTAAAGCTCACATAGAGTGGTCCTGTTGCACATATATGTTAGTTATGGAGGTCTACTTACATACATTAACTTGTTTTTATGGTCAAAAACCTCCTAGTTGCTGTAAACGAGCCAATAGAAATCTGTCTTTTCTGACGATCTCCTGAGCCGCGATATTTCAGACATAAATCTCACACCCAGAAGACAGTGTGTTGTGTTTGGCCAGCCAGCGTAGAGCCTTCCCAACTGTCTTGTGATTGGCCAGTACCAGGAAGTGACATATTCAGCACACCCGCTCTCAGAGGCGCAGCTCCCCCCTCTGGAACGGTGGTTGCACTGCTCCTCATTATCAAAACATTGTTTTAACAGTGTTTAAAAATAGCTTCTTCACGACTCCCCGCCGCAGTCCTTTTTATGACTTTGACCCGGAGTCAGAAGACACTGACGCTCGTGAAACACCTCCACAACGTACGTTATTCTTCTTCTGCGGTTCAATGTACGCAACCGGATGTGCCCGGACTAGTGCCCAGAGCAGGAGGATCTGCTGTTCCAGAGAACTGTTGTTTACGTAACCGGAACAGGTTTTTTCAGAGATCTCGCTGAGCCCGAGATTACAATAAAACACAGCGTTCTCAGCAGTGGGTGAACTGTTTGTTTTAAACCTTCAGGGCTTTCGTAAACAAGGTAATGACGCAGATACACACTAAACAACAGCGTTAATTGGGTCCGGTCTAGGTCCGCTTTAAATGATTCCGAAATACTGTACTGATCTCATCAAGCCAGCGTGGCCTCAGTCCAACACAAACTTTTAGTAAAGGATCACCTCAAACAGAAAATAGATAAATAAATGAAAACATCAGAGTTAAATGACTCTCATCCTGGACACAAGTGACGCTTGAAGACTTGTTAGTTTTAGGATTAACAAGTTTTGTGCATGATTTCTGGTACAAGTTTGCTGCTGCGCATTCGTCTAGATAATAAATAACATGTAAGAACAATGCAGGTGTAAGGAGGAAGAGGTTATGAATTTAGGACAGCGTCAGTGCACAGCCACTACAAATTTGGGACAATCAACAGCGTGTGAATGTGTGAAAAATGCTAATGCCCTTCAGTGCAGCTTCAGTTCTATGTCGTCCCCACAGGAAGAGAGGGTTTACTAAATTTGGCTCGTTCTCTCACCGCTGAAGGAGAAGTATAGTCAGAAACTGTTTCCCAGGTAACTGCAGGACAGGAGGGGAGGTGAGGAGATAGGAGAGGAGGAAAGTAAGAAGAAAAGGACAGAGGACAGATAAGGGGAAAACTGTATTTAAAGTGAGGAACTCAACAGTGGATGATCTCCATTACAAAGAAAAGCTGACAATAAGTTAATTCAACGAGCCGACCTTTACCGGGAAGTCATTGTTAGCTCGTGTGTCTCCTGTATGAGGCTCTCGTTTCTCACAGCATTAGATCATATTCAAGAGAACTGGGCTCATATCCCATATGAAGTCCTGAGGTATTCAGCTTTTTCGCTTTTTCATCCATTCACACGGCGACTACTGCTCTCTTCCATTCATCTCACACAACAGCGGGGGGAAAAAAGCAGGTCAGCTCAAGAGAGAGGGAAAAAGTGTTTCTATGCACAGCTGCCCCCCAAAAATGAATCCTTTACAAGTTGGGGGAAAAACTTTCTTCGCGGCCGAGTTCTGAGGAAACTAGTTTGATATACACTCAGTGGTCACAATATTAGGTACACATGACGCCTGATAAAGTGGCCCTCGGTCACCGCGGATGTAATGAGTAACTGTGGCCTTTCCATCATTTTAAACCAGGGGTCTCAAACTCAAATGACCTGGGGGCCAATGTGCCTCTATTGTGGTCAAGAGGGGGAAAAAAAACAACTGCATCATGATATCACACGTATACTTAATAATACTATTTATGATTCAAAATGAATGTATTAATATCAAAAATAGACATTTATTTTGAATTCCATGAATAATAGTGTGGACAACTGTAATTAAAATTTGTGCTAGGAGCCGTTTCGGCCACTGCCATTCGTGGCTTGGGCCCTAACAAGCGTATTTATAACTGAATGTTGTATGTGATACATTTAATAATGGTATAATTATGACCAAATGTCTTATTATTACTGTTATTAAAAACATATATTATATTCTATCACCTCAATGGCAGCTGTGCCTCAGCTACACACTGTGTTTAAAAGACGGTGAGGTCGTGGTCCATGTTTTCATTATAACATGATATTAAGTGGGGGGCCGCATGTAATCGATTGGGGGGCCGCGTTTAAGACCCCCGTTTTAAAGGGTTAGGGTCCTTTGAATAAGCTTTCTTCCCCAGTCTGATCCTCAGTTTGAACTTGAGCATGTCTCCACGTCTTAATGCGATTGTCTGATTAGATATAAGTTGGTGAGCCTGTGTGTTACAAGTTCATCTCTATGATGGAGACACAGGAGAGGGGAGATGCAGCAGAGGGAAACCATTACATTGTCAAGTGTAAAAGCACCTCTTCAAAGCTTAATATCAAGTATTTGCATCACCTCCTCCCAGGCCCACTCTCCTCACCTCCTCACCTCCTCACCTCCTCGCCGCCCAACTCCTCCCTCGTCTCTTGCCCCATTACCACCAATAAAAAAAAGGTTCCATAGTGCAGGTTAGATGTAGAGAAGAATATTGTTCTCTGGGTTCCTGATATGGTTTTAATGGACTCGTAAATGTCGGAGTAAATACTTGTCAGCTGCGATTCACGTCACTAGGGGGACTTGTTTCTTACAGTTACGGCTTTAAAATGATCTCATTACTGTTTTGCAGCAGTTGTTTCTCTAATACTCTTTATTTAGCATTTTGCACAAATACAATATAATATATATGTGTATACATATATGTATTTAAAGTTGAGTATTTGTTTCACATGTGTGATCATGGGCTTGATGGGCGTGTTTAATGTTTGAATGAGATCATTTAAATATGGTGATATTTTTTTCAACATGCAAAGCAATCATTATGAAAAAGTGATAGTATTAGAATACATAAATAGTTAATAATGTCATGCTATGTGTCATGCTATAAAAATAGTTACTTTCAATAATGTGATTTAATACTCATTTTAAACTCATATCTTGATTCAGTCAAAAAATAAACAGATTTGACACAGCAGTATTACCAGTTATTGTTTTATGAATGGATTTTAGTCCCAAGTATGAGTATTATATATATCACACCCCCGGCAAACAGTTTTTTACTGTAAATCTGTGGCTTTATATAGTTTTTACTAGAAGATATTCAACAGTATTTTTAAATTTGACACATATAGCAGGTGTTTTTTTTTTTCCACTTCCTCGAGGAGTGCAGCAAATATTTGCTATCGCGCAGAAATTAAATTTAAACGACCACATAAATAAAGCGATTTCCTTGAGAGCCGTAAACACGTCAGATGGAAGGAGATCAAGCGATGTGGATTTTTACTTGAGGCGGTTATGAGACAAACTCCAAATTAAAGAGGGAATTAATTATCTTTACAACAAATGTCACTTTTTAATAGGCTGCGCTCTCATCGCTTGAAAAGGAGCCGGCAAAATCCAGGGGCTGTCTACTTGATCGTGCAGTGAATCCGCTCTGCAGACGCACATCCTGCTGCTGCATGGCGTTGCATCAAAGGCTTCCAACGTATCTTTAAGATGGAAGAACAGGCCACAGTAACACATGGAGCATGTTTGACTCTTTAACAGCCATAGTACATCTACATAAAACTCCAATTACACAGCCTCGTAAAAAAAAAAAAAAAAAAAAAAAAAAAACTCACACAAGCTGCAGTATATCACCACCTCTAAAGGAGATTGATGAAGAATGAAAAGGTGAGCATATTTCAAAAGAGCAAGGAGCGCCTTGAAACAGAAAGCATCAAACTTTGCCTACCAGCAATTCTTGGCTTCTGGTGATTAGAGGCCATCATTAATACCATGTTAATATGCATCAGCATACACACACACACACACACACACACACACACACAGGAGAGGGGGTGGATTAAATCATGACGTCGAATTTATGTCCCGGCCATATTTACTGCTTTAAATAAGAGTTAAGTAAGCAAAGAGAACCGCTCGAGGGCACAGAGCCTATGTCAGCAGATATTCAAAACACACACACACACACGCAGCATTCGTAGTGAGGACATAATGCGTTCCCTCGCTCTTTACCTTCACCTCAACCATCGCTACATCTAACCCTAACCAAAACACAATTCTAACCCTAACCCTAGAACCAGGTCACAAAAAAGCCCTTTAAAGATGTGAGGAGCAGCCCAAAAACGTCCCCTCTTTCCCAAAACGATGACATGCGGCCCACCACTTCATATCATGTTATAATGAAAACATGGCCCACCAACTTTCTTTAAACACAGCGTGTGAGGAGCAGCTGCCAGTGAGGTGATAGAATATAGACAGAATATAATATTTACATCATATAAAAACGTACATACGGTACATTCAACATTACATTACATTTATATACGCTTGTTGAGTGTTTTGAACACAGATGTCCATGTTATTATTTTCTTATTCTTTTAGATAGATAGATAGATAGATAGATAGATAGATAGATAGATAGATAGATAGATAGATAGATAGATAGATAGATAGATAGATAGATAGACAGACCTATCACCTTGTTAGTGTATTTTACAAACGAATGACAAGAGAGTGCTAGCTAGCTAGCTAGCTGATAGATAGATAGATAGATAGATAGATAGATAGATAGATAGATAGATAGATAGATAGATAGATAGATAGATAGATAGATAGATAGATAGATAGATAGATAGATAGATAGATAGATAGATAGATAGATAGATAGATAGATAGATAGATAGATAGATACCTATCACCTTGTTAGTGTATTTTACAAACGAATGACAAGAGAGCGCTAGCTAGCGGGACCGTACCTATGTTCCCTGGGTCCTATGTTCCCCGCTTTGTATGTGACCGGGGAACATAGGACCCTTTCTCTAACCCTAATCCTAACCCTACCCTTTTTCAAAAAAAGGGTCCTATGTTCCCCTGTCACATACAAAGTGGACCTTTTTTGGGAAAAACGGGGAACATAGGTACGACCCCCATCTAGCTAGCTAGCTGATAGATAGATAGATAGATAGATAGATAGATAGATAGATAGATAGATACCTTTCACCTTGTTAGTGTATTTTACAAACAAATGACAAGAGAGAGCTAGCTAGCTAGTTGGCTGAATGGCTACAGTTGAAAATAGTGCATTCTATTGTGAATTGTTGTATTATTGTACAATAAGACATTGAGAGACACAAGAGGAAAGAACATGTAGAAGGGGTGGGTGAGGGTTGTAGCTCGGGCAAGTAAGAAAATTGGCCAGATCTAATTAAATGCCCCCCAGACATGAGCCGCCTGCAGAACCACTTACTGATAAACCCGTTCTGACTCTTTCTCTAGCCTCATAACTACATCGCCGTCGCCTTTTTAACACACATGCTCGCGCAAAAGGACATGAACGCACAAAGAACGCACAAAGAACGCACAAAGAACACACTGTAGTGTAGCCTCCTGTCCCATATTGCCTGCCACACTGAAATGGACTCATTTGATGATATTGGTGTGATCGGGTGAACCGAACTGAGCAGCTGGCCACCCTGGCAGCTCACAGGGCTCGGGAGCAGGCTGGGGTATCAGGCTGCTGGATGAGGAGAGAGGACGGAGGCTGATGTGGAGAAAGGGAGGAGGAGGAGGAGGAGGAGGAGGGTAATGGTTAAAGTCCACTGATAAAAGCAATGAGTGCAGAGCTCGGTATAGAATCTTAATGAGTCCATAAAACAACCCCCAGAGAAACGGGGGAAGAAAGTGCAGAGAATGTTTGCATGTGTGTTGCGGCTGTTAAATGTAAGATCTGGATGAGATGATGAGAGGCTGCAACCATCTGCTGGTCTGGGAGCAGCACCGGGGCTAACCTTTGAGAAGACGAAACAAACGCGGTGTCACCGCAGCACGAGCGCATTAGCGAGAGCGCGCGTTCATGCAGAGACGCAGATGACCGTCATCATCGCGGTCTTCAAACTAACAGTGAAGGGATGTAATCTCACATGTAAAGTGGTTACGTAACCGTTTCCTCCTTCCGTCTCCGAGGCGAGCGAAGGTCAAACGATCAAAATGTACATCATCATCGTCCTGCTGTGACAGCGTCTGTGTGTCCCAGTGCTGATGAGTGATGTTACTGCGACTGGAGCTCTACAGCGTCACTGTAGATAATGACTATTGAGCAGTAGAAGATAACAGTGTTGGCAAATAAATGAGAAACTAACAGTCACTTGGCATAAAATTATATATTTATGATATACAGCTATATTTAAATTCAGTAAATAATGGAAGTTAATGAATAAGGTAAATGCAAACCTCTCAAAAGTTTATGTTTGTAAAAGAAGTTAATCTTGTTAGTAAATTAATAGGGAAAAACACTACAATTTAGACCACATGTGTCAAACTCAAGGCCCGGGGGCCAGATTTATGTGTCATTGTATGTGGCCCGCGAGTGGTTAATTGGTCTTAAAAATCTGTGTTAAAATAGGTCTATGCTGCTTTAAGGCGTGCATTGACCATAAACTACATTTCCCACAATGAATGGGGACTGCATTACCCACAAAGTGGCATCACCATCGCGGACCAGGTTACATCTATAATGCATCATATTTGTAACTTGAACAAGTAATAAATGTTGAAAGTTATTTAGCAATATGTTACGGAGTAGTTACCTTTATTTTACATTATATTTGGTTACATTTGGTTACATTTATTCTGTATGATGGTTACATCTGACCCTTTGAGCGTAACCGTTATGCTGATGTGGCCCTCAGTGAAAATGAGTTTGACACAATTTGACACTGATTTAGTCCAACAGTGTCTTAAAGGCGTCTCCAAACAGTATGTAATAGAACACATCTCTGTTTATCACTTGGTGTTTTTTTTTTGGTCAAACTTCTTCCAAGGTCAATATCGACCAAACTGCTGTGACTGAAAGTTTTGAGCAGCTTTCGGAAGAGCATCAAAACTTTACCCCGGAGGTTATTTGTTCATTTGCTCCATTATCTTGAAGTTAAATAAAGTGTGAAAATGATTACATGTGACAGATTTTGCTTTTAGGTCTCCACGATACATTTGTTCCACACAATCACACAAGAGGAGACGTGGCTTTCCTTGCTGTGCTGCTGCAGGGACTTAAGTGGGAGTTTGTTCAACTTACTGTACATAATATTATTGTGTGACCTTGAGAGGACAAAATAACCTCTCTTGAGATTTCTGCTTCTTCAAAGTAACACGAGTGCTAATACACGATTTTACAGACTTTTACCATTAGTGAGCACGCTATAAAAAAAAAGTATATATTCTTTTCAGACTCAAAGACTACGTCTTCATTTAGAGACACACATAACACATCCACTGACAAAAGACCTTTTCTCAGTCTGAACGCAGACTCCATACGCATGAAGATAAATGTCAGTCAGTGGCCTTCTCTCCCACTGGAGAGGGAGGCCAGAAAGTTCGAATGAAACAGACTTGGAGAGGAGAGGAGGGTTGGCTGACCTCTGGCTATCTGCCCTCCTGAGACCACAGAGGCGGGCAGGGGAACAAGTGAATGAGGGTGAGAGAGGGAGACAAAGAGACGGATGGACGACTAAGTCATTTCTCCTTGACATTCAGGACAGCTCGGCGGCCCGACGCGGGAATAGAGAGAGAAAGAGTCGTGCGCAGGAGATCGACTTCACACACTATAATAATGTTCAGTGGATCCCATAGAGCATTGGTTCTCAAAGTGCGGCCCGGGGGCCAATGGCGGGCCGCAGAATCATTTCTGGCAGCCCGCAATGAATTACAGGTGATAGTTTTAATCCAGGAGCTACTAAGCTTATTAAATGTTTATTGGACATTACTGGATACAGACCAATAAGTGTAAACAAAAATACTGGGTATTTACCTGGTTTCTATATGGTGAATTTTAGTGTATTATTGTGTTATAAGCTGGTAATTAGCAGGTAGCTACAGCCCCCAATTACTAGCTATTTACCCAGTAAATATATGGTAACAGAAATGTGTTACTTGGTATTAACCTGTAATTAGAAGGTAAGAACAATGGCCAAATTGTTATGATGCTTAAATTACATTATATTAACGCTTATATTACTTAACGCTAAACTGTAGAGCTGCAATCTGGTCATTAAAATGATTACAAATGGGATTTATTTCAGTTTTTTTTTCTTTGGTGGCCCTCAGTCCAATGTTGGGTTCCTAAATTGGCCCTCAGGTATCAAAACTTTGAGAACCCCTGCCATAGAGTCTACGGGATGGCCTTTATGTGCATGTGAATCATCGAGGTGAGAGATCAACCTCAGCACCAGACAGAGACAAGAAGCCAGATAGGCAATGATCTCATTTTTTGGTGTTTGTTTGCTCGATGTAGGGCATGCGGAGCAGCCGATCAACAAGTCTTTATCGAAAGAGGTAGACGACGTGCGCCGTGCTGCACTTGCGAACCGTGAAGCAACTCTCTTTGTCCCTGTGAATAAATGAGAGAATAAAGCCAGTGGAAAGCGGAAATGACAGCAGGTTGGATGAAGCCTGGATGAAGATTAGAAAGCTGATAGGAAGAGAGAGTCCATCAGTCGCCACAACGGCTGATAACATCGAAGCAATCTATGCACGCTAATCTCCCTGATCACGTTCCCTTCAGAAACCAGATAAGATGTCTAATTATAATGGCCATGTCTGTAATTGGGGAATTGATCGCTGTATATGGATGATTATTTAAACAGGTTTTTCATACAGAATAGAACCATAATTGGTATCTGTTTAGTAGTGCTGTCAACGGCATCAACGTTTCCATGACAACTGACCGGAAAAAGACGGAAATGGCGTCACGTTTACGTGACTCCCTATTGTTAACATGAGTCTCTAAAGTAGCGCTAAACTTTAAAAACAGAGGCACACATAAGCAGTTACACAGGTACACTGGTAATTTGTAGCGCTGCTCATTTCGTTTAATAAACAGACCGCTCCAGTTCCACTGTAGGCGCGCTAACCGGTGCTAGAAGGAGCTAATGCAGCTAACGGCGCCTGGACTCCGGTGTCACGGCACGGAAACATGACGTCATTCGCGTCTTTTTCCAGTCACTCGTTTCATGGAAACGTGTCGTGCGTTAACCTTTTGCACAGCATACTGTTTATGGATTATATAAAGCAATAAAACAAGAACAAGAAAAATTAGAACACACCGCAGATTTTTCCTTTGGTTTAAGTCCGAGAAAAGACCCAAATTAAATACTCAAGCAGAACCAACTCTGTACATCGTGTGTAAATAAGAGTTAAGTAATGGTATTTACCCAGATAAGAGTCACAGCTCGTAAAATCATTGCACCATTCAGTGTTTGTTTGACTAAAGAAGTACAAGGAAAGAGACGGGGGGGAAACTCAACAGAAGCAAGATATTATTTAAAGTAACAGACATAGAGAACACACTGGCCACGTCTGAGTTATTTTAAATAAATGTCACTGATATGGCTCTGCAGTCTGTCGTATGTCTGATTACTTCAGAATCCTCAAACCAAATCAGGAACAAGAGAAAGGGTATGCACCATGTCACCGATCATTGTTTCTGACAAAAAAAACAAAGAAAATCAACACTATTTGCTACTCACTTTCTCATCTTCTTTCTCATCTTTACACACTGTGATCTGTCACAGACAGAAATGAAGATCGAGGCAGACGGACGAGAGCGGATAAATAGCGGAAGGTAGATGTGAACATGATTTCATTTGAGCAAAAGTCTGGACACTCTCAGATGAGATGGTGCAGAGAGGAGCTGTGCAAATAATGCAAATGTCACCGCAGACATTCTTGGGGAAATATCGTCCTGCCAGCTACTTAATCTGTGACGATATCTTCTGAATGAGCTCATGTCGTCCTGCATGTTCAAGCCTGATGCCACTCCATCACATGGACGTGTCCAGACCAGATTCTCCAGACGCTACCAGCAAAGAACCAGCAAAACTGTTTTCAGCTGTGCTAACACCATTGCACAAGGGTTTTCAAGGGTTTTCTAATCATCCAATAGCCTTCTAACGTGATTAGCAAACACAATGTACCATTAGAACACTGGAGATATGGTTGCTGGAAACGGGCCTCTATACACCTATGTACATATTCCATTAAAAACCAGACGTGTGCAGCTAGAATAGTCGTTTACCACATTAACAATGTATAGAGCGTATAGTGTAGTGTTCTGATTCATTTTATGTTATATACATTGAAAAAAAGTGATTTTCCTTAAAAAATAAGTACATTTCTAAGTGACCCCAAACTTTTGAACGGTAGCGTAGCGTATGTCTGAAAAACGGCTTCAGGTATTCCGGATTTGTTCAAACCCAATACATTTCAGCTTTCCAGAAATGGCCCTGGATGTGTTAGAGGCCAACAGGCAGGCGAGCCTCACGCTCAGAGGCCGTTGCTTCCATACACACAAGGCAAAGCAGCTGCTCAAACGACCATCAGAGAGCGCCTTCCTACACAATATGGAAACATGCTAACGTGCAGGAAAACACAACGTCTGCGTCCAAACATGTGCGGGCGTTGGCTCGTCCCGAGGTGTAAAGAGCCAGCGTGTAACAACTCTGCAGAGCAGATGAAAAAGCCCGTTTCAGAGAAAGACAGGAGTGGAAGAAAGTTAATTTAGAAAGCAAACAAGCTGTTCACAGCGTCTTCATCTATAATGCAGAAGAGAGAGCCCAAGTGTTCCAACAACAGCAGCAGAATAATATACTGATGTAATCTTGAGCACTGCACACACGTATATGTTCCCGTGTGCAGCAGCAGCAGCAGCAGCAGCAGCCATGGTATATACCCAGTCAGTGTACTGTATATACATATATATGCTGTAAGTTTTCATGCACACAGTGTGTTTGCATGCAATCCTCATGTTTATACAGCATGCGTGTGGAAGAAAAATCGATGCCTCAGCTCAACCTTGCTCTTCCTCACACAGATAGATACACAATGACAGACAGGCTTTGGGAGGGAGGATGGAGAGCCTGGTGTAATGCAGCTTCAAACACTCGGAGGGATCACAAGGAACATCACACACACACACACACACACACAAAAAGCCTCTTTCTAACTCATTCTGCCAGACAGATTACTGAAGGGAAGAAGCTCTGGGAGGAAAAAATGAAAGAAGAGACATTACAGGTGAGGACGACACGCACACGGACATGCCAAAGTGAAAAATGTATTTCTTACGCTGCAAAGGCGGTTCGGGGTAAAATGAAAAAAGAAACTCAGAAACTGAGTGCAAAACTTTTTTTTTTTTTTTGTCTGTTGGAAAACAATATTATTATCATGAAGGCCATAGTTCTGTCTGGACCGGGATGGCATTAAATGCTCCCTGTTTCCACACTTCTCACCAGAATAGGCAGTCGTACCGGGCCACTGTGAGCTAAGTGAGCCATCTGGGAGATAAGGAGCTAAATATAACCATTACACAGCCTTTATTCATGCCACTACAACTACCAGGTCTTTAGCCACTGATGGAAGCTCCTGGATAATCTATGCATTTGTCTTTTTTAGCTACACAAACAATGAAAAACTACAGATCAATGAACGTCCTCCATCAGTGAAGACCACAGACACATCCTGTCATCACAAATGAGCAAGAACAAGAAAATAATTTTACTTATTTTGCGAATTTCAGTTGAGGTGAGATAAATGTAAAAAAATAAAAGTGTGTTAAGTTACACTTTTTGTTTTTTTTGAGATAGAAATGGAATATTTTATATCACACATGCAGGTTAATTGTGAGGTAATTAGGGCTTCTTTTTTTTTTAGATTCCATCATTGGCAGCACACCTTGCGTTAAAATGAGCCTCTATATGTGTTTTGTAAATCCTTATTCTGACCTTGTTCAGCAGTTCATCGCCTCGGAGAAAAGCAACGTTTAATGAGGCTTTATACAAAAAAAGAAAAGTGAAAATGCAGAATGCGAAGAAACAAAAAAAAGTTACTGCTGCTGCCGTGTTGCTGAAATATCTACTGACGTTAATACGCTAACCACTGTGTCAACGCTGTACAGCGCTCTTACTTATGCTGCGAGGAAAACTATCTTCCTGCAGTAAATCACCTAAAGCACCGACTCTAAAAGGCTGTGAGAAAGTACTGTTTGATCGAGTGCCACTTGAGTGTCTTACACGTCTGCTGCATTTAAAAACAGATCCATTTTTAAAAAAGTCTGGAAAACCCTACATGAAATATTCACAACCTGACATTTTGTGACATCAGAACTTTTATTGTATAATTTCAAACGTAAAATAAGATGTTGTAAAAACTGAGCTTTCTGTATTTATCTTGTTTGTGAATTGTGTTTATGTCATATTATTCAATCATTTGTCTGTGTTTATGTTCGAATGTGATTTGTCCTTTTTTGGATAAATGTCAATAAAAAGTCTCAATAAAAAATGTTCTTTGTTTATTGTATAAAGATGGACGAGATCCTCAGATCCTGTCAATTACATTTCAACCTAAGCTTAAATAACTGATCAGAATGAAAGAACAGTAATATTTATTGTTAACAAACAGCTAATGTTGGCTAATGTGGTGCCTGTTAAAGGTGCCATATGTAAGAATGTGGCCAAAAACAGTTACTACATTCAAATTAAAAATACCGAGGTCTTTTATGTTTTCGTTTTCTGACGTAACTGGCAACCCGTGGTTGCGCGGTAGCTGAGACTCTACTGATTGCAATGATTGGTAGACGGCCGTAGGTGGCGCCACATGCCAAAACATAACAAAACATAAACATGGTTTGCAGTCTGCAACATTTTTGTCTGTACTGTTGTTGTTGGTGAGTTCAGTTTGTTATATGAACATTATTCCTGAGTCTCTGTGACATATTAGGAGGATTTTATGGCCAGTTGCTTTAGATTTATTACATAATGCACCTTTAACTATTTTTATGTCATTTGCGCCAAACGTTTTTATGTTTTCTGTGACTTTATTTCAGCTTGAGAAGAAATCCGACGGAAAGGGTGAGGCTAAAAGAAAATGGATACGTGCCTCACACGCGTCAGAGTATTTTGGTGGGTGACAGACAAGCACATTAATATTCAACACACACACAGTGTGAGGGAAAAAGAGACGAGATGTAAAATGATGCAGATTGTGAAATGGGAAACAGGCAAAACTGAGTTCATAACCCTCAATCATTCTCCTCTGCCATGTTGTATTTTAAATTGACTTCCACCGCATGGACAGTCGTTTTCACCACTGCAGCAATTAAAGGAGATACATTCTGGAAAGAAAATTTAAACTTAAAGAAGTTAACTAGGCGTTAAGTAAATAACTTCTCCTGAGGAAAATTTGAATTTGAAGCCATCTGGGGTTAGAAATGACCTGCTATGCCGTAATGCTCCAACCAGTATTTAGTAAGGGTGACACTCTCTCACACTTGAAAGCCTCCATGTGGCCATAAATTGGAAATGGTTAGATTATTTTATGAGTTATTTTACTTCCCGATGCTCCTTATTACGGTTTTACAGATTTATGCTCCTCGTTCTTCACCAAGGCGTTTTATTTCCTCATCCGTCCACCGACCAACCAATCGACTTCTCATCAAACACATATAACGCTATATGGTAAGCATATGCAATGCATAACACTGCATACTGTGACTATTACAATGTATGAGTGAGCACTCATAGTGTGAAGGATAACACGGAGCAAAAGGTTTTGAAGATCAGGGTGGCAAAATTCCAGAAAAGATGGAAACTGTCCATAGGAATTAATGGGAATTTAAGGGAATAAACAGGAATAAACTGGGAATTTTCAAAATTGAAGGTTGGCTCTTCATAGAGAACTTACATACAGTTGAGGAAAGTATATTTAAGCATAATCTTAAATAAAACAAACAGATGCCATTGAAATATACTTGAATAATCAGCCCATTTTTGGCTTCATTTTTCATGTTTTCTTATGACATGTTTATATCTATGCTTGGATATGATACATTTTGATTACATTAACCTATATTCCCAGTTAGTTCACCTAAATTCCCATAAATTCACCTAAATTCCCATTAATTCCCATAATTCTTATTATTCACATGGAAAGCTTCCGATATGGAATATTTCCAAAATTCCCCAACTTAACTTCCCATGGAAATTTACCGGAAATGTACTGTGACTGTGGGAAAAGTTACTTTCCATTCAATAAAATAGGTTCCATGCACAATATTGTAGACTTTATTCTAACGTTTAGCTCAAATATCAAGCCTGCAGTACTGTGATGATGCAGATGTTTTTAGTGTATTAATTATACATGTGTTTCTGTATAAAAATCATTAATAATATAAGACAAAACTGCATCAAACCTTAATAATTTCCTTTATCATAGATGTGAGCTCATTCTCTAGTGGTCACTGTACTGTCTCTACAAGCCCTCAATAATGGTATTGTCTAGATTATTGACCACATTTAACTCTCCACAATCCTTTCCATCTGGGTGAGATTAACACAAAAAATTAGGTAGATTAAGGTCAGCGGTTTCTCTCTGTTCAGCCTCTGCAGCCCTTTTCATTTTTCCTCTTTCTGCCACTCCCTTTACTGCCTTGGTATTTTGAGTTTAATACTCGGCTCTGTTCCCTCTGTGGCAGGAAATAGCCTCCATTGTAATGAGTGCAGGAGAAGGAGGAGGAGGAGGAACATTTGGAGCTGGTGTATAATTTCATTCTTCAAACTAAATGTTTTCCGGTAAATGGCATTGTAAACCTATCTCAAATACTTACACACACACACACACACACACAGTGGCGACAGAAACAAGAGTGTTTCCTGTTTGCGTTACCGATTGTAGAAGCTTTTTGTGATTCACATGAGGAGATCAGGATGACATTTTATTTCGGGACAACACATGATAATCGCCTGGTCCAAGAAGAGTAAAGGATGACACCAACAAACCATCAATTCCTGCTACTTATCAAGGTCTAGAGACTGCTGTAGTGATTACTGTATATGCAGGCCTGATAGGATGTCATTTGGAAT
Source organism: Microchirus variegatus (assembly GCF_963457635.1). Taxonomy (NCBI): domain Eukaryota; kingdom Metazoa; phylum Chordata; class Actinopteri; order Pleuronectiformes; family Soleidae; genus Microchirus; species Microchirus variegatus. The sequence continues at coordinate 32,848,247 of NC_139804.1, forward strand.
AATACCAAAATAACAGGCCCCAACTGTTCCATTCTTTGGTAGCCCTCCCCCTTAGGGTACCAGAGTAAAATAGTACAGTACAGTCAAGGTAGCTCCACCCACAACAGTCACTCCCTAGCAATCCCTGTAAATATCCCATGGTAGCCCGAGGTCTATTCTCACAAACAAAACTGTCACGTGTCTGATGTCGTTTTTCTGCTACGAGGCCGTCCGGCACAGCCCACACCCCACTTTCAAATTAAAGGTACTGTTCTCAGTCCAAAACGTAAGCCTGACCCAGTGCCTTTAACCATTCTAAACCATACCATACTGTACTAGACCAAACCGGATGATGGAAACACCTCAAATCTACAGTATATCCACTCTTAAATGCAAACCTCTGCAGAGATATCACCAGATATCCGAGCTTCTCACCTTACCGCAAAAGGTCGACACAGACTTCCTGTGTGGGGCATTACTTTCCTGCCCGTGTTCACAATATCAGTCTTGCAGTCACTAACCAAATACTTAACTATTGATGGTGTGTTGGCTGATTTACTCGTGTAATTACTGCGCTCACTTGCCTGCCAATATCAAAACACCCTTACGCAGAAATTTGTCCTCAGCCAAGACACCGAGAACTTGCCAAGTTTTTTTTTTTTTTAAAGAGCCAAAAAGGAGTGAGAGAACACCATACGTCAAGTCAAATTGTATTTATAAAGCTTAAAATCACAATCACAAATTCCGCCGCAGTGGCATAATAAACTATACGGCACTGTGATGCACTGTGTCCTCGTGTGACCCTCCTTCATGGGCTAAAGCCAAGAAACCACAAGAGTGCAACAGAGGAACCCTCGTCCAGAACGGAGGAGCAGCAGATGACAATCAGGATAACAACATTATATGTTGGAAACACTACCGATTTGTTTAGCGTAAAACAAATAAATAAGGTCAAACGTTGGTTATTCTACTTGTACCACAAATACCATGTGTTTATACAGTACCTTTTACAGTTTTTAACACATGCAAATACAAGTGCTTTGACAATGGCTTCAAAGATTCAACAATCTATTACTAGTCAAAGGCACAGCTTCAAAGAAAAGGCTCTTGGCTGAGAAGATTCCCCAACACATTAAAAGCTCACTCACATCAAACAAGCAATCTAACACAATTTTTTACTCACTAACATGTACACAAGGCTGGTGTTAAAGAAAGGGTCTGGCATCTGGCCCGCGGTAATCGTCTATCTGTTCAGTCCTTTAATGCGTTCCACTGTTGTTGTGTCTTTGTAAAGGTGAAAACAAACACATGCTAATTATCAAACTGGAGGGAAAACACCACCTCCCTCCATCCCTGAGTCATAGATCAAAAAGACACGAGAGAAAGGGCCGACAGAGATCAAATGTGCTTGTGGGAAATCCATTTCCCCAGCCTCCACTGACATATTTAACCCACTCATCTGATATAACACATTTACTCTTGAATGCAACAATAACAGCAAACTCAATCACATATGAATGAGTGATTAAAAGTGTGTAAGAATTAGTGACATCTATTGGTTTCCGCTATATCGTTCCAGTCAAACACGGCACGGCTCTAGTCTAAAGGGTTTGGATCGTATTCCATTACTATGGGACCTCCTCAATGTGGGCGGAGTCATCATAGCACGGCTGTATGAAACAGCAGTGACTTCCTTTTGCGACACACAAAAACTAGTGACTAAAGACCTGTAAAACAGATTTTTGACATTTTCCTGCTAAATGACGGAGATTAAACTCATGTTTTCAGGATGTTTAAGTATTTTTAACTGATCTACAGTTTGGCATTATTCGGGTTTGATTCACGTGTCGGACGTCAAGCTCATGACTCTTCCAGTGTTGTCACTCTCTGACGTACAGTAGACAAAGATGTGTGAAAACACAGCCTGGAAAGGCAGACTCCCTTGTCTATTCGAGGAATGCGAAAGGGGAGTTGCTCAGGTATAAATGTGGAGGGATCACTACACTCGGGGTCTTTCTCCAGCTAGGATCACTCCTGTGAAAATTGACCTTAACCTTGCAAAGAAAATAAAACCTTGTCGGCCGGCAGAAGTTCTCTATTTCATTCTTCACCAGCAGCAGAGAATTTCCACAACAGACGTCACGTATATTATCGGCCAGAGCAGGTTTTAAAATAAGTACCACGTACTATCACTAATGGAAAAGCAAAAAACCAGCACAAGGCGGAAGCCTCCGTAAAACAAGGTCCTTGCCTAAAGTGCATATAGAGGTCTTATTCTAAGGCTATTAACACCAAATTAGTTTTATTATCAAGCTAATATATTTATCCAAACATATTTCTGGGTAGTATATTCACTATCTGCCAATACATTCTCCCAGAAACCAGCTGAAGTCTCTCAAGGTCAGTACTTGGTATGAGGTCATGGAGCGGAAAACAGGCTGAAAATCAACTGAGCCTTGCAGCTGCAAAATGTGACCAAAATACAAAATCTGAAGAGATAACAGTTAAGGACATGCTGCTTCACAAATCAGCCGTAACTCATGCTATTGCAGACATACAAACCGTATTAAACCAAGGCACGACTCTGCAGCGTCCAAGCCAAAAATCCAGTCCCAATTGAAAACTCACCAATCCATTTGGAGAGAAAAGGAGACAAATTAACAGCCCACAAAGATCAGTGGGCTGTTACTCTTACTCTCTTATAATGACTTGAGGAAAAAAGCATTCCTGTAAGAGCAACCGCCACAAAAACATCTCCTTAAATGGCCAGAAACGTGTCATTAAAAGTCCCTTCTTTCTAACTCATGCTTAAACTGTCAATACACCAGTTAGAGCCATGATTTCCTCAGTAGTTTTCCTTAGCATTAATGCTCAGCATAATGAGACTAACAGCAGCTTTAAGTGACACAGCATGAACTTTATGATACCAGAGAGGTGATTCTAATTTCCCAGTCAATGCTTTCTTCTTATGGTCGATTTTTAAAAGACGCTTTATCTGCGGTCGGTCTTTAATGATGCTTAAAAAAAAAAGGCTGCGTGAGAAACAGGACAATCAAACACTAAATGAGAGAGTTTTCTTCTCAACAGCACAGAAGTTTGCCCCTAACCTGATGGAAGTAGTGGAGCTGCTAAAATAGTTTTGAAAATGTAATCCTTTTGATTTTCATGACACTAAAACTGCTATAAAAGGTGTCAGTTTTATGTAAAGTTTCCTGGTATAATGTCCATATCGTTAATATCAACAGAGGATTTCTTTGTCTCATTTTGTCTCTGGGAACAACGAGCACCACACGTGAAAAAGAGGTGCGATGGCGAAACGCAAAAATAGACGAATCTCCCGCTTGCAGTGTGGACTCACTAATCCAGGGGTGTCAAACTGGCGGCACGCGGGGCCACATGCGGCCCTCCAATCGATTACAGTACATGTGGCCTGCCCACCACTGTGCTGAGGGAATATAGACAGAATATAAGACTGAATATATTTGCTAGCAATATTTTTATAATAGTAATAAGACATTCAGTTGTAATTATTGCTTTATTATTACAATCAACATTCAACGTGCCATATGTAAGAATGTGGCCAAAAACGGTTACTACATTCAAATTCAAAATACAGAGGTCTTTTAGGTTTCGTTTTCTGACGTAACTGGCAACCCGTGGTTGCTCGGCAGCTGAGAATCTACTGACTGCAATGATTGGTAGACGGCGGTAGGTGGCGCCACATGCCAAAACATGATTTCAAAACATAAACATGATTTGCAGTCTGCAAAATATTTTTTTAATGCAAATATTTTGTCTGTACTGTTGTTGTTGGTGAGTTCAGTTTGTTATATGAACATCATTCCTGAGTCTCTGTGACATATTAGGAGGATTTTATGGCCAGTTGCTTTAGATTTATTACATAATGCACCTTTAAATTACATATTTAAGCTGTATATATGTTTTTTTATTGTGAAGTATACATCATTTTATGTGAAAACAAGCACTTTTACTTTGAAATTCTGTAAAATATCATCGTGAATGTCTTATATTGCCCACCTGCTACTGAACAGTTGATTTTTCCCCACGTTTTTTCCCACTCTTGACCAGACTAGATGCTCATTGGCCCCCAGGTCATTTGACGTTGACACCCCTGCTCTACTCTGTTAACACCAGCGCTGGAATTAAAACATGACGGTGGAGCAGCAGTGAATATCAGTGTGAATCAGGCCTGAGGGTTGTGGTTTACTGACCAGCGAGGTGACTGAGATCAGAACAAAAAAAGAAAGAAAGAAAATATAAATCCCACGGCCCCACAGCGAATATGTGAGATAAAAGAGGGACTTAATTCTCGCCCACCCTCTGCTGTCTGCTGTCCCTCTTCTTACACATGCTTGCTTTTGATTTTTCCTCAGCTTTACAACCTTGGCTCCCTTTCCTCCCCGAGGACGACAACCAAGCCCCCGTCTCTACAACCACGACTGTCAGAGGATGACTGTAACGTCTCTAATCTTGTGAATGGACATTAATGATAAATGGCTGATGAACGGGGAGGGGAGGAGGGGAGGAGGGGATTGTGGGGTGAGGGAGGGGAAGATGGTAGTGGTAGTTAGAGGGAGAGTTGGTGTGTGTGTTCTTGTACTTGCGGCATACTGAGGACCAGTGAGGGTTTTTAACCAACAAAGTGAGATCATTTTTACGGAGTGAGGACATTTTGGCCGGTCCTCACTTTGTTTTCATTGAAATCACTTCCTTAGGTTGCTAAAACATGCTATACTCAATTTGTCAAAAAAAAAAAAAAAAAATTGTACGACATAATACAGTATGAAGTTATTGTCAAATTTTGGACCAAACATTTTTGGTCAATTTTTAAAAAAAAAATTTGGTTGACATAGTATAAGTATGAAGTTTTTGTAAAATTTTGGACCAATAATTAAAAATAAATAAATAAATCGAAAAAGTTTTCCAGCCCTTTTTGCTCTGGGGCTCCACCTGCAGACATTTTATGGTACTGCAACCAGTAGTTCTTTGTAGATGTCATTCATGAAGTAGATATTTGTAATTGTGCTGATTTATAAAGTGGAAATGCTGGTCCTCAGTATGCAGCAAGTACAAGAGTGTGTGTGTGAGTGTGTGAACTATTCAAGGGGTTTTCTATCCAAGCCAGGTCAGAGAGGAGATCAACCGACTGCTCCCCTCTCCTCCAGGGATCTCATTACGGCAGACTCTCTGGCCACGAGGACTGAGCCTATTTGTGTACGAGATGGACTAAAGAGGGGGGGGGGGGGCAAGCCCTATGTGTGAGAGGATGAGAAGTACATGGAGGGGGTGATGTAGCTGAAAGACATGGTGGAAGAAAGAGAGACAAACTGCAGGGGAGAGAGAGAGAGAGAGAGCATGTGCAGAGACAGGAGAGCCTATAGCCCGAGGTAGCAGATTGTTATTACTGCTGCAGATGGTTGGGAGATGCTTGCAGCAGATTTATGTTCGGTTATAGTCGGTGTATATGCGTCACATCCATGTCCGCATATGGCTCCGTGCTTGTTTGCTTTAAATAATGTCAGTTAAATGGCCATGTTTTCTGGATAAATAACCAATTAGAAACGCGGAGGAGAGGAGAGTTTGCAGTGAGATACAGCATCCAATCAAATAACCATACAGCAGCTGTAAAGCATCACTCTCAGTGAGTGCTGGAAACAGCCTGTGTCATACAGTAAGAAGAATACAAAGAGCTGTAACGCTCCCTTACTTTCCACTCAATGTGACACTTTTTTTTGCTTTATTGTGGCTTGATCAAGATTGATCTTGCCCTGCACCTCGTCACTGGTCAGTTCTTCTCCATTTGCACCAGACTGTCAGTGGGTTTACGTGAGCAAAAGCGGGCACGGACGCATCTTTTTCCGCGTTTCCGTGTGTGTGGAACAATTCAAATCATGCAGTCAGTCTCACACCCTGCAAATTCAACTGGGTCGTGGAGCCATAATGCAAAGTAATTTTCATCATTCATCTATTCTTTTCAGCTTCCCAGGCATCCATCATTGTCTGTCTGCCTCCTCGAGACATGAGGTCGCTCCTCTATAGCAATGATAAATCTTTATAAACGATATCCTCCCGGTGGGTTTTCAGTAAATCAGCGGCTGTTTTGAAGCATCACTTTCTAGGCATGAGCTTGTGAGCCGAGCTTGGAAATATAATATACTGTATCTATATACAGTAGATAGAAAGCTAAAGTCTTAAAGTCAGAATTCTGACTTAAAGGTGCATTATGTAATACATCTGGCCATAAAATCCTCCTAATATGTCACAGAGACTCAGGAATAATGTTCATATGACAAACTGAACTCAACCATAACAACAGTACAGCCAAAATATTTGCATTAAAAAAAATGTCTAAGGTAAGGATTTTTTTAATCTGCTTTTTGAACACTCCTAATCTATCTATAAAGAAAGTTGTGTCTGTGTGTGTGTGTGTCTGTGACGGGCATATCTCGCTGACCGTTAGTCAGATCGCTCTAAGATTTTGGATATGGGTCGAGCATGGCCCAATGGTGCGCATCCTTGATTTTCTGATTTATCAAGCTGCTCTTTCGCTGATTTATCACGCCACAGTCAGACTGTCAACGGGTAGGCAGCGGCTCATTTCACGCGGTTCAACGCAGAACATGATGTTATACTGAAACGACGAAGTCGGTGTCCATTCACCGATACGCAAGCATATATTTATTTAGCATTAGCCTGCTACTATTTCGCGGCGAATCTGTTTCCAAAGGTAAGCTAGCGATGCTACGATTAGCGTTAGCGTAGCTAGCTGTTTTGTGACTGTGAGCCACGCTGGAATCTCTTCACAAGGCGTACTTGATTTGCGTTGTGCCTAATGAGGTTGCACAGTGTTTGTATAATGTTAGCCTTTACGTTCCTTATCATGCATTACCATAACTGAAAAATATTCTTCAGCTCCCACTATAGGAGTACATACTTGCTATGGGTACTGCACTAGATAATTAAATAGTGTTTGTACATAATGGGTGTTCAATTTAGTATGTATGTGGGTTTAATATCTGTGGATATTCCTCTGGAGTTCATATTTTGCCCAAGCAATCACATTTTCTCCTCTAAGGGATACAAATGTGAGAGTTACCGTCTCTCAGGAAGCCAGCCGAGTCTGGGCCTGTTTTGACTGTAAATAAACTAATAGGCAAATGTCATGGCCATTAAATGAGTTAAACTCGATCGATGTCGACTCCCAGGCAGAGGTATATAAACTCATTTCAAATGAGACACCAACTGTCACCAATAAAAGGAGTAATCTGTTAGCATCTGTCTGCACAAACTGGGGGACTGGGGTGTGTGTGTGTGTGTGTGTGTGAAAGTGGACGTGTGTTTGTGCCCGTGTGCATCAAGAGGCAGAGGGAGGGGGGGGGAAACGAGGGATGACATACAGTGAGGGTGAGAAAAAAGGGATTAAGGGGGAAGAGGTAGAGGCAAAGATGAAGCTGTCACTTGACTTTGCGAGATTCTTGGCATTGAGAGATGAGATAGAGCTCTCACGCCGGCTGCGAGAACGCTGACACTAACACTTTCCCTCTGACTGGGCTCCAGAGAAGGAGGTGAGAAATGTGCAAACACGCGCCGCAGTGATAGGAAGAGATCAATGTCCACAAACACTGTTGGCAAACAAACACACACTCGTATTAGTACGGCACCGAGCACACGCATGATGTGCTTTTATCAAAAACTGGTATACAGCTCTTTTGGCTCCTCCTGCACTGACGGCGCCTCTCTCTCTCTTTACGATCCATCACTGAAATCATTTCACTTGTAATCAGGCAGCAGCCCAGCAGCAGTGTTTCTTAATAACAGGCTCATCGCTGAGGCATTTCATCATCATTCCTATCTGGAACACTTTGATCGCTGGTTTGTATTTCTGAACACGCTCTAGCAACAACAAACCAACACGTGCTCAACATGTGCTAAAACACATATTCCAGCACAGCTTCAAAGTTCAATACAGAAAAAAAATATTGACATTTACGCAAATCTGTGCTGTAAGAACCATGTGAAATCCATCCGGCGTGTAGCTCTTCATCTATTAGACCGGTTCTCAAACACTGTATCTGTTCAATAATATATTCAAACATGCAGAATAAACACTTTTTGTGCTGCTTGGATACGTCAGTATCAGTGCATGAATTGAGTATCACGCTCCGGTTCAGTAAATTCACTCAGAAGTGGATAAACAGAATGTTATTGACTTAAGCCTAAAGGTAAGTTTGAAATACAAGTACCACATTTAGCTTTTTGACCTAAACATGCTCATTTTTTTACATTTGCGTTACATATCATATGGCGAAGTACCAGCAACTTGTCCAGGACTGCCGGGACCTGGCCAAGCACTACTGACCCGCCAACTGGAGAGTGGTGTGTTTAAGGGTCGAACCACTTTAAGAAAGTTGGGGACCACCTGACGACCCCTCCCCTACACTGTTAGAAATAAGGGTTCCAAAATGGTTCTTCTGCAAGGGCTGAGGTTCTACCTGGAACCATTTGCTTCTGAAAAACCCCTTTCCCGAAGAAAGGGTTTTTCAAGGGTTCTTGGTAACACTAATGGTTCCAGTAAGAACCATTTCGATCCACAGAACCCTTTAAAACCCATTTCCTGAATAAAGGATTTTAAAAGGGTTCTTGGTGGAACCGTCCAAAAGGGTTCCAGGTAGAACCTTTAAAAGGGTTCTCCTATGAGGACAAGCTGGAGAACCTTGTATGGTTCTACTTAGTACTTTCCAAGAGTGTAGGCCAAGGTTTCATCCATGAAAATGGATTGATAAAGTATAGTTCATCACAAAACTGGGCGTTGTGGTGTTGCCTCACAGCAAGAAAGCAGACTTCCTGTCCTCTCTCATTCCACAGACAAACACATGCCGGGTTGGGTAAATTCCCAATTTTTATTTGACCAACAGATTTCTAATCATTTAATCTGAGTGTGAATCGTGGTATACGGTAGTGCAGTAGTATTTGGCAACTCTCTGTCCAGTGTGTACTCCACTTCTCCACTGTCAGATAGTACAGATAATGAATGGGCAACGACAGAAACTTGCTTTTTCCTCACTCTGTGTGTGTGTGTTTGTGTGTTTGTGTGTGTGTGTGTGCGTGTGTGTGTGTGTGTGTGTGTGTGTGCGTGCGTGCGTGCCAAGTTTGTAGTGGAAACTCGAGGAAGACACCGCATCTGGCCAAGAAATAAATCATCCCACACATAACTATTTCTTTGTCGTACAGTTTGAACAAAACAATAATGGGTTGATTTATGAGTGTAAAAGGAACTGGTAGCTTAGCATTTATACGCTAAGCTAAGTCAACCGTCTGCTGGGCATATACCCTCATATGTGAACAGATGTGACAGCTACATCAATCTCCTCATCCAAGTCTAGGCAGAAAATCCAATATATATGTTCACAAACATTTCAAGCTACTCCTTTGAGTAAGAATCTTTCTTATCAAGAATGACCTGTGGGGGGGGGGGGGTTTACAGCATTATTGATTATGCCAGGTGTTAAAACACTGCAGCTTATGAATACTCTCGCTCTGGTCGTGTTTTCACTCAACAAGCCAAAAAACACCCAAACTCTCACACAGCCAGCCATCTATACAACAGTCCCCCAGCAGGGTCAGCAGTGTCAGAAACGCTAAGACCTATTGATTTACTATCAACTGACCAGCAATGACCAATGCAGGACATGGACGGCGGCCGGGGGCCCTGGGTGCATTAATAATGCATTTGGCTTCTAGGGTTTACAGCAGATTTTGAGGCAAAAACTGCTGCAACATGGAAGATGCACAGAGACATAAGAGAACAAGCCGATAGAAACACAGTTGGAATCTGAAACACAGAGAGAGTGAGAGAGAGAGAAAGGTGATCAGGGATGTTTTTCTGTAGATGAGGGAGAGAATCCTCGCTGTGTGCTGCAGTGTTTTATCTACTCCTGTGTGTGTGTGTGCTCAATATCAGACTTCCATGAAATATGCATGAATGTTTGAATCCCTCCAACACACACACACACACACACAAACGCATGCACACGCACACAATGTGGCGCCCCGGCCTTATACTGATGAATGTCTGTCCTTCAGCAGCCGCAGAAGGGTGAAACAGTGTGAATGAGGAGGAGGACAGACAAAAAAAAAGAGCCAGAAGACACAGTTAGAGACAGAGATGCAAGGGATTGGACATATAAAATGGACCACAGCGGTGGCCGTCTGTCCAGGATTAGTCTCAAAAGATAACAGCGACAATCAAAAGTCAGTCTGGTAAGTGATCTTAAAAGAAAAGTGGTTTCCTTTAAATGAGCGTCAGTTTGACTTTGAGTGATATTAAAACCGACTTTCCACAGTTTGCTCGATGACTGCGTACATCATCATAAGTCAGTGAAACCTCCTCTACAGAGCATTTTCTATTGTTCTTATTTGCATGTTCCTTTTTATATCAATATACTGTATACTGTACATTTTAAGGTCACAAGGATATATATACTCTAAGGATGCAAAAACACTTACAGTATATGAAATGTTAAATGATGCTATAACTATAGCCATCAGTTAAAGGTCCAGTTATGGTCCGACGTTTGACATTGGCCTTTAAATACCAGATTTAGTTTGTCCTTGTTTGCGTGGTTGTGATTAATAAAACAGGGTTTGCCTTCATAAATCCAGACCCTTGCCTAAAGTACACATAAAAGACTTATTCTAAGCTCCAAAAACTTAATACACGTATATACAATAAATCCTAAGATAAAAATTATATTTAAGTTACGTTGAAAAAAGAGAAAGGGGGGGAGTTCTTGGTCATCTCCAGTTTTAAGTTAGACAAACTTTCTAATTAGGGCGACATTTTTTGCTGCCGTGCTAATAAACAACAAACTCCTTCAAGCAGAACAAACAACCTGAAAACAAAGCACACACACACACACACACACATTAGCTCTCACAGTCTCTCACCAGGACACGAGCCCATCTGTTTGCTGAAGAAATCCCACTTTTTCTCTAGCACTTCTCAAAAAAGAGGGAGGGAGAGCGTGTCTCACAAACACACACACACACACACACACAGAATGATATGCAGACATGACATCATGTTTTTCTGAACTGAGTCTCTGCACATGGCGTGGGCAGACACTGTGCAGGTGTCTCAGTGATCACTACACTATGAAAGCCACAGACTGAGAAAGCAGCAGAGCAGACTGTCTGTCTGTGTGTGTCTGTGTGTGTCTGTCACTGAGAACTTGAGGTGGTCTGAAGGCATCTTTACCACATCACTGCACTCATCTCCTTATCTCCGCACACCCATCCATTCACCCTCTCTCTCCTTTCTTCTCCTCTCACTGTTTATCTGCCGCTCAGACAGTTGTTTTCCCCTCCTCCTCCTCCTCCTCCTCAACCTCCTCCTCCTGCTCTGGCTTTTGTTTTGGCTGGCCATGCCCCCGTGAGCGCTGTTTAATTCTCCCCCCCGTGCTCCCGTGGGAGAGCAGAAGGAGCAAGGAGTGAGGCAATGAGACGAGGGAAGACAAGGGCAGAGGCACTTCATTAATCAATCAACCAGCTTTGAAAATTTACCTAATTAATGGCTAATTACAGACCCGGGCGCGGCGCCAGCTGGCATCGCAGCCACCTCCAGCAGTCCGACCCCTGCAGTCCCCCCAGATGACACTGTAGGTAAACACCCCTCCCTCATCCCATGTGCTGCTCTCTCCTTTATTACTCTATCCATTCATGCGTCTTACTCCCTCGCTCTTTTATCCGTGTGGACACAACAGATCCCAGCCAATACCTCACGGGTCTCTATTTTCCTTTCTCATGCGGTCGGTCTGTTTGGTTTTCTTTTTTTCCATGTCTTACCGGGGACGTGTCGGCGGTGGCCACAGGGTCCTTGTTGCTCTCTGGAGGGTCGGGTGTCTCACCGCGACGATGCCCGGCGCGGTTCTTCTCGTCTTTCCCCTGCCGAGTCTGGGACACTTTTGCACGCCAGGCACGCTGGATGCTGCGGGCGACACAATCGAGAAAATCACCGGAGAGAAACAAAACTTTTGGATACACACTACCGTTCAAAAGTTTGGGGTCACTTAGAAATGACCTTATTTCTTGAAGGAAGGAACACACTCTATACATTGTTAATGTGGTAAAAACGACTATTTTAGCTGCAAGCGTCTGGTTTTTAATGGAATATGTACATAGGTGTATAGAGGCCTATTTCCAGTGTTCTAATGGTACATTGTGTTTGCTAATCATGTTAGAAGACTATTGGATGATTAGAAAACCCTTGAAAACCCTTTTGCTGGTTCTTTGACGAAAGCAAAGTTTGAAGGGAAAATTATTTTGAATAAAAGTAATTATTTCTAATCTTGTCAATGTCTTGACTATATTTTCTATTCATTTTGCAACTCAACAAACTTTTGATGAATAAAAGAGTGACTTTTAATGGCAAACACAAACAATTGTACATCACACATTGTACATCACACTTTTTGCATGAGGTTTTCTCTGATGTGTCTTTTTTTATATCATGCCAAAGTGATGGCAACGATGATTTTTTTTTTTCTGTTTTAAAGTTTTAATGAGCAATAAAGTGATGAATAGCATGAATCGTTGTCCAGATCTACAGCGTGGACGACTAATTGTGCGTTTTTGCAGAAATCTGAAAATACATTCAGTTTAATTTTAGATTGGAGCCACAAATTCAGCAATGATATGTTGTGATGAGGCTGTTTACAACCGCACTGATTTGTAGCGGGCGTTTTCTCTACTTGAATGTCAAGCCATTTGCTCCACAAAAGCATTTGTTTTTAGATATGAAGTTGACATTTAAACTTTAAATGATGGCTATAATAATAAAAAAAACACCTGCAACTGTATGTTACATATTTATCTTCTCATACACGTAGCTATGACTATATTTAAAAAGGTTGATCGCACTCACACATTTTTCATTTTCATGGATGAAATAAACTCTGATGCTCTGATAAAAGAAAACCCTCTCTTCTTCTCTCTCCTCCAGTAAACATTTACCCCAATATTTTTGAGTCAAAACCCAGTTCTTGAACTCTTTGCACCTCCTCTCATCCCTGCAGTCACCCTAAAAGTCAGTGTCCGGGGTTGAGTGTAGGATCAGTTACTCAAAGGAGAAGCACATTCGCCTCCAGTGGAGCACAGAGACAGCTGAGCCAAATGGAACAAATTGAATTAAGCCATAACTCCTAGTTCTAAAACCAATACTCCCTCCCCTCCGCCTCTTCCTTCCTCCATCCCTATTTTCACCACTCCCTTTGCTTCCTATATCTGTCCATTCCTCTGCCTTCTTTAAGTCCCCCCTGAAAATTCGAGTCTATACCGCGTCACCTCTCTGCACCCCAATCATGTTACCTCGACACGTAAAACACTGCCGCTCTTTTTCCAGCCTCGAAAATTTTGTGAAAGCAGAAAGCCCCCGAGGCGAGTGCTGTCCCTGCCTGTTACGCTTATAAAACTATGGGTCAACGTTTAAATGAAATGGTGCCGGCCGTCTGAGAGCGCACGGGCACTCGGAGTGCACTGTGACCCTGGCTCCATTACCCAATCAGAGGTAAGATTCAACAATAATGCACCTTTAACGTCATAAGTGGGCTTAAAACTGAACACTAATGAGGAAAAACAAAGGTATTTTGTCATAAATAAATAATGTAATCAAACGGGTAAATCACACCATACTCACACGATAGCCTTGGTCTCCAGGTGCCGCTGCTGCTCACGGCGATGCGGATTATTGTCATCTTCCTCCTCACTACGACGAGGACGGCTTCTGGATAGAAAACAACAAAGACCACAGACGCCGTTTTACGTCCGATCCTTTAAGTTATTAAAAATGAACAGTGAGGACTCTGCACTGTGTTGGTGGTGCAGTGGCTTACCTCTCCACCTTGGGAAGAGATTGTCCTCCGCTGTGGTTGCAGTAGCGATGATACCGCCGCACTTCCTCCTGTGTAGTGAAAAGCACCGATATGTCAACAAGAGGGTTTTTTTTATTTCTCTCTGCCAAGGATCATGATTCAGGAAGATATGTGGTTTGATAAATAAATAAATAAAAAAACATTTTTCTATGATCTCTTGATATCATCTGTTAATTAATAGGAATAGAACGGGGCGATTATCGGCGCCGATATTCAGCATTTTGGCACAAATTGGCATTGGCCTTATTTTATCCGACGGCCGATAAGAGATCAATTTATTTATTATTATTTATTTAAAATGTCAGTTAACTTTTTAAGAGATGCTGCTGACCCTGGGAACTCCCCGCACATTTGTTTTTGTTTGAACTTAAAAGAAAGATAAGTGAAAGATAAAATAACTAGGGCTGTCAAAAGATTAACATTTTGTTATCAGATTAATCTCAGGGTAGCTGTGGATTAATCACGATTAATCACGATTAATTACCATTCGTAAATATGCCAACAAAAATCGAATTTTCTCTTTATATTGTTGTAGGAACGGAGAGATAAATAAAGTATGTGAAAATATAAATGTAAAGAACAATAAAATACTGTAAATAACTTAACAAACTTAGTAAAAAATAAACATTACATTGTAAAGAACCCACATTATAAGACAATATAAATAAATAGAAAAAATTAAATGCTGTAAATAACTTTTTAAACTATACATTGCACTGTAAATAACACATTATAAACAAAATATAAAGTATAGAAGTTAAATAGTTTTCTTACTAAACCCACAGCAGGAAATTCCTCATCAGCACTTTGAAGCACTGCTTCTACTAGTTAGCGTTAGCGTTAGCGTCAGCTAGCATTCTGACGCTAATGTTAGCTGCTGTCTGTGTCCCTGTTAGTTAGACAGTGACTGTTAATGTTATGATTATATCATTATCTGCGCCAGTAGCGCCACTTACAACTGTGTGTCTTTCTTTCTCTTTTCTTCATCCTCTTTTTTTTCTTCCTCTTCTAACTTCCTGATTGATAACTCCTCTTCATTTTCCTTCAGCTTCACACAGGTTAACGTGAGGAGACGTGGGGCCCCGTTCGGGAGGTTTCCTACTGAGATGTCATTGCTAATCAACCCTTGTTGTTTAAGGGAAACGGGGATGCGGCTGCTCACTGATGCATTTAGGCTCCGAGTTTCGGGAGCCCTCTTATCGGCTCAGGACCCCAAGCAGTTGCCCGCCGCTTTGCCTGTTCATAAACTGCACGTCTACCCGTAGCGCGATGAAAGTGCGTTAATGCTTTAAAGAAAATTAGCGCGTTAATTCCACAAATTACTCATCCTGCGTTAACGCGTTAATGTTGACAGCCCTAAAAATAACATTTCAGTTATATTGAAATTCTTTACTGTAGAAAACTTTAGGAAACCATGTATTTGTCTCAGTTTTCATTTAACTTCATAAGACATGCTTGTTGTTAGAATTTTAAAACAAAGATGTCTACAGCTGTTTAATAAACACATGCTTAAAGCGGAACTAGACTGGAAGTTCCTATTATTGCTGTTTTTTGGTGTGTATCTGTGTCATTACCTTGTTTATGAAGCCCTGACGGTTCGAAACAAACAGTTCAGTCATTGCTGAGAGCGTTGTGTTTTATTGTAATCTCGGGGCTCAACGAGATCACTGAAAATCCCATAATAGTTACGTAAGCAGCGGTTCTCCTGAACAGCAGATCCTCCTGCTCCGGGCACTAGTCCGGGCACATCTGGTTACGTACATTGAACCGCAGAAGAAGAATAACGTCCGTTGTGGAGGTGTTTCACGAGCAACAGTGTCTTCTGACTCTGGGTCTGACTCGGAGTCGTGAAGAAGCTATTTTTAAACACTGTTAAAACAATGTTTTGATAATGAGGAGCAGTGCATCCACCGTTCCAGAGGGGGGCGCTGCGCTTCTGAGAACGGATGTGCTGGATAGTACTGGCCAATCACAAGACTCTGTCTTCTGGGGGTGAAAGTTCACTCTGAAATCTCGCAGCAAAGAAACACTGTCAGAAAAGAGGATTTCTATCGCATAGTTCACAGCAACTAGGAGGTTTTTGACCATAAAAACAAGTTAATATATGTAAGTAGACCTCCATAACTAACATTTATGTGCAACAGGACCACTCTATGTGACCTTTAAAGCACAGGTGTCAAATTCAAGGCCCGTAGGCCACATCCGGCCCGCTATGCAATTGCATTTGGCCCACAAGATAATTATGTTACCTCTTTCCAGCTTTTTTTCCCCACTGATTTGCTGATTAGTACCATTAACTGTGGACTTTCAAGACATTTGAAAAGCCAGAACCAGAGGAGTTTTCAGGCACGACCGATGGAGACGGACGATGGAAAATAGTTTGTTCGGAAGTTTTTGTTATTTGACCTCATTTGGCCCTCGATTTCGGCCCCCTCTGTTATTGAGTTTGACAACCCTGGAAGCCTTTGACGCTAATATTTTCACTTTTACTGCAAATGACTATCGGCTCCAAATATCGGTTATCGGCGTCCTTGACGGCTGATAATCAGTATCGGTCTATCTCTATTAATTAATCCTTAGAGAGTCTGTTAACATGAGCAAGATTATTCATAAACAGAGGAACAGGTGAATAAAAACAACTAGGATGCAATTACTCATGCTTAACAGCATGTGTGTGCTCTGCAGGTGCTAACCAGCAAGACACAAGTCTACAGGCCTCAGGCAGCTCTGGGGCCACTGGCATAAAGCTCAGTGGAACTATAGGCAGATGGATGTGCTCCCACAGCAGCTAGACTCCATCTCTCCGTTAGTCGGCGAGCTTCCTGTTTGTGTCCATATGCTCGCGACTGCAACAAGGACTTAACATTCAGCTCACAGATCAGTACGACTCAGACACGAACGACTACAGAAGATCTAATGAGAAAGGTGACCCTCGTTGTGATGAACTGACACTGGGATACTTTTTATGGAGCATTTTTTCGTGTTTTCAGCTCCTTTTTTTTAATTCTATGACTCACAGCTTCACATTTATCTCATTTACTGTCCTCAACACACTTATCATCATCATCACCACCAGCACCTCTAGCTGCAGCAGACAGCTGTTTTAAAGGGGGGTGGGGGGGAAAGTCTCCAATAAACACTACTAAAGCACTAAACTGCTCAATGGCACACAGACAAAGTGAAGAGGAGCTGGTGCATAGAGTCAAGCACTTAGCAGCAGAGGGAGCATGTATTTCCCTCAAGAGTCAGCGAAGACCAAAAAGTGAATATTAGATTCATATACATTAGGTAAAGAGACACACAAATCCAAACGAAAGTTAACGATGCTTCATATGTGGCATCATGAGGTGTTTATCGCTGTGCCCAAGAGGCCCAAAGTTTCAATGTTTGTTGAGTCTGTATGTCCTTACCCAGGTGCTTCGATTCAGTTTGATTTGTGTAGCGCTGCATCACGACATACAGTCCATTATCTCAAGGCTCTGTTCATAGACAACACTGTGGAGAGCAGAGAAACTCAACAATTCACACAATGAGCAAAGCACTCGGCATCAGTGGAGAGAAAAAAAAACTGTGACAGAGCAAGACTCAAAGATGTGCAGCCATCTGCCTAGACCGGTTGGGGTGAAAGGGAAAATTAGGGACAGAGGAGAGGAAAGAGACCAGGAGCAGGGCCACACAGTTGGTGTAGTGGTTAGCGCTCTCAGAGCTCCAGTTGGAACAAGGGTCTTTCTGCAGGGAGTTTGCATGTTCTCCCTGTGTGTGCATGGGTTTTCCCCCGGGTTCTCAGGCTTCCTCCCACAGTCTAAAAACATGCAATGTGCGGATTAGTTTCACTAGGTCACATTAGAGTGACATTAGATCACACTAATGTGACCATAGGTGTTAGTGTGAGAGTGAATGGTTGTTTGTCTCTATGTGTGTTGTCTCTATTGTCTCTATCGCCCTATGTCAGCTGAGATTGCCACAGCGCCCTCTGGTGGAGGTTAGAGCGGTAGCTGATGGATGGATATATCAAGTCAGTTTCTTCCAGCTGTCCAAAAACATTTACACTGGGGTTAGGTTTATACGGGACAATCGAAATTAAATGCATTTGCAGTTTGATTCTGTGATGTCTGGGTGCATACATCAAAATCCAAAATTAACTATATAGGCACCGATGCAGCTCCTCCCATAAGATATGGGAAGGATGTGTCATGTGAACAACCACCCATTTATAAGATGATGTTATGTTTACAACTGTTTGGTCACCAAAGTGTTTGAACTGTGTTGAAAAGGCGTTTTTTTTTTACACCGAGGTTGTTACGACATAGACATAGTGCAGACGCTGCACTATGAAGCTGTGTTAGTTCTCACGGTGCTTTTTTTTTTTTTTTTTTTTTTTATTGCTCTCAGCAAAACCAGGAGGGATTAAGTACTCTACGCATGCCAGGCAAAGGGCCAAAAACGGTTTAAAATGTAATCTTATCAACACGTAATTGTGCAGTATTAACTGCAGACTCCTCACTAATACTCGTATTTCAGCGATGACGTCCTTTTAAATAAATGATTAAATTAGTGAGTTATTAGTTTGAATCCTGAAATACAACTCACATTTAAAAGTAATGCATTTTAAAATTAAGGGCTTTAACGTTATGGCTAAGTTTTATTTAGGAAATCCTACCATTCCTTTGAGTTTTTCAAAGATGGCAGCACTTGACACCAGGTATATTGCGTTGGTCATTTTTACAGCTTCCACCCTTTGTGTGTTTACAGCCAAGTGTACGCGTCATGGCTCTGTGGACCGGAAGAAATAATGCACTAAAGTTATACGAGAGCGATAGAAATATCAAGGTAGCAGTAGAACTGAGATGCACGTTTCTTGTGGGGCTAAGGGTTCACGCTGAAATCTGTTCAATCTGTGATTGAATACGTGATTAAACATATAAATAAGGCATTAACAGAAACCTATTTCTGCTGCGCACGGAAGAAACTTCGCGGCCCTTATTTTCAAACGCAAAAAAAACCACGACGGCGATCGAAAAAGTGATAATGTGATGTGAGGGCAGACGGTAATAAGATTTATGTCACTGAAAATATGGAGAAAACAGCAGCACAGAGCAGAAAAGTGAGCTTCCCTTTAATTGATGAGGAAATTTAAGTTTCATTTCTCAGAGTGCCCGTCACACACACACAGGTTCACACAGCTATCCTTTAAAGGACTCTACATTGACCTATAAAAAACAACAACAAAAACGTATTAAAGCTCACATAGAGTGGTCCTGTTGCACATATATGTTAGTTATGGAGGTCTACTTACATACATTAACTTGTTTTTATGGTCAAAAACCTCCTCGTTGCTGTAAACGAGCCGAAAGAAATCCTCTTTTCTGACGCTGTTGCCCAGCCGCGATATTTCAGACTCAACTCTCACACCCAGAAGACAGACTGTGTTGTGATTGGCCAATAGTGACACATTGGAAGTGACATATTCAGCACCCGCTCTCTTAAGCGCAGCTCCCCCCTCTGGAACGGTGGATGCATTATCAAAAATATCAAATCATTATCAAAACCTTGTTTTAACAGTGTTTAAAAATAGCTTCTTCACGACTCCCCGCCGCAGTCCCTTTTATGACTTTGACCCGGAGTCAGACCCAGAGTCAGAAGACACTGTCGCTCGTGAAACACCTCCACAATGGACGTTCTTCTTCTTCTGCGGTTCAATGTACGCAACTGGATGTGCCCGGACTAGTGCCCGGAGCAGGACGATCTGCTGTTCAGGAGAACCGTTTTTTTCAGAGATCTCGCTGAGCCCGAGATTACAATAAAACACAACGTTCTCAGCAGTGGCTGAACTGTTAGTTTACAACCTTCAGGGCTTCATAAACGAGGTAATGATGCAGATACACACCAAAAAACAGCGTTAATTGGAACTTCCGGTCTAGGTCCGCTTTAATAACATAAATCATGCCCAGTTAATGCCTTATCCTAACAATAACCTAACCACAATTTAAACCTTAGCACTAAACCAGTTACTCAGAGATGAGGATCTGACTCCAGGTTTTGGTCTCCATGAGGACTTTTGGTCCTAACAAGGTCAGTGTTTATGCCAGGAAAGAGGTCCTCATAAAGAGGTATACAAGGATAACACACACACATGGCTAAAATGTCCTCACAACATCCAAAAATGTCGTCACAGTGATGGTTTAGATCCAAAATGTCTCCCCACAGCCGCACACAAACAGCTGCATTAGACTTTGGCGCCTTAGCTATAGTTTGACGACGAGCAAGGGGGTAAAATATCCAATCAGGAGAAAGGGCCGCATCGGTGGGGATGCTTGTTAATCGCGACATTGGAAATCAATTTACATGTGCGGTGTGTGAGAGCAGTAATATGGAAGTCAACATTTACTCTTGTGCCCGAGTCCCTGGTTGTATAAAAAAAACAAAAAACTGATAGATTTTACTGACGTGCTCATGCGATTACATGATTTAAAATGCTATTTTCTCTTAGTGTTATGGGTGTGAAGCAAAATAAGTACTCTCTCCCGAGGCGAATGGGCGTGTGTGTGTGTGTGTGTGTGTGTGTGTGTGTGTGTGTGTGTGTGTGTGGATATTGCTCAAACCTTTGCCAAGAGAAGAAGGTAAGAAAAGCAAGAGAAAGAGAGGGGCAAAAAAAAAAAAAGCACTTAAATTTGGAGACTTAAATTGACTAAGTGTCAAAATGATAAACTTTTATTGAGTGAAACTGCAGTGAGAGGGCAGCTTCATGCTGATCTGATACACACACACACGCAATTTTAGACACCAGAACGGTTAAAATGGAGGTTTACATCACACAAATAGATATAGATGTATAGATAGATACGAGGTTCAGGTCAGTGGAGAGACATGTTTATAGGTTTTTTTCACGTTTTAAATCCAGCGATCAAACGATCAATCAAGCTTACACAGCAGAGGTGTCAAACTCGTGGTCCGAGGGCCACATGGGGCCCAACAATCAATTAATCGATTACTAAATTAATTGTCAACTGTTTTGATAATCGATTATTCGATTTGAAGCTTTTTTTCATCATTAAAACAAGATTTTTGATTGTTTCAGCTTCTTAAATGTGAATATTTTCTTCGTTACTTTGCTCCACATAACAAAGAAATCATTAAAATTTAATCATTTTGGTTTGACATCATCATTTCCAAGTTTGACAAACACTGATCAACGTGTTTTTAACATTTTCTGACAACGATGCATCGATTAGTCGAGAAAATAATCGACAAAGTAATCGATTACGAAAATAATCGTTAGCTGCAGCTCTAGTATGTAGCCCACCACTTAATATCATGGTATAATAAAGCTTAGCTCTTTCTTTAACCATATAACAAATGTATTTGAGGCACAGCTGCCAGTGAGGTAATAGAACATAGACAGAATATTATACTACATATATTTGCTAGCAATATTATCATTATTATTATCATAGCAACACTAAGACATTTAGTTGCAATTATTGCATTATTTAAGGTATTATTATTGAACATTAACTCATAAATTTGTATTTTAACTACACTTGTAGATGATATTATTAACTTAATGTCTGTTTTTGATATTATTTTACTAATAATACATCATTCCATTATAAAAGTACTCCTATGTGTATTGTGTTATAATTTTATGCTCATATTGAGCACCCAGAACGCTCTAGAGCGGCCCCCACTCATTGGCCCTCAGGTCATTTGAGTTTGACACCATTGGTACAGAGTTGGTGTTTTGAGCTGACGAAAAAGCTAAATGTGCAACGTGTGACGAGGGAGCGAGAGAAGAGAAGAGCACACGATTAAGAAGACAAGGTGAGAAGCGTAGACGTGGGCGAGGTGTGACGACTCGAGATGAAGGAGGTGTGCGAGCGAGAAAACCATCATACATGCAAAATGGAACACTTGGAAGAAGTCCTCCTGTTACTATGAACCAGTCGAGAGCTGCTCTGTGAGGGGAGGGAAGGGGAGGGGAGGGCTTCCTTTAGCGATCAGACACTAGGCTCTCTCATTTAGGATGGAAATTATGAGGATATATGTGTATGTGAAGATGCACACGTGTGAATTCAAGCATTTTAATAAGAAAAAAAAAAAGTCCACTTTATTCTCTGTGTGCAAAGAACCAGAGCACACACACACACACACACACACACACACACACACACACACACACACACACACACACACACACACACACACACACACACACACACACACACACACACACACACACACACACACAGAGAGAGATAAACATGGAGAATATACTGTATATGTTTTCATCACATAGAAACAGCTATCTGTCAGTGTGCAGGCTCATCTCACTGCTGCTGCTGCTGCTGCTCTGAAGGTTATTATGACTCAATCGCGGGGCGTTTTGAGTGAGCCGCTACAAACAGCACTCAGCAGAGCTCTGTCCCAACAGAAAACGATAATGCACTTCTGAAATATGACACCTTTCCCCTGCCCCGTGACACTTCCACTGTGCACGTTTCCTCGTCTATACATTATATGAAACGCTCCATCGCCAACTCCCACAGTTTGTGGAGGGACGATGATGCGCCGAGCGACAACAATGTTGGATTTCTGCTCCTGTCGAGCACGAGTTCATCTCGTAGGCAGCGGCAGCACGGACTGGAACACGTTTGCCGTGTGCTGATTTAATTAGGAGCAACGAGGGGCTGCGTGCGCGATATTGATGAAAGGATTTAAAGATTCCAGCTGCAGCTGCCGCGTCAACAATGTCACCTGTAATGTGTATTTCACGCTTAACCCCATTAAATGTGACCCATCCTTTGGCGTGCTCTTTAAATAATCTCCGCGTGGCCATAAAACCCTGCTACGGCATTGATTACAGGGTAAGAGTTGAATAGATTAATGTGTTTCTCAGGTGGCTGATGCCTGAATCTGAATCACTCATGCAACACGGCCTCCGTATCCAATCACCTGCATTTCTGCCCTCACTCATATTTCACTCAGCAATTATTGGTAAGTTCCTCCCAACAGTGAAGCCATGTTGTGCATGTACTTCCTTCCCCTGGTCTTTACATGAAACCTCGTAGTGGAGATACATCAATCTGGAACCTGTCCTTTTTTTTTAGGGGGGGGGGGGAGGGGAGGGATAATGAATTTCAACTGTCAAGGGAAGCAGCCGATGAATTCTAAACGAGAAAAGTTTAAGAGAACATGCAGAGTATGTGCGATTACATGTGTCCCATTATAATACACTGTACTGCAGAGTCGGAAGAAAAAAAAAAAGAAGCCGTCTGTGATGGAGCAGTGCTTTCAGAGCTCGTGTGCTCAATAACCCCTGCTGCCGATAATGCGCAACACTACATCACTGGCATTAAATATTCACAAGCTCAATACAACCAGGTGAACGTGTGCACCAAAGATAGAGAGAGAGAGAGAGAGAGAGAGAGAGAGAGAGAGGCGAGTCACAGCTTCTGTTGAAAATATACGCACACATGATTTACATAAAAGGAATCAATTAGACTATCTAACTATCAAAGTTTATAATTTGTCTCTGGAGGAGGAGGAGGAGGAGGAGGAGGTTGAATATGTGTAGTATTTATGGGACCTGTTCAGCTGCTGTCATGACAGGAAGAATAAAAAGCTAAAGTGGCCTCAAGCCAACATTTAAAAGCAATTTTCCTAAATGAAATGGAATTCAGTTAAAAGTGTTATTTGAACGGGGTGAATGAGAGAAGACATGATTAACTGTGGTGGGTTGTCTCTGTCCATGGTGCTGATTCTTCTCTGCTCTAAACCACACTGAGGAACAGTTGCCTCAATACCGTTTCTTGCAGATGTGAACTACGGACACTCGTATTATATTAAGAGAGCAACAAATATGAACGTCAACTTCCTGCACTAAAAAAAGACCAGAAAGTGAATTACATCATTGCAAAAAAAAAGAGCGAGAGAGAGAGAGAGAGAGAGAAGACGCCATTACACTGGCTACATGTTCACAGTTACGACACACTATAGTGTAACACACTAGTCTATTGTGGTGCATTTTACCTGGTTATTAATGCACAGAGCCAGGTGTTTCCTCTCCCGCGCCACAGACAGACTCCCGCTGCGCAGCCTCGCCTCCTGTCCCTGGTACATGCTTCTGCAAGGAAGGAACACCGGCTCAAGTTAGGACAGCAAAACTCTCCAAATATGAAATCTGCGGAGTGGCGTGGACAGCGTGTGCTCCTCGCTGTCTTGCTGCAGAGAGTGCGGTTATGCAGGATTTTTTTTTTTTTTTTTTTTTCAAACACGCATCAGTGCATGCATGTCAGCTTTACATGACGTCGCTCGTCGTTTGTCCTGCATAAACACAGTCCTCGCACGTGTGTGTGTGTGTGTGTGTGTGACGGATGCGACACTGACCTGTGCGGGCTGTTCCTCAGCATGGCGCGAGCTCTTCTCTCTCTCTCTCTCTCCGCGGTCACACAGACACACAAGAGATGAAGTGAACACTTGGGGTAGAGAGCAGCAGGAGTGGAGAAAGAGAGAGAGAGAGAGAGAGACCAGACTTGGAAATGTCTCGCAGCCAATGGGAAAGCTGCGCGTGCGCGCGTCTCTGAAGGCTTACGGCGCACACGCGCGCGTGCGTTGTTGGGGTGGGGGGGTGTCACGAACTTGGCGATGGACTTTTTTATCACAGCATTAATAATACATTAATTCATTAATGCGCGGCATCTCTGTGCGTGCGGAAGAGATCGCGCTTTTTTTAAATGCGTGGCGGTGTTTTAATCTACATGTAGTCAAGAATAAAACATGAACGAAACATATCTCTCTGGAGAGTTTGTGTTGGTGATTATCCAAATGACCAAACCATCCCGGCAGCAGGACTTCACAATAATTATAATAATAATAATAAGTCCTAGAATGATCCTCCAGTCAGTGTCCTCGCTCCAGGAGGCTCGTCATCTTTGCGCAAAGGCTGGATCTTGGTTCAGGAATCGGCGGAGATGTTGTTGGTCTTTACGCACACGCAAGCTGTTTAATATCCACTTACTCTGCGGCCTGTTGTTGGTCACAGTGAATTTCCTGGTCCCATTTGTGATCGTGGTCACCTGTTACTGCTCCATGATGATAAAGGTGCTTAGTTATTGCAGGGCACTCTACCGCCAGGACTGCGCGTAAATACGCGTAAAAACGGTTCACTCTGTTGGGAGGTGTGGCTGATATAAAGTCGTATAAAGTCTGGAAAGCCTCTCTAGTTGAGTCAGTGGGGATGAGAATGTTGGTGATCCTCTGCTCATCAGAAGCTGCGGGCCTGGTTGTGCTGGAGGAAGGAGAGAGTTGAGCTCAGCGTGCGCCACAGGAGGAGGAGGAGTGTACTATACTGGCAGTAAGGATTACAGCAACACAGTTTACAAGCTGTGTGTGTGTGTGTATAAGCATTTGTTTTTATATTTTTAAAAAGATATACATGTACGTACTCAAACTGATGCCCTGTTTGCAATTTAAGAATATTTGCTGCTCGAACTCCCCTGCACCAAACTCCACAGAGAAAACAATTGCAAAACCATGGCACACAGGAGTCCTTGATCCACTGCTGCCTCTATAAGTATGTACCTATGTGTTATCTCTTGACTTAATTGGACAAGTGGCACAATCTTTATCAAAAGAGGCATCTGGACCAACAGCTTCTATTTCCCTGTGAGATAATATCACTAATTCTCAGTATGGATTTTAATGCAGGAAAGTGCATTACAGCTGGAACACCTGTCTAATGTAAATAACTTTCTGTTTGTTAAAAACAGTCATTTACCTACAAGTGACATTAAACATATGTGGGGATTACTGGCCTTGATAATAAAAAAACACAGTCAATACTCATCCAATTAACTCCATAATGAGTATAAGGACAGTAATGATAGCAAAGATTATGCCATCACAGTCTATAAGTGGTGTTTAAACATAAACATATGGATCTGGCAACATTAAACAACATCATTTATTCTTTGTGCTTATTTTTAATGTATAAAACACGAGTGATCAGCAAATTAAAGTCACTCACTGATTCTGAGCTGATAGTGTGATTGCTGAAGGTCTCTTATCTAATAACCATGCGATATTAAGCATTTGTGGGAATTACTGCCATCTATTGTTTTAAGAGTCCTTAAAGACCCTAAAACGAAACAATACTTGGCATTTACTTTTTAATTAAAAAAAAATCATAATAAATAAACACACCCAAAGTGAAGGGCAAAATAAAGCTAAAAAATGATATCTCAGTAGTGACATTAAAGTTACAAAGCGAAGCACCCATCCAAAACATTTCACCTTGAAGGTTTAAGTGCTGCATTTTAATAATAAGATATATTTTATTTATTTGTTTTTAGTGCATATACTTGCTGGAGCCACAGAGCTACAGCGCGGGAGGAGCAGGCAGACGAACGATGGAGGGCATCATTTCAAAACACTCCTGTGGGCAAGTGATGACAGATGGGTCGAACAGTGGTCTGGGAGCTGAGAAGAACAACACACACACACACACACACACACATACAGGTTAAGTCGAGAGGAAACGGGCGAGCACACTTCCAGTCCATCAGGTGATTGTGTTTAATAAGCAGCAGAAACAAACCTCCAGACGTTCTCTCATTTAAAAAATAAAGCAATAACAGAGTAAAGATTAGTGGATTAGGATGAGTGTTTGAATTGTGTTCCAAGTATAACCTTTTCTAGTACAAACACCAACTTTGTCAGGACCAGTGGTCCAAATGGGGACCAAAACCTGGTCCTAATGACGCAAAAACCTAATTTCTTCAGGTTAAGTTTACAGTTAAGGTCCAAATAGCTGTCTGTGTGTGTGTGTGTTCTTGTACTTGCGGCATACTGAGACCCAGTGAGGGTTTTTAACCAACAAAGTGAGGTCATTTTTATGAAGTGAGGACATTTTGGCCGGTCTTCACTTTGTTGTCGTTCAAATCACTTCCTTAGGTTGTAAACATGCTATACTCTGTTTTTAACCGAGGTCCTCAATTTGGTACAAAAACCCGTTTTCCAGCCCAGGTGTTTCACACACGTTTTGCTCTGGGGCTCCACCTGCAGACATTTTATGGTACTGCACACAGTAGTTCTTTATGGATGTAAGATAAGATAAGATAGTCCTTTATTCATCCCGCAGTGGGGAAATTTACAGTGTTACAGCAGCAAGACAATAAAGAAGGATAATAAATAATAAACATGCATTACAAAAAAAGAGATAGAATATATAAAGTACAATATATAAAGATATTAACACTGACTATAAAAATAGGTTTAAAAATAGAATGTAGAATGTACATTATAACAGGTCTGCAGAATATACACAGTATGCACATGGTATTTATAGTGTAAGGAAATGTCATTCATGAAGTAGATATTTGTAATTGTGTTGACTTATAAGGTGGAAATGATGGTTCTCACTTTGTCAGCAACCCGGTCCTCAGTATGCAGCAAGTACAAGAATGTGTGTGTGTGTGTGTGTGTGTGCTTACCTGTGTTCCCAGTCTGGATAGATACCGGTTGCGTAGGCCAAAAGCAGACATTGGTGCTAATCTGGCAAAATCACCCTCTGTGAGTTTACTGGGCCGCCTTTTATACCTGCAGGAATAATAATGTGGCCAACTTTATCACGGCTAATATGTACAATTATGTAAATATTAGCAGCAGGATTGATCGCATGCAGCCTGTCGCTAAAGGCCAAGGACATAAATTATCACCATAGAGTCTAGACGCCGTGGTAGCTGTGCCCTACATTCAAAAATAATGTTGTACAATAACAGACAATTACAAGGGTGTGAAAGATAGTCTTTAATTAAAAGATCATCGTTCCATTAACAATCTGGTATCAAATATATTACGTCATATATACGTAAGTGACGCAAGTGGTTTTTTTTTAATCTAATGTGCAATTTTCTTCAATTTCCCAATCGTACATCCTCATGCACACAGATCAACAACAACGAATACATAATATTATTATACTGTATATTCTCGACGATACAAAGACCGAGCTGCTGTTATATCATCGTAGTGCAAATTAAAGACACAATGAAGTGAGCGGTGGCTCTGTCTGTCATTTTAAATGTGAAAAAAAAAGCTACTGACCCCAAGTCTCTCAAGTGCCATTTTTTGTGTGAAAAATTTGACTAAAAACTCATTTGTCTAACTGAGGTAGTGACTGTAAATCACTCACACAATAATCTGCGACTGATCACGACACACAGGGAGACAAACTCTGGAACGGTGAAGTTAAGAGGAGTCTTTTTTCAGGGGTTGTAAGCAAAGAACGTGAGAAAGTGCTTACAAAAATGAATTACCTGAGCTTGATAAATGAGCAAAATACTGTGATATGCAGAACTGAATATAGAAGAGATCACATTAATAAAACTATGCATATTAATACAAAATTTGCTCAAAGTCGGACTTTTTCTCTTTTCTTATTGTAAAAAATATCTTTAACTTCCAAAAACCAGAGACGAGCAGATGAAGGAATTAAGAAATAAAAGACGGCAGCAATAATAATAAAAAGCATTAACACTAAAGTGCTTTGCCAACACCATATAGAGTCAATGAGGCACATGATTAAAATTGGATATGAACTCAGCAAAGAAGATTTCGCTTGAATTACTTTAAAATGCTGACAAATGTCACGTAAATAATTCAACGATGAGGTTTTTTTTTTTAATACGGAACCAAGTGAAAAAAAGAAATATAGGTATAAAAAAACATGGCAGTAAAAAGTTATGTACATATAAAAAGAAACCCTAGGATCCGAGTCTCATCTTCACTCAACTTCATTGAAACGTTTTAAATGTGTAAATGTTCATGCGTTCCTAACTCTTTTTAGTAACTGAGGAAACTTCAGGCCGAAGCTCAAAAAACACCCAGGAGTCAGTGGAGAGTGAGAGGTAGAGATAAAGTCAGTGTGAGGCGTCACTGTGTCCTGATACGGAACAAAAGAAAATGATGTGATATCCAGGGTCAGACAGTCAGTTCAGTTCAGGTGGGAGGAGCCACAGATGACACAAGCTCAGTCCTGCCCCTTGGCAGTTGATTGACAGCTTTGGGGTGGACAGTGCAGCCATGTGTGTTCCCATCATCATCATCATCATCATCATCATCTGGAAAATATCAATTACAGCACGGGCCGGAAAATATTAGTCAATCAAGATAAGCCATATATATATTTATATAAAGTATAATGAATTAAAGATGAGACAGATGCACAGTGAGATGGAGAAATAGACAGTACTTATCGTTCCACCTATGCTTGTTTTTGTTTTTTTTCATTTGCGGGAGGATATTTTGCGTTATTTCTCGAGATTATCACAAAGCTAATCGTCACGCCCAGTCTCGCGAATCAAATACCTAAACCAGGGGTCTGCAACCTTTAGGATGAAAAGAGCCATTTTGTCGTCTCTCCACCCAAATAAAATTCATTTGGAGCCGCAAAAAACACACACAAGATGAAGATAATAACACGTATAAAGTTTTTTATACAGACAAACTATATACAATAGTAATAGTCTCTTTCATTTATGACATTTAAGAACTAAAACATGTTCAGTTTATACCCAACCTCTAGACCCCGTAGACCTGGTTCTTCCATTGTTTCATTGTTTGTGGCAAATTAAAGAAATAAAAAATTAACCCATTGAAATAAATGAAGCAAGTATGTTGTTCATGCTCGGGAAAAAGGCATGTGGATCCAAAGATGGACAGGACGCATCCAAACATGTACTGAATATTGAATTTTACGTCGACGTTGGATGTGATGCACAAGATATTAAAACACTTTTATTTGTCGCCTTGATCTCTAAAGCTACAAGGAGCCACTGCAGAGTGGCTGAAGAGCCACATGTGGCTCTAGAGCCGCAGGTTGCAGACCCCTGACCTAAACCAACCAACCTCAATTGCTCCAGTCAAAAATTCAAAGTTCTGACTTGAACCACATCTCACCCAAACCATCAGACAGACAACGACACAAAAGAGCCAATATATAGAAATTTAAACCTGTAACCAAAATAGATGTACCCATTTGGTAAGATAACATGGAAACTACTTCATAAAGCAATAAAGTGTGCTAAACAAGTAAAGTAAAGTACTTTTTTGACACAATTTAAACCTAATAGAACATATAGCACTGATTAGAGCTGGGCAATATATCGATATTATAACTATATTGTGAAATGTTGTTATTGTGATTGAGATACTTATTCTGTGATGAATTTTCCTGGTTTTAAAAGGCTGTAGCATTGATCATCATCGTATTTATTTATTGTTATTCTCTGTCATCACAGCAGATCATCTACCTTCATCTTGCCATATCCCATGTGTCCTCTTCTGTTACACCAACAGTCCTCATGTCCTCCTTCAAAACACCCATGGACCTTCTCTTCTAAATATACCTTCCACTTTTCCTCCTGCCCAGCAGCTCCATCGTCAACATCCCTTTGTCTCAATATAATCCCTATTCCTCCTCTGCACATGACCGAACCAGCTAAACCTCGACTCTCTTACTTCATTTCCAAATTCTTCAACCAGAGCCGTCCCTCAAATATGCTCATTTCTAAAGGCCACATTATACTTCTCCGACTGCGTAATGCGTTATCCGTCTGCGTCACCACGTAGACCACTCGAGCCTTTATACTTCTGCGTCATGGTGAAGGATAGGCGCTGCAATTTCCCGCCCGATCAGTAGGGGTCGCTGCGCAAGGTTGTTGTGCTTTTGGCTACAGTGAGCAATGGTGTCGGAGGGAGAAAGACTGTTGTTGTTGAAACAGTGGCCGTTTCTCACTTTTCTGTGTCCCGGAAAGCAGTTTTAAGATAATTTGAGGCGAGAAATTGGCCATTTAGAGTCTAAACATGTGCTGTGTGTGTTAAGATATGACGTATTTATAGTTCGGCAGCGACGAAGTCGGCGGGGATCAGCTCCGCCCTCTGTGGACGCTCGGTGCTCACTGTGAGCCGGCACAGAGCAGCTTCGCTCGGCCTGTCCTGAGGACCAATCGCAGCTCTTGCCGTCTCCGTTGTCCCTTGACAGAGTGACGGACACTTAAAAAATATTCCGTGCAGCCAGAGACGACGCAGAGACTCTACAACAGGTTCTGCGTCGACGCAGAGCACTTTACACAGGAGTATAAATTGGGCTTAAGTCTTTCCTGGTCAGTCAGCATCGTCAGCTCTGCCACCTCCAGCTCATAGAGACCTTTTTAGACCCGACACCCGTCTCCACCCACTCCACCCTGCCTACACTCTCTTCTCGTCCTCTCTTGTGCTCTTTGGATGGTTGACCCCAGGTATTTTAACTAATCCACTTTCACCAGCCCTACTCCCTGCATATTCACCTGTCTCACTGTCATCCACACACAGGTATTCTGTCGTGCTTCCACTCACCTTCATATTCTTTTCTCTCCAGAGCACACCTCCACCTCTGCAGACTCTCTTCCACCCACACCCCTACTATCACTGCAGATTACCACCACAATCATCATCTCCATAAAACATAGTGCACAGCGACTCCTGCCTGACCTCCTCTATCAACCTGTCCATCACGCTGCTTTCTCTTCTGACTGACAACTCAACATTCACACCTTCAATTTCCAGCTTTAAACTCGCGCTTAAAAGGCAAAAGGCACTTGAATAGGAGGCGAAATGTCTCGATTTAACACCTTTGTATCAGGGATAAATGACAACTCATTCACCCATCATTTTAGAAAGAACGTGACTCATTATCACCCGACACGAGCTCGCTCCAGTAAACTGTTAAAACTGTACAGCTTAGTGAGGCATGATTGTGTAAATCTGCATGCGAGTCATGTGGTTGAAGCTGTGATCAAAGTTCAAATAAGGAAACTATCACACTTACTGTATCAGATGTTTTTTTTTTTTAATCTTTTTTATATAGTTTTATTGTATGACTTGTTTATTTGTGTTGTTTGTATACTTCCTACAGTATTTTATTGTTGTATTGTTTGTTCTTAGGTCTATTAGGTCACACATTTTTATATTTTATTTGTTTCATGTATCTCTAATGTACAGCACTTGGTTTCAGCCCTTGTTGTTTTTAAAGTGCTTTATAGATAAAGTTGGATTGGATTGGACTTAAAATCTGTGCTATTCCGACTGTATAGTGAGGCAGGATTAGAAGAAAATATAAAGTATTTATTCACTGCAGTAGATTATTTCGACTGCAGCAGGTCCAGCTAAGGACATAATCCAGTAAATTAGCGCAGGAACTCCTAAAATTCTAATTAATTGTTGGGTAATTGACTGAAGAGTCGAGGGTCAAAGCTACTCACTCTGCATCTGAAGTGGCTTCTTTCTGAAGTCTAGCTCTGGCTGCTGCTGACTGGTTCAAATCTCCGCCTGGCGCACAAGAGGAAGGAGGAGGATGTTTATTAAACAGTAAAATGAGGATTTAGCATAAGTGAAAAAGAAGAAGAAGAAGAAGAGGGCAAGACAGGGAATCAGTGACAAGACGGGAAAGGAGGAGTGAGCATTTGGTCTGAGAGTTGAAGATGAACGTCTACTGAACTAAGGCCCCGTTCTTCCCTTACCTCTGAGATAATCTACGAAGTACAGCATCACCACTGCCATCAGTGCCACTGCAGGACGGAGAGGAAAAAACAATTTAGAAAAATCACAGATACCGTTATTCTAAAGTGTCTAATCAGAGTTTAAAAGACTATTCTCACAAACACACACACACACACACACACACACACACACACACACACATGTACTAAACAGACAAAAATACTGACTGCATATGCAGGCACAAAAGAAGACTTCTAAAACCAGGTATCCTCTGGTGTCCAGTATGGCTCCAGCTGCCATGGCGATGAGAGCGAGTCCCAGGTTCTGGATGGACTGCATGCTGGAGGACAAAAGGCAGAGCTCAGATCAGCGTTGATGCAAAAGTGACAACAACTGGCTGTTGTACGAGTTTATGTGTTTTTGTGTGTCTAACGGCAGTTATTGAAAGTGCATACAAGCCATAGGCAGTGCCCAGCTGATGCTCAGGAACCACAAAGGCCACCATGGGCCACAGAGCACAGGCCAGTAAGGAGTAGGAAACGCCCAACAGGGACTGGAAAACAAGAACACACACACACACACACACACATACACACATCCTCTCATATCAGGGTACTGTGAGAACAATTGTATAAGATGTATAATATGCATTTACAACATCCTGTTGTGGAACCTGAGTAATGATACAATATGATAAGTGTTTTGAAATGTGGCTGAAAGCTTGATTGACAAATTTCTTGAAAAAAATTGAAAACTTTGACTATTTATTCTTCTTCAGCCTTTAATTTCTTGCACAATTTTACTTCAAAGGGATTTCCTTCCATTTTACTTCTGTGTTGCTGGAAGAGTTTCTGCACCTTGAATCGGCCTTTGTGTACAGAAAATTGTCTTGTAAATTAAAGTGCTTTTACTTGCACTACCAATGCAGACTAAAAGTTACACTGAGCGATGTAAACACACTTCACAGGAAAAGGAAAATCAATGCGTTGGCAACTACAAGCAGAAAACTCAGCAGAAACTTTAAATGCCTTTTGAGTGTGAAAAAAATTGCCTTGACAACCTGAACACTTCTATCATCCCTTGTACACCAAAGGCCTTACAGATCATTTCATCCTGTTATTGTTTATGAATGTGCAAGTTAACAAAAAAAAAAAAGTTTGCCAATGCCATTACCATGGCGATCCATGGGTTCCAGAAAGTGAAGGCCAGCATCATGTGTGCGGCGAGCGTGGCGATCACGGCGATTATCACCCACACTACATTCCTTCCCGTTCTATCAACCAGAAAACCCAGGATTGGAGAGGCGGGGGCTGAGATGATGTACACAATACTGGGGAAAGACAAGATAGTGGGACGTAAGTGTTGTGAAGCTGAAGAGACAATGAAAAATCCACCTGCACGTTAAATACGTCTGACATTTCTAACTTGAATCTGGAGTTTGAGTTTAATGACAGTAATCTAGAGACGACCGCTCTGTAACAATCAGTCTCTGCTCCCGACTTGATGTGCTGGGACATTTATCAGCCGTCAGATTCCACTGGGAACCAAGGAAATGTCATTTCTCAAATATGCGACACTTTGAATAAGAAACAGGGAAGACCCCACAAAAGTACTTCAAGACACATCAGTAAAAGCAGACTCTAATAATTTCAGTGACTTAAAGGTGATGCATGTAAAAGAGACATTAAAGGTGAAGTAAGTAGTTTATAGTGCCATCTAGAGGAGAGGCTGAAATTTACAACAAAGACCTGCTGCTCTGCTCACCCCCTCCCTTCCCTGAGCGCTACGGTATCCTCAGCCGGTCAAATGTCGTCCTCGTTGTCTTTCTCCGTGTCAGCAGATGAGGTTCGTGAGGCGAGGGAGAGGGCGAGCTACCGCGGCCGTAGCAGACGAAGCGGAGAGAGAGGAGGCGGGACTTCCGCTACAAGTAAAGAGACGCTTGATTTGTTCTCTCGCGTTTGTCCTTACAGGCTCCGGTAGAAACATGGCGTCTCGCTGCTAACAGTGGCTATGCAACCGCGGCCCGTGACCATGTTATTTTACATGACTTTTTGAAACACTAAGAAAATGAAACAAAAACTATTATACAGCGACTAGACAATGCAGGAGCACATAATATGTATAAAAAAGTGGATTTTGGGTCATATAAACCCATAAATACTACACAGTGTCCCTTTAAATGGCCATGATGTCCAGAGATTGAAGAAACATGTTTAACTGAAATGCAGGGCCCAAGTTGCATTTATGTTTTCGTCTGTTGCGCCACCTACTGCCACCCACCCAATAATGCAGCTCATAGCACTTGGATGCTAACAGAGTGAGCATAGAGCAGCTAGCTGCTAGCATCAGAAATATTAATAAGACAGTGGACGTCCAATGCCGTTAAATCAATACATCAATATCAAATGAAATTCTTTGGAATCAATACTTCAGCCAAGTTTTAAGGGGTCATATTATACCCTATTTCTCCAAGTTAACCTAGTTCCCTGGTGTCCTAATGAACATGTCTGTGACATGCTTTGGTCAAAATACCATAAGAATGAAGCACCACAGCAGTTCAATCACCCTGCCAAAACAGCCCTGTTCAGAACGCTCAATTAGTAGTATCTCTTTAGGTCCACCTTAAAAAAAGTAAAAACAAACTTAAGGGACAGGAAATGACATCAGCCACAGAGGCTACTGGGAGCTAACAGCAGTTAGCATTTGGAAAAGTGATCATTTGCAGGCTCTAGCAGGCACATTGCCATCATATATAACATGTATCCACTGGACAGATAAATCCTCTGAGGCTGGAAGTGTAGAAGTCAAAAAGTTGATTTTGTTTTTGTTTTCATGGTCCGTTATTGCTGTCCTGTCAACTCCTCTCATCGTGCGAGAACGCACCACTGCTGCTCTAAAGCAGACACACATTCACTTTCAATCTCCGCCTGTTGATGACGCGTGAAAATTAACTGTCAAATGTTCTAAATAGCAGACGGTGGAACATTAATGTACAAGTACTGAATGTGTTTTTCCAGTTTAATGCTGGACTGAAGTGTTCAGTTTTTTTCAGAGAATCTCGTAACCACGCTGATGCATTATGGGATTGTAGTGAGTCACTGTTTTGTACGTATTTTATAAATACATCACCTTTAAAGTCTCAATGTCTTATTACAAGTGATCTGAATTACCTGTTGACAGCTCTAGCTTCAGCCGGAGAAAAGTTGAATTTTTCAATAAAGAACACCCTGTAAACAAGGGGGAAAAGCAAGAAAACAAGATAAAGGGTTCAATCATTCAGCAAGAAAAACTAAAAGGATAAGTATTTACTAAACACTTGAGCATATTGAAATAATTTGAAATTTAGCTCTAAATGAAATAGACAATGAATACATAAACACCGTCTTCACATCTGTTTTCAGACCATTTCCTGTGACTCACATTTGTCTAAATAAGACCTCAACACAAACAACACAAAAAAATATCCTCCACAGCTCGGAAAAGATAGTCTTCAACCACTAAAGTGACATAACGACATGTGAAAGACCACAGGAGGAAAGTTAAAAAGTACTCACTGGCCCAGTCCAATAAAGGGGAAAATGGCGACATAGTAGCACACACAGATGATGAAGATGAGCCACAGGGTGAGGGGGAAATCTTTCACATCTGTCAGCTTGATGACTTCACCTTAAATGCAACAATAACACACATGCACATCAACGTGAGACCACTGTTTTATTTCGACGTCTTTTGAGGAAACTTTAAAGCTCTAAAGGGAATACATTTACTAATCTACCAGATATTAAACTGTTCCGTAGACCAATATCTACCAATACATTTGAGTGTTGACAGCATTCTCTGCTCTCCGCTGACTGTTGGAAACATTCTGGGAGGAAGTATAAAGTTTTCATAATCATTACCCGTTTTGCCTTGTTCCTTTTGGAGGATCCTCTCAGCTCGTTTGTCGAGGAACGCCAACACCAAGGCGCAGATGAGTGAAAAGAGGCAGGTTACAGCAGCTTATGAAAGACGAAGGGGGGAAAAAAAAGTTAAACACAACAAATAGGGAAGAAGAAAGTAAGAAAATTCAAGTCTCTGTCAAGTTTTGTTGATAAGATAATCCATAGGTTCAAAGTGAGATACCTTTTTTAACAGCTCATTGATTTTGTATCAGATCATATTGACTTATCTCAGATAAAAGTGTAATGAACAACGGAAGACAACAGCTTTGAAGAAAACAACTCAACTGTACAAAAGTGTAAGCAGTTTTAGCTCAAGTCAGAAGAAAACAGGGAAGTTCATTTCAGGCCCAGGATTTTATACATCAATTCGGCAAATGAACAACTAGAACAAGGAAACGTGATAATTATGTAAACCTGGAATGCTATGTGTATTTACAGTATACAAATATATACATATACATATATATATATATATACTAGTGCTGCGCGCGTTAACGGCATCAACGTTAACGCATGATGCATTTCCATGACGACTGACCGGAAAAAGACGTGCGCGGCGTCATGTTTACGTGACTCCCGATTGTTAAAATGAGTCTCTAAAGTAACGCAAAACTTTAAAAACAGAGGCACACATACGCAGTACACAGGTACGCTGGTTATTTATAGCGCTGCTCTTTTCGTTTAATAAACAGACCACTCCAGTTCGACTGTAGGCGCGCTAACCGACGCTAAAAGGAGCTAATGCCTGGACTCTGGTGTCGCGGCACGTAAACGGTCAGTCATCATGGAAAAGCATCATGCGTTAACCTAGTACCCAGCACTAATACATTAATACAATACACTTCAATCATCATGCAGAAGCCCAGCTTCCCTGGAAGTGACAATTTTCTCACCGCAGTGAAAAAAAACTATTCTGTGTCGTCCCATAGAGAACAATTGAAGCTTAGGTTTAATGAAGAGGCTGCTACGGGAAAGAGCTTGAATCTGAACAAACGAAACACTAGTTCTAGCCCAAGTTTAGTACTCAACTGTAAATACAACACAGTGCATATATGACAATACTTTAGAGGAAGCTGAGCTTAGAGAAATCGCCACTGGTCAAAAACAAAAGACAAGAGCTCTCACTTCTCCTAACCGGGGTATGACTCATCTGGAGCATTCAGCAGCACTTTTGCTTCTCTATGTTTCTAAACCACTTCTCTGTGCCTCAGTTAAAATGTGTTATCTGAAACACAGACATGATCATAGAAAGAGATGTAACCAGAGCTTTAATGTGTAACATTTCATGAAGCCTGCATACTCCCTTTACCAGCTACAGCACAGGTGTGTGTGTGTGGACACTCACCTATCATGAGCGATCCGCCCAGTGCAGTATATCCAGGAGAGCCAACGAGGCCTGCAACTTTGTTGTACACCCAGCCCATAATGTTCATGTTCACTGTGCTGCCCTTGAGACGAATAAAGAGCAATACGTTTGCATTGGACATTTACGGTACACAGTGTACAGCGGCAGGATCATTCGCCATGATATTGTGTTGTCCTTACCAGTCGAGCCATGCTCAGCTGAAGCCCAAACACCAGATTCAGCTCCTTTCCTTTGAACCAGTTGACTGCGTATGTGTTCTGTGCCACAGCCAATGACTCTCCACCAATGCTACACAGAAAAGATGAAGCGCAATATGAGCCTCCGATTTTTATGAGCCTCCGTCAGTTTGCAGTTAAATATCTGTGACATTGAGGTTCAGATTAACAACATTTGTTTTTTTACCCAAATATAAAACGTCCAGCTTCCATCAACCAGAAATGATTTGTCAGAGCTCCGGTGGCAAATACTATCTGTGAAGTAGAGAAAATGACAAACACATTAAATCCCATTAATTTATGTCACGGTTTCAGGTTTTAACAAGTTCAGTTTTAGGCACTTTAAAACTACATTTAAAGCACTTTTGAAGCAGCCATCGTTTCTTTTTCCAAGCCAAAATCTATATCTAATCTGCACAACAACAGGGAACCAACATGCTGTAAAGTAGTATAATTAAATACATGAAGAGACATAAAAACAGAAAAGACATAAACCATGTGTATAGACAGTGACATCTGATCCACAACAGGGCTCCAGAGTCCAGACTAACATACTTATGTGAATGATTGCAAACAAGAATAAAGTCTAGGTCAATGTTTGTCACTATTTGCCGTGTAGGGTTTTTTAACCTGGACTGAAACGCGTCAGGAATCGCATGGTAAAATGTTAATTTCCCAATAACTTAAACTCAAACTAACATAATTTTTCTCACAAACAAATACAATACAAATAATTTTTATTTCATGTTCCCCTCATCATAAAATATATTTCTCATGAAGATATATGAGAGTAAACCCACCTG
Source organism: Microchirus variegatus (assembly GCF_963457635.1). Classification (NCBI taxonomy): domain Eukaryota; kingdom Metazoa; phylum Chordata; class Actinopteri; order Pleuronectiformes; family Soleidae; genus Microchirus; species Microchirus variegatus. The sequence goes on from NC_139804.1 coordinate 32,887,037, forward strand.
TCCCGCACAGACAAAGACAGAAAAGATGATGGTTCCAACTCTGTTTCAAAAAAATAAAATAACAATGACCAAGACTCAATTTCACTTTCACTTGTGATGATTATGAAACACAATGACATGTTATTTCTTTCTCTACCTGATGCCAAAAACCCTGTCCAGCAAGAAGCCTCCAAAGAAGCACAGCACCACGTTGGGCCAGGAGTACCAGGCGTAGAGCCGCATGAAGCTCTCAGTGTTCAAGTTCAGATCCTAGTTCAAGTCCAGTAGGAAACAACGCGTCAAGACTTAAAATGTACGATTTAAGATGCGATCTTCAGGAGTCAATTGACAGAGTCGCTGCAGTTGAAGAGGGTGAAATACCTGAAGGACTTGAGTTTGAAGAGAAGCGGGGTTGTCGTAACAGAAGTAGCTTCCTAAAACAAATGAACTACTATTAGCATGAGCAACAATAGCAACAATCCCTTTCCTTCCCTTACTTCCTCCCTAACAGTTATAAGTTATTAATTAGGGATGTCCAGTATTATCAGCATGATAACATTATCTCCAGATATTGGCTTTAAATTGTGTTATCAGATATTGGCAAACGTCAAGACCTGTCAATATCACTAACGACAACAACATTAGGCTAAATAAGCTGCTATCCCCTTGACTTCCATGCTAGCGCCCTTTACAACTATTGTTTTTTTTATGTTTACATATTTTACTCAGTGAATAAAAGTATATCTACATCTGCTGCAACATTAGTAAGCAAACTAGTACGTTAATTTCACTATAGAAGAGACAAAATGAGGTCATTTAGTCACAAAAACCCACATTTATCCACCTATAGTTGTGATTTGTGTATCAAAAGGCTGGTTTAGCTATCAAAGCTAATAAGAAGTGATAAACAATGGCAGTGTAACTCCGTGTAAGTCTCAGTATGTGGTTTCCTCAACATTTAGGGAACGTTAAGCTTCTGCTGCTTAACCCTGAGGGAACGTTCTCGAAACTTCAGCTTTTGTTTTGGTTGTTTCTAAATAAATAACCCCAGGAGAACCACGGGCTAACGTTCTTTAAACGTCTTGTTAATGTGAGTGAAGTCTGTGTGGCGTTGCCAGAAGAGAAGTGGAGACTTTAAAGCTTCTCACCGAATCCCAGGAAGCACATGAAGACGAGGACAACCACTCTGTGCAGGAGGCGGCGGGGGTCGCAGATGGCCGGCATCGGTCCCGGTCCTCCTGCCCCTGTCTGCGGCTCTCCGTCACCGCCAAGCCGCTCGTCCTCGTCTCCTAACAGACTCCGCCGCTCCTCGACGTCCGCCATGTTTGTTTGTTTTGGGATGTGAGGAGGGAAAAGTTGACGGCAACAGGGAAGACACGCGCATCAGATCACGTGACTACACTCGCCGCGTCACGTGGCGCCGGTCATGCTGCATTCACGCGACGTGTGCAGAGTGGGAAAGTTCGGCCTTTTCCGGAGCTGCTCGTGAGACGTTTTTGGTCACAATCGAACACTCCTTCCGACTCTGGAGTAGCATGTTTTTAAGTTGCTGCACATTAATTTAGTAACATTTTGCATCAACTGAATATTTTTTCTTAAATTATACGTTGTGTTATTTCCTTCTTGTCCATATAATAACACAAAGCATCAGTTTTCTGGTACAAAACACATTAAAAAAAAAAATCTGAGATTTGAACTGACTTGAATACTAATATTGCTCACATAAGAAATAAAATAAAATAAACAACAACATAGTAGAAATAGTCGACTATAAAAAATGTAATAACATACTAACATACATTACATAATATAATAAACTAAATATATAAAAAGAAAAAATATTAAGAACAACTAAATGATTAAAAAGGATGTAATTGACATAATTAATGAAATAATATACACATATCAGTATTCATACTGATAGTATTCAGACACCCTCACACATCCATCCATCCATATATTATTCATTCACCCACAGGCATGATGCCCACATGTACACAGTATACAGTACTTACAGACACACATATAATAAATCACTGGCGTCTTGAACTCACCACCGCAGCCCAATCTAAATGACCAGCCCCACCCCTTTGGGAACTTGCTCCTAGTATTTGAATCTGTTTATTCATTCTGTTTATTACTTGTTAGTCTCTGGAAAATGGGATAACCCATAAATAAAGGTTAAACAAAAGTGATGACAATTGTGCCCCAAAAGTCAAAGGTCAACTTCACTTTGACATAATGTTCTGCAAATGCACTTATCAGTCTGTATGTGGAATGAATAAATTTATATTTACTTGAATGAATTTCTTAAATATAAAATAGGCCGTATGGATGTAATGGCATACATTTAACCACAATGTGCTTACTCTAAAGCCAGCCTGCACTAATAGATGATTTGTCATGTAGCTTATAAATGTAAAGCTGTAACAAGATGGGATGTCATGGCTTAAAATACAGTCATAAAGCCACGTTTTGGCGTCAGTGACATGTTACTCTGACAGATAAACTGTACTTCTGTGTTTCACCGGGTTCTCTTGCCACATCTATAACTGTCATATACGTATGATATACCTATAACTGTATTCATACGCTCCCGTATTTTTCTGTCCCCAGCGTGTGTCTATGTACATCGTGCGAGGCAACACTATCTGCGGGGGGTTTGGTTTAATTCCCATGAATGTCATTTAGAATTTCTCATAATTCACTACTGCAGGGTCATCTGTCAGAGGATTTAATCTGAGGGTGACGAATGGTTCATCCCCTGGCTGCAGTCACTGCTCCGACTGCACTGCAGCTCATTAATTTCCCGCCCAAATATCAGCCTCTGTTGTAGCCGACAGTGGGTGGGATGGAGAGAGAGATCATATTTCATTATTACATTAATCAGACCCACATGCAGACATGATTATAAATCAGGTTGGAGGTGACATTAATCCAGTGCAACCAGTTGGTAAATGCCCTGAAAACCCATCTTTCCAGTGTTGGGGTGAAAAAAAATTTCAATTTAATTCACTTCTATATATTTTGTCTCGTCTTGTTTAATTCAAAACTCCATCAGACACCACTGCGATATTGTGAGCTATATAAATGATTTGGAAAAGCTTGCAGCCTTGTTAGATTCGGTTTAAATTCAGCATTATCGAACACAGCGATCTCCAGCAGAGGACGTCTATAATTCCTGTCGGTCAGTTGCTCAACACTTCGCTTCAAATGTGCCTCGGATACTGATCTGCTCGTGGCAAATAGAAGTATAATCAATAAGAAGTGAGTTACACAGGGGGAAGCCACCGAGCTGCACTTAATCAAAAACACATTATTGTGTGTTTTTATGAAGTGCAATACTGTCATTCTCTCTTCCCTATTTAAAAGGTTTAATGTTAAAAATACACCTTGAACCCTGAAATAGCCCTTGAAACCTGGTTTTAACACCTTTCAGTTCCTTACAGACGTTGTATTTTATACTCGCTGGAATTCATTCTGTGAACCATTAACCATACAATCAAACACTGCTGCGGCTAAACAGGTGGTTTTCTTTTCCGTTCTCATTGCCTGTCGCTCTTGCAGGGCCGCTTTAGTACGACTTATTAGACTGTCATATAAACATTAAAGGTGCCCTATGTAAGAATGTGGCCAAAAAACGGTTACTACATTCAAATTCAAAATACAGAGGTCTTTTAGGTTTCGTTTTCTGACGTAACTGGCAACCCGTGGTTGCTCGGCAGCTGAGACTCTACTGACTGCAATGATTGGTAGACGGCAGTAGGTGGCGCCACATGTCAAAACATGATTTCAAAACATAAACATGATTTGCAGTCTGCAAAATGTTTTTCTTAATGCAAATATTTTGGCTGTACTGTTGTTGTTGGTGAGTTCAGTTTGTTATATGAACATTATTCCTGAGTCTCTGTGACATATTAGGAGGATTTTATGGCCAGTTGCTTTAGATGTATTACATAATGCACCTTTAACTTATGTCAAACTAAAAAAAATGTTATTCTTATTTATTTAGCAAGTGACAAAATGAATTACCTGTTTTATACCCACATTTGAGCCAGCTCAGTGGGCTTCTTCTCTTTTCTGTTCAGGGATGAAAATAAACTATAATTGGACATCTTAAAGGTGCATTATGTAATAAATCTAAAGCAACTGGCCATAAAATCCTCCTAATATGTCACAGAGACTCAGGAATAATGTTCATATAACAAACTAAACTCACCAACAACAACAGTACAGACAAAATATTTCCATTAAAAAAATATTTTGCAGACTGCAAATCATGTTTATGTTTTGAAATCATGTTTTGGATATGTGGCGCCACCTACCGCCGTCTACCAATCATTGCAGTCAGTAGAGTCTCAGCTGCCGAGCAACCACGGGTTGCCAGTTACGTCAGAAAACGAAACCTAAAAGACCTCTGTATTTTGAATTTGAATGTAGTAACCGTTTTTGGCCACATTCTTACATATGGCGCCTTTAATCAAGAAATCACAATGTAATAATGTAAAAAGTACATTTGAAAACTGATGGATAACAATAATAATCATATTTTAGCCTTAGAAATATCATTTTTGTGAAAGAGCGTCTACATACTGGTGTATCAACCATTACAGAAACATATAAAACATGTTTTTGATATTTACCAATGCTGTTGATTTAGGGCAGCTGTGGCTTAATACATGTGTTATGTGCTGGGTGGCCTGATATATACTTATGAGAACAGAAACAGTATTTGGCTCAAAAGACACAGCTGTAATTAAGATGTTCTCGTATAAATCCTGGAGACAATGCAAAAAGTATGATTTTTATTCTTGTTATTTACAGTATATTGCACAGAGAGTGGCTGTAAGCAGTGTCAACAGCAGTCCTTTCTTCTTTTTCCTGCTTGTTTTTGTTATCACTCAGTCCCTGGTTACATTTTTTTTCCCCCCTCCGTGATAATATGTGCTGTCATGATATTTAGCCATTAGCCAAAAGGGAAAGTGCAGTTTGAGCGAGATTAGAGAAAAGGAAGTAGAAAAGGACATTAAGTACAGTTAAGCAAACACATCAGATGACTTAGCAAACAACAGGACAGCTTTCATAAAACACAAACAACCCCGAGTGTCATCATCATCATCGTCCATTTAACAGATGACCATCACCCTGCCTTAATTTTTACAACCTTTATCGACATAAAATGCTATTTACAAGTCAATGATCACAGTGTCCATTATCTTACAGTGGAATCCCAATGCCTGACAGTCTGTTAGTATCGGCAAACTGTGACTTTTCCATTTGCGTCGATGTCGCCGTGGGAGATTCTGTGCTCTGCTTGCGGCAGAACGTGGCTGTCAGTCTTCTCTGAAACACCTTGCACAGGAACACATAGATAAGTGGATCCAGGCACACGTTGGTGGCTGACAGCCACAAGGTGGTTTCCTTGGCGATGTAGAGTGCATTCTGTGCCTGGCAGTGACTCACCAAGCCGCGGGTTTGGGTCAAAGTGTAGGGAACGCGAGCGAAGTGGAACGGGGCGAAGCAGATGAAAAACACCCCCACCACCACAAAGACCTTTGACTTGGTCCTGCGAATCGTCGCCTGTGATCTGCTCTTTGAGGCTTTGTACGACTCGTACACCTTCTTGCTGATGAACGTGTAGCAAAACACCATCACAGCCAGCGTGCCCCAGAAAATCACCTGGAAAATACACGTCAACACGACATTTTAGCAAAACAGGAACCTCTCACAGCAACACCGGTCATTTCTGGAGTTCAAATTGTGTCGTAATACGTGACGCTGTGAAGTGGCAAGAGGTCACATGCAGCGCAAACACATTTCATGAAAAATGTGTTAATGAGGCTCTTTCTGAGTTATGACTCACACACAGTTTTAGGCTGGTCGGACTGGAAACCACTACAAATCAGTACCTCTACACCATTGGTTCTCAAAGTGCAGCCCGGGGGCCAATGGCGGCCCGCAGAAACATTTCTGCCGGCCCGCAATGAATTACAGTTGATAGTTTTAATCCAGGAGGGACTAAGCTTGTTAAATGTTTATTGGACATTACTGGATACAGACCAATAAGTGTAAACAAAAATACTGGGTATTTACCTGGTTTCTATATGGTGAATTTTAGTGTATTATTGTGTTATAAGCTGGTAATAAGCAGGTAGCTACAGCCCCCAATTACTAGCTATTTACTCAGTAAATATATGGTAACAGAAATGTGTTACTTGGTATTAACCTGTAATTAGAAGGTAAGAACAATGGCCAAAATACTGGGTAATTACCCAGTAAATTATAAAGCGTTATTGTATTAAGGCTTTTATCACATTATATTAACGCTTATATTACTTAACGCTAAACTGTAGAACTGCAATCTGGTCATTAAAATTATTACAAATGGGATTTCTTTCTGTTTTTTTTCCTTTGGCGGCCCTCAGACCAATGTTGGGTTCCTAAATTGGCCCTCAGGTATCAAAACTTTGAGAACCCCTGCTCTACACTCTTAGAAATAAGGGTTCCAAAAGGGTCCTTCTACAAGGGCTGAGGTTCTACCTGGAACCATTTGATTCTGGGTAAAGGGTTACCAAGGGTTCTTGGTGACACTAATGGTTCCAGTAAGAACCATTTTGATCCAGAGAACCCTTTAAAACCCCTTTCCTTAATAAAGGATTTAAAAAGGGTTCTTGGTGGAACCCTCAAAAAGGTTTCTCCTATGAGGACAAGCCGAAGAAGCTTATATGGTTCTACTTAGCACTTTTATTTCTAAGAGTGTATAGCTCACTTGAAATTAAACATGTTGAATTTTGTTAGATTAATTGTATGTAAAAAATAAAACAGATACAGTGTAATTCCCTGTAAAACCACATGGTGTCTTTTGACAAAACAACCCTGATACAAAGTGTTGATTTGTATCAGGCTGTTTCCACTTGTTTCCGGTCTTTAACTTTGCTGATAATATGGCGAGTCCTTCAAAATGAACAGACACACAGACATAAAAAAACCAGAAGATTATTTGCTGTACTAGCAGTTAATAGCTACCTGACAGAAGTAGTTCAATCCTTCATGCCACATCCGTCCGGCGTCGCTCTTCATGGACGTGCACTTCAGTCTGCCTCCAGACAGCCGCGGCGGCTGGTCACTTAAAATAACGTTGGGCAGTGCTAAAAAAAACATGACCACCCAGACAGCTGCACTCAGCGCCTGACCGACACAAACCCGCTGCAGGGCGCACTTTCCGAAGGGTTTGACGATCTTCAGGTATCGGTCCAGGCTGATCAGGCCCAGCAGCAGGATGCTCATGTACATCGTGAAGTAAAAGAGAACCGCAGAGTATCGGCAGTGGAAGGCACGTAGGTGCCAGGTACCCACGCCCGCGTCACTTAAGACTTTCAGAGGGATGGTCAGGGTCATCAGCAAGTCAGCTACCACCTGTTATTGAGGAATCATAACTTAGTTTTCTTCTCTGATTTTGACACAGCAACATTCATAAAGCCTTCATGCATAATGCCTTACCACGTTTTTTAAAAAGACCACAAATGTTGAGGTGCTGGGGATAGTGAAGAAGATCCACGCAGCCAGGGAGTTCAGCACCAAGGCGACTATGAAGAGGATGCTGTATAAACAGGGGAAAACCACAGCTGTGACGCTGGTGTCCCGGACACATTTGATGGACGTGTTGGACAAGGTGGTGTTCATCTTCTGATCTTCACTGGGCCTTTAGTGGAAAAACAAGATAAGGAGAGTGCTGTCAAAGTACAATCTTAGAAATAAGGGTTCCAAAAGGGTCCTTCTACGAGGGAGGAGGTTCTACCTGGAATCATTTGCTTCTGAAAAACCCTTTCCCGAAGAAAGGGTTTTTCAAGGGTTCTTGGTAACACTAATGGTTCCAGTAAGAACCATTTTGATCCACAGAACCCTTTAAAACCCCTTTCCGGAATAAAGGGTTTTAAAAGGGTTCTTGGTAACACTAAGGGTTCCAGGTGGAACCTTTATAAAAGGTTCCACCTGGAACCAAAAAGGACAAGCCGAAAAACCTTAAATGGGTCTTCTTATAGCACTTTTATTTCTAAGAGTGTATGTAAAGTATAATAAATACTTGTGTATCTTTCTGTTCATGCCACATTCAGGAGCAAACACATATTACAGAGTTTTATAAAATACCATTTGAGTTTTCCAATATTTACATGAGTGGTTTCTTGTCAGTGGTTTCTTATCAGTTAACCCTTAGTGCTCACACGGCACTGAACTTCCTTGGGTGTCTGTTTATAGGTCACATATTGAGGCTTTTTTTTTGTCTTATTATGTGTCGTTGAGTTAAAGTTATGATTCTTTATATATCGCATCTTTGGTAGTGATATAAAGTAGCAATAATTGTGCAGAAGTCACAAAATAGACCCTTTTTCTTCCATTTTGTTCATAAAAATGAGTGAACTCTGAATTATGACAAATTCAATCCCATTTTAAACATTTATACAATACTTTTTGCTCAGGTGTGATTATATAATTGGTGAAAATTAAAAAAAAATCATCAGATTGTTCATAGGTTGTGCTGAAAAAAGGGATATAAAACACTCTATAATGCACATTCTTGTAGCCTCTGTATTGAAAAAAGCAGCCGAAATGCTCCGTGTTCTAAGGGTTAATAATGGAATAAAACAGTAAAAGTTTATGAGTCTGATTTTCAGTCTTTACACCCAAAAAAACCTGAACAGCCCAGAATAACAGTGAGACCAGGAGCAGGTGCTATGGCAACCAAAAACATACACTACCCCAAGTTAATTAGCTGTGTTAAAACTATTGTTGCACGAGCTCCTGTCTTTAGTGTGCAAACATTAGAGTGTTTATCATGGGAGAAACCAATAATTGAGTCTTACCTTCTAGTTGTGTCCTTAATGTCTGTGACTTTGACTCATGTGAAGAAGAAGAAGAAGAAGAAGAATGAATAAAGCAATGAAACACTTCGCTGTTTCCAAAAAAGGAAGAAGGGAAATAACCAATTCCCCTTTCTCTACCTTACTCACAGAAAGAAAATTAAACTGAAGAAATAGTTTGGATCTTCTGTCCTTCTCAGTATCCCCCCCCCCCCCCCTCTTCTTTATGTGTGTGTGTGTTTGATGCTCTTACAATGGGTGGTCCCTGGAGCTACTGTGTGGCTGTCTTGTCACAATCCCAAAGAGTTTTCCAGTCTTCCTCTGAGTGAAAGAGCCTTTCCTTCCTTGCTTCCTGTTCCAATTGTCTCGCAGAGAGGCTTGTTCTGCACCGTGCCAGTCCCTCTGCCTCCGCTCTGCCCTCGGTCAGCCTCGGTGGCCGCTGACAACAAACGCTTAGAGCACTAGAACTGTGGACTCGCTTCATGACCTACATCTATAGAAGCATCCTGCCACAGCTCCTCCCTCCGCTCTGCTGCAAATGCGTGTATCTAGCACACATTGCACGCAACGACCAGACAAAAAATAAACAAGTAAGTAAGTAAAGGCAGTTGTGGTTTGGAGTTGGTGAGAAGGACTGTGGGCAGCTGCACTGCTTCGCATGAAATAGGTTTTAATGGTTTCGTATTGCTCATTTTCCGAAACAACAAACGAGTCGAGGACACAAACACAAGGTTATTGTGTCTCGTTTGTACTGTTGTGATGTTGTTATGTATAGAAAAAGCAACATCCCTCACTCTAAATCGCCAATTCGCTCACTTGGAAATAGCTTGCACTCACTTTAGATTAGAGAACACATATTCACCATTTACTAGGTGCTTACTAACATGCATACAAGTCGCATACTAGTCCTTTATTAGTGAATATTAAGCACGTATTAACACCATATGTAGGACAAATCTTAATTTATGTCATTATAGAGCTAGAATAAGGTAGAATCCGGTCTCAATACGTGCTTGATGATTACTAATAAAGGACTACTATGCTACTTATATATGTTAGAAAGCACCTAGTTAATGGTGAATATGTGTTTAATTTATTATTTTATTTAACCTTTATTTAACCAGATAAAAGACCCATTGAGATCAAGATCTCTTTCACAAGCGTGACCTGGTCAAGAAAGGCAGCAGCACACGTCATAGTTTATTAAGAAACAGGGAGATAACAGTTAAAAACAAACATTGAAATATAGAAGTTCAACTACACTCTTAGAAATAAGGGTTCCAAAAGGTTCCTTCTACAAGGGCTGAGGTTCTACCTGGAACCATTTGCTTCCCTAAGAAAGGGTTTTTCAAGGGTTCTTGGTAACACTAATGGTTCCAGTCAGAACCGTTTTGATCCAGAGAACCCTTTAAAACCCATTTCCTGAATAAAGGGTTTTAAAGGGGTTCTTGGTGGAACCCTCCAAAAGGGTTCCAGGTAGAACCTTTTTTTAAAGGTTCTACCTGGAGCCAAAAAGTACCTTATATGGTTCGACTTAGCACTTTTATTTCTAAGAGTGTAGTTAGTTTAGTAAAGTGCTGTAACATGAAACTCAAAACTGTACTAAACTAAAAGTTTTGAGCGCAAACTGTTTACCAACAAATTTCTAAGTTGAGTCAACGAATTGGGATTTCCTCGTCTCTCATATTTACACTCTACATATTTCCTGTTTTATATCCTTTATATCCTATGCCTTCTTTTACCCCCCTTGTTTTTCTTCTTGTTGGTACCTTCTTGCTAAAATTAGCACTCTCTGAGAACAACACCATTTCCTGTGCAAAGTTGCTCGGATCTGGGCCAAGGATTATGACATCTGGGGAAGAAATTAGTTGAGAAATTACCTGGATGTGCATCACTGCTTCTGTTGGGATTAGATTTGAAATGACAGAGAGTTATTCCGGGACCCACGGAGACTAAATAATCACAATCCAACCCAACAAGTGGTTTAAAAACACACGTATAGCCGACCTGTAAAGCTGTAGCAGAACAAGCAGTTAATTTACATAGAGGTGTGGGACAAAATTTGATTCATAAAAAGCAACAGAAATATATAGAAAATGCATTTTTCTTCAATAAAGGTTGCTCTGCTCCGCACACTGGCTGTATATGGTCAGTGTGAGCTAAATAAAGGTGTCGTTTAAGCTTTATGGCAACTGTCAAGACACAAAGATGAAGAATGTTTGTGCTTTTCAAGGTTCATTCATTCATTCATTCATTCATTCATTCATTCATTCATTCATTCATTCATTCATTCATCTTCTACTGCTTTATCCTCCACTGGTGCCAATCCCAGCTGACATAGGTCGGAAGGCGGGGTCACAGCCTGGACCGGTCAGCAGTCCATCACAGGGACACATACAGAGATAAACATTCACTCTCACACTCAGGGCCGGGCCTAAGCCTCCATGGGGCCCTAAGCAAAATGTGTTACTGCCAATAATAATGATTATTGATCATTCACACACCTCCTATACTAAAGGTATTCTACATATTCAGGCATAAGCGAACTAAGCCGCGGCTAGAGGGCACTAGAGAGCCCCCAAGAGCAATTAGCTTAAGGAGGAATATAGAGTAACATAAAAAATAAAAAAAAGTTTGGATCGCTGTAGTTTATTTTGAATTTTTCTCCCCATTTTTACCTAAGCTTTTTTACAGTTTTTACATAGTTGTCAGATGTGATTATTTAACTTTATATTTAATTTATAAACCATTTTTATTACCTTGTTTCCGGGTGCCTCTGTTGATTTACATTATTATTTAAGTATTTGTTTGATATTTATTTGTTTATTTTATTTAATGCTGTGTTTTTTACATATAAAAATCAAATCTTTGTATTACAGGAGTCTATTTTTGTGCACATTTCTAGATTTTCAGACCTTAATATCTCAATATTTTATTTATAAACTGTTTGTTTTTATGTATTGATTGTCTGTGTCGCCAGTAGGGGGAGGTGCTGACTTAGCCAAATATTAATTGAACGATCACAACAAAACTACAACAAAAAGTTTTCAGCTTTTAGTTTTAAAATTGGATTTGTGTTTGTGACAGAGTAGAATACCTTGAGTATAGTAGGTGTGTGAATGATCAATAATCATTATTATTGTCAGTAACAAGTTTTGCTTATAGGGCCCCACGGAGGCCCTGGTCTGCCGTCTGACACGAAACAGCTCCAGTCATTGCTTTAGAAAGGGTAAGTGTGATATAGAGTTAAATGTTCAGTAATAACAGTCAACATTGCCCTTGATGGGTACGACAAAGGGTTCCCACTGCTGTTGTTGAGATACAATCATTTGAGACAAAAGCATTTTGTGTTTAATTTTAGGGCATACTTTAATTTTTCAATTTAGTTTTACAGCTTTAAATGTCTTCTTTTACTCCCCGAGCTTCTGGCAGCATAATAATATCATGTTTATCTCATCTATCCATATTTTTGTCTCCTGTTTTAAGGCTATTTAGAGTCAGACACAAGAGAAAAGTTCAGTGTGGGTTTGAAAATCCAGTTTAATTCAAATAAACAGCGAGAATATTAAGCAATAATAAAGTCAGCCTACAATAACATCTGAGCCCGGTTCACATCAGCACATTTGGTTCATGACCTTTGTCGGAAACTATTGCGAAGTCGCTTCTGCTTTATCCGCCGCCGCCGCTTTCAACGAGTCGCAGACCTTTTTCACCATGGACGTCAGTTTCTCGTTGAACTCTCGACACAGGAAGACGTAGAGGAGCGGGTCCATGCAGATGTTGGCGTTGGCGAGCCAGAGGCTGAGATCTTTGGCGAACTTGCCCCTGAAGTAAGCGCAGCTGCTCTGGTCGGAAGTGTTGACTTGATGGAAAGTGTACGGGATCCTGACGAGGTGGTACGGCCCGAACGCCGCGAAGAACACGACGACGACGAGAAAAACGCGCAGCGTGGTCCGTTTCTGTCCCCGCGCGTTGCTGCTGCCCGAGTTCTGAAACGACTGGACGACCGTCTTCGTGATGCAAATGTAGCAGACGGCGACGACCGCGCTGACCAGCCAAAAATACATGTTGAGGAAAATCACCGCCCCTTCGTGGAATTCGAGGCCAGCTTTTCCTTTCAATGACATACAAGTGATGGCTGTCATGTTGGCGGTTGACCTGTTGCTCAAAATGATATTGGGTAAAGCCGTGCCTCCAAACAGAAGCAGCCAAACCGAGCCTGACACCACTTTGCTCAGGGTGAGATGTCGGCCAAAGAGCTTGTTGTGGGGAGTCACGATCTTGACGAAGCGGTCCAGACTTATGAGGCCCAAAAAAGTGATGCACGTGTACAGCGTGCTGTAGGAGATCGCACTGAAAAAGCGACAGGAAAGAGCGTATACGTGAACCGGCGTCTGGGGCAATTTGCTCGCGACTCGCATCGGGCAGATCAAGGTGATGATGAGATCGGCGACGACGAGATTTTTCAGGTACACCACGAACGAGCTGGTGGACTCGAGGTGCAGAGACACCCAGGCCGTGACGCCGTTCAGCAGCAGAGAGAGCGGGAACATCAGGAAGTAGAGCGCCGGGATGATGTACGGGCTGTAAACGTCGTCACAGGAGGAATCGTCACGAGACGTCTGGTTCAACAGCATCACGGCACCTGAGGAGAATTAAAAAAAAAAATAATAATAATTTAAAACACAAAGAAGTGTTTTATGTCTTGTGACTACATTTATAATAGAATATTCTCCATACCTCTTGCAAAATCGTCTGTGTACATTACACAAATTAAAGCTAATAATGGAAGCTTATGAGCGCTGTTATCCTCGTCCCACTCTATTTTCTTCTAGTTAATGACAAGTTTACCGATTCAACTCATGAAACACATATTAGACTGTGAATATAGTGCAAAACAAGATCTCCCGTACGATTGCGTTTCTCAATAAACGACATCAAATCAAATCCATGGCACGTTTATATGATATTAATGCAGTTACTTACAGCGGATGACTTGAATCCCTCTGTCTTGTTGTTTGAGGCGGACGGCGGACCTGTGTGACAGTAGTATACTGACGAGGACGGCGTCTGAAGACAGACAGAACGTTTATTTTCCCTAACAAACAAATTCATGTTTCTGCCGTGATGAGAAGCGCAATTAACCACAGCGTATGCAAAAAATAGGGAAAACTTAATAATGGTTTTTCAGGCAGATGGAGAGGGAGGGGGGAAAAAAAAGGGCCATTTACTCCTGCTTCACCTGACCCTGAACTTTAATCACCATATCCCACATCAGATGTGACTGAATTTAGATTGTTTGAGCGAAAAACTGACGCAGTGGCAACATCTGACCACAAGGTGGACTCAGCTGTTTAAAGGTGAAGTAAAAAAAAAAAATAAGGCCCACATGCAGCTTATTGGCCCCTTTAAGATAAGAAAAGCTGCCAAAGTGTGTGTATTTTGTTTTTACTGATGAAGTTCATGATCAAATCAAATCATCCCCACTGTGGTGGAGCATTCAGTGCATTCAAAGGCAAAGAAATGTGTTTCTGGTTTAACTTGCAGGAAAACATTTGGACACACGGTTGTTTTGGAAATGTTTATTTATTTATTCCCATCTAACTATAAGGCAGTGGAATAAGATATATATATATATATATATATATAGAGAGAGAGATAGATAACTTTCTATTGTTTAACAATATAATATAACAGATAAATATGTGGTACTTTATTATTATTATTATTATTATTATCATTATTATTCATCATCATACAGAAATAGAAGAATACAGCTGATTACATCACATCACAGCATACAACATAATAAACAACAAAAGCAAGGCAAGTACAGTGTATGTTTATATATATATATATATATATATATACACTGTATATATTATACATATACATATAGTATGTATATATATATATATATATAAATGTATACATAATGAGGCTCAAAAGTTACTAGTGGGCTCCTCTCTCTTGGTTTTTGAAGTCATTCATGTGTCTTACCATAAAATAATAATAATGATAACAATATATATATACAGTATATATATATCATTTGAAACTATATTGTAACTATAGTCATTTAACTATGTTTTTAAATGACTAAGAACTGGCGTCCTCCTCTTTCTCACTTGAATATAAGCCGACACAGATCCCCGCACCTTCTATCATCTCGACCAGCTTGTTTCTGTACTCCTGACACAGGGAGATGTAGAGAAGAGGATCCAGGCAGACGTTGGTGGTCGACATCCACATGAACAAGTTACGCACCACCACCACCGACTCCTCGGGGGAGCTCTCGTCTGACTGAAAGTGTCTTATTAATATGAGGGGAATGCGGATCAAGTGGAGAGGCAGAAAACACAGGAAAAACTCGAGGAGGATCAGGAAGACCCGCAGTTTGGTTTTTCTCCTCCCTTGGCTGTTGCTGCTCCCAGAGTTTCTGAACGACTGCAGGACTTTCAGGGTGATGCAGATGTAGCAGAACACAATCACCACGGTGACTAACCAGAAAAGGACGCTCGTAAACAGAACCACAAACATCTGAAGCGAGTGACCACTTGTAGTAAGTATGGACGTACAGAGTTCATCCGTATCATTGCCTGGAGCCTGGCTGGCTAGAACGAAGGTCGGAATCGCTGTGCCGCCAAATAACACAACCCAGACCAAGGTGGACGACACGAGACTGAACGTCACACTTTGCGCTAGCAGCCTTCCGCGTGGTCGGACAACTTTAAAGTATCGATCCAGGCTGATGAGTCCCATCAAGGAGATGCTTATGTACAAACAGGAGAATAAAACTACGAAGGTGACGCGGCACGTGAAAAGCATAAACCGGGCCGAGGCTCCTGGAAGCTTGCTAGCTGCTATCAGCGGGAGACACAGAGTCACGAGCAGGTCAGCGGCCACCAGGTTTTTAAGGTAGACAATGAAGGTGGAGGTGGAGCGGAGGTGCAGGGACACCCACGCGGAGACACTGTTGAACAGCAACGCGATGAAGAACAGGAGGAAATAGAGGCAAGCGAAGGCCATGCTACTGGTCGACTCGCTGTAAGTGAGGCTCAGTTGGTGGTCGACCGCCATCATGAAATCTGGAAAGAAGCACATTTAAAAAAAAAAAATAATAATAATAGTATTTTTTTTTTTTTTTTTAAACACCACACACAAGCTGTAGGCTGAACCAGAATTTATTATCTTTTGTTTTTCCTAAAACTGCAGTGCATAACTTTTAAATGTCTGTTATATATGAACTAGTGCTTGGCACGTTAACGGCGTCAAAGTTAGCGATCCATGGCGATTGACCGGAAAAAGACGTGCGTGATGTCATGTTTATGTGACTCCAGATTGTTAAAATGAATCTCTAATGGAGCTAACAGTTTACCAGTTAGCTCCGTTAGCTGCGTTAGCTCCTTTTAGCGCCGGTTAGCGCGCCTACAGTCGAACTGGAGCGGTCTGTTTATTAAACGAAAAGAGCAGCGCTACAAATAACCAGCGTACCTGTGTACTGCGTATGTGTGCCCCTTTTTTTAAAGTTAAGTGTTACTTTACAAACTCATTCTGCCACTGTATGCACACAAACGCTCCCACACTCAGGTCTGATAGTATAGCCTGACAGAACCCCTAGGGCACACCATAGAAAAACTGCTCATTTTTTTCTGTGCATGGAAACAAAGTGAAGCTTTAACTTTTATTTTAAAATTAAACAAGCAGTCTTGATGACTTGCTGCAAGAGTAGCTCCGTCTTTTTAAGAGTTAGATTGAAGAACAAATCAAGGTTTTTTTCATCTCTGGATGTCTCACTTGGCCGTTTCACATACTCCAAAATTAAATGTAGATCATGAAAATAGGACTTTTCTTCTTAATATTCTTCTTTATAAGATTTTATGTGACACGTCATCTATGCTCCATTGTTTCTGTTCATTAAAAAAAAGATGCAGAGACAGAATAAGATTAACAAATAAATCGGTCAGTGTTACGTACTGAAGCTTTAACTCTGGAATTCAAACAAGCTGATTTGGTGAATTTGCTGAACTCCTCAAAGGTTTCAGGGCTTTAAAAGTAAACGGATGGATGATGAAGTCTGAAGTCCAGAGGGCAGAGGTGGTTTATGCCTAAAGGGAATTTGAGACAAAAAGATATTGCTGCTTAGAATTTCCCTGGCTGATTTGCATGTGTCATTCATTTAAATGACACATGGAATTTGGTTTTCACTGCTTATCTTATTTGAATGCACCCTGGTCGCTGAACTCGACACCTCCATTTGACATTGAATACTGGGAGTTATGCAACTGTTGGGTTCGTTTTTCGCCACAGCGAACAACAACAAAAACAACAACAATGGTCATATTGTACAACACTGTATAGAAATATCTGTAATCCATAATATGTCTACGATATAACGATAGATCTACATTTCTGCCTCAGTCATTTTGTTGTTATACATTTGTGGACAGTAAATGTAAAGGATGGAAAGTAGGATATCATTATTTTACGCCAAATAAAAAACAACAAACCTTTAAATAGACCCCGCTTGGTAGCAATTAGATAAACCACCCGTCTATTAGTCTGATTCATTTTAATTTAGATCTATTTTCAGAAAGTTGTGGAAAAAAAATAATACTCACAGAAGAATTGTTGTCTCCTTGTACTTCACCTTCACAGGAGGAATATGAGTCGACCTTTTCCACCAGATGGATTCAAATCTATGAGCAGTGAGGGGCAAAGAACTATTCAAATAACATTCACAATGGCCAGCACATTATTTTCCGTCCTTTCAAGGCTTACGGAGCAATTTATTACTTTGAATAACAAATCGAGTTTGTTTTATCTCTGGAGGTCACACTTTTGGAGGTCACCATTTTACATAGAAAACAAAACCATCATTTATGCTGAAAATACATTTCTTACAATGTGGATTCCCTCTGTTTTTTATAACTGCAGTAGGTTCCTTGACTACGTTCTAATATTTCAGTGCTTAACCTCATCTCAATGGAGTGGACTCAATGGAAAAAGTAATTTTTTCGCACACCAACCACCAGCTTCTGGAGAAGGCATTCACTGTGAACACAAGGCATGAGCTTAAATGCACAGGCACATGCATCACTAGTATGAAAGTGATATTTATTAGTAACACTTTATGTTATAACATGTATCATTTATGTATTCACATGTCAAAAAAAACAGACAAGACTACATCATTTTGTGCTGTGTATTTACAGTACGTCACACTAGCAGAGTAGAGTACTTACATTAGCAAAAATGTTTCCAGCACTATTTAAATCAATGGGAATCCATATTTCTATTCAATGTACTGGTCACCTTTTAATGGTGTCATCTGTGTCCTGGGGTAAACCACCTATGACCAGCCTTCTAATAATGTCTCCAAGATCATTTTGATGGTACATTAAAGGTGCATCATGTAATAAATCTAAAGCAACTGGCCATAAAATCTAGTCTCAGGAATAATGTTCATATAACAAACTGAACTCACCAACAACAACAGTACAGAAAAAATATTTGCATTTAAAAAAATATTTTGCAGACTGCAAATCATGTTTACGTTTTGAAAAATCATGTTTTGGCATATGGCGCCACCTACCGCCGCCTACCAATCATTGCAGTCAGTAGAGTCTCAGCTGCCGAGCAACCACGGGTTTGCCAGTTACGTCTGAGCTAAAATGGCGGAGAAAAACAAAACCTAACACACCTCTGTATTTTGAATTTGAGCGTAGTAACCGTTTTTGGCCACATTCTTACATATGGCGCCTTTAACTAACAAGTGTGAGCAGGTCTTTATTGGCCGTATGGAACTTGTGGTTGTACCGTTCTACTTTCTCATGTTAAGAAGGCGCAAATAAGTTTTTCTCTTACGCGGTTTTGCTTCTTGTTCTGTCACCGAAGCTCAAAACACAGAGGAAACAAATGAGAACACAAGACAACTACTCCCACGATACCTTGCTCTTTTTTTTTTAATCATATTTTTTACTCCTAACAGTAAAAAAAAAAAAAACTATTTAAAAGTAACAGCTTATGAAACTTAGTTTCAGCTTTTAAAAAACAAATGAAAAACAAAACAGAAAGGAAAGTTAAAATCAGTTTTTCTGTTTTACTAGGTAATAAAACACTTTCTGTTTGTTTCTGTTATGGTGAGTGTCAACAGCAGGAGTCAGGACATCGTACACTGCAAAAGTCTTAATTGTGTGCGGCGTCCCGGGGGTTTTATGTACACGCAGAGGAGTCTCTTAAAGGAGTGCTTCCTGTCTCCGCGTCTGATCCTCTCCCCGTTAAACAGCCACAGGTGGCAGCAGGGAGCCGCAGGGTCTTGAACAGCGTGGTCCTGAAGGACTTGCAGAGGAAGAAGTAAATGAGCGGGTCGAGGATGGCGTTTAGGGAGGACAGGAAGAGCGTGCTCTCCTTCAGCTGGAAGAAGAAGAGCTTGAGCCGACAGTTGAAGAGAACGCCGCGGGTCTGGCTCATCGTGTACGGCACGCGGGCGAAGTGAAACGGCACAAAGCACACGAAGAACACAGCCAGCACCAGGAAGACGTTTGCGTTCATTTTCTTCTTGGGACTCGTCGTCCCTCCTCCAGCACTGTGAGACTTAGTGCGGGAGTAAGACCTGTACAGCTCTTTGGTGATGAGAGTGTAGCACACGATCACCGTCACCAGGTTCCCCCAGAAAATCACTTGACACACGTGATTTACCACCTCGTGCCAAAACAGACCCCCCTGGGTCTTCAGGTCACTGCATTTGAAATATTTGGACGTGGGCGTTTTACAGGTCAGGATCACGTTGGGTAGACAGAGGACGAGCAGGAAGGTCCAGATGAACCCGGAGAGGAGCTTACGGCGGGTCAGGCGAGCCGCGTTGGTCCCTCTGAAAGGCCTGAGGGTTTTCCTGCAACGGTCGACGCTGATGAGTCCGAAGAAGAGGATGCTGATGTACATGGTGAGGTAGAAGAGCACGGAGGAAGCTCGACATACAAACACACGCAGACCAGTGGAAGCCATGTTGGAGTCTGACAGTACCTGGAAAAAAACAAATCAACCATGTCATGGTTTAGACCTTGTCATTGTTATTAGATCTTTAACAAATAAGAAAAAGAAGACAATATTTACTTACATGGATTGTCGTAAAATTACTATTGACATATTATCTCTTATGTCTGCTGTTACGACGGAGTATCAGGGCCAATCTGAAGACATTCTTTTAATTTCTCAAGAATAAAGTCCTAATGTTATGAGAATAAAGTTGTAATATTAAAAGAATAAAGTCTCTTCTTTTGAGAATAAAGACGCAATATTATGAAAATAAAATCGTAATATTTCGAGAATAAAGCAGTAATCTTTTAAATAAAATTGTAATCTTCAGAGAATAAAGTCGTAATATCATTGGGATAAAGTCGTAATCTTTCGAGAATAATACCGTAATCTTTCAAGAATAAAGTCGCAATATTTCGAGAATAAAATTGTAATCTTTTTGGAATAAAGTCGCAATTTTATAAGAATAAAGTTGTTATCTTTCGAGCATATTCACAATATTTCAAGAATAAAATCGTAATCTTTTGAGAATAAAGTTGTAATTGTTTGACAATAAAGTCATAACTTAACGAGAAAAAAGTAGTAATATTACGGGAATAAAGTCGCAATCTTTTGAGCATAAAGTAGCAATATTTCAAGAATAAAATCATAATCTTTTGAGAATAAAGTCGCAATTTTATGAGAATAAAGTCGTAATCTTTCGAGAATAAAGTCATAACATAACGAGAAAAAAGTTGTAATATTATGAGAATAAAGTTGTAATAGAATTTACAATTTGATTTGTGCTTTACAAATAAAGAAAGACTTAATATTTTTTGTCACATCAGCACCACATTTTCATCAGCATCAGTTCACTTTCAAGTGCAAACCAAAATGATGAATGCCTGAGGATTTATTTTGAATTCTTCAAGTCAGATTTGGCCAAGGTTTTTATACCAGATGCTTTTCCTGACGCTACCCGTCCATTTATCTGTGCTCAGGACCAGCACTAAGCACTGTTAATGTACTCATCAGCAAGAAAACATTACTATAAATCTACTAAAGTCCGATGCAACCAGTTAGAAACAACGATAATCAATATGTATTTCAGTAAAAATCAGTTTGATCAAACCTTGAAGGGGAAGGTGAAGGTCATGACGACATCTGCCACCACGATGTTCTTCAGGTAAATAATGAAGTGAGATCGCGACGGGATGCGAAAGAACACCCACGCGGCCACGGCGTTGAGCGACAGCCCGACCACGAACAGGACGGAGTAGAGCGCGGGAAAAAGCACGGTCTTTAAAACGTTGTCCCGGGAACAGGTGACGTTGACGTTGGCGTGACTGTGATTGGCAGGAAACTCGGGCAAAGACGCGTTGCTCTCCATGAGTGTTGTGTCTAAAAAAACAACAACATTTGTATGTTTTAGTTTATGTTAATATGTGTGAGAGTAAACAAAAGTTCTTTCAACAAGCATTAGCTGCTTGATACTGACATTAAATCTGTTTTTTATGCCTTTAGTTAATAAATCCCAGTTAAGTTTGATAACTGACCTGTTGAATACGCTGAATATGAAGAAACACTTTAAGGTCCCACTGGGTTTTTTTTTCCTATTATCTTCTTCTTTCTCCTGTATCCTGTGCTGTAACGAGCTCCGCTTTCTGCTCATTCGACTGCGTGTGAGTGTGCGGTTTTTATGGGCATCACAAAGACTTTCTCTTCGTCTTCTCCTTTCTGTTTCCTGTCATGTGGAAAGGCTGCAGACTCCATTTCTGAATCCTGCTGAAGACACACACGGCGATATCGGCTCATTGTTTTTTTTGTTTTTTTAATAATCGCTCCTCCTAATGGTCATCGATCTGGTGCAGCATAATAAGAAATGAGTTTTACACGTGCAATAAAAGCAGCCAATAGTGCGATAAAATATGCACATTTCACCAAATTAAACTTGTGAGCGGTCGTTATCGTCTCCGAAGCGATTGATGTCGGTGTGTGGTCTCACATATTGACAACTTTGGCAGCTGTACTTATTCTCAAATATTGACAACTTCTGATTTAAGCGTTTGGAAGCTATAAATAAGTGTGTTCATCGAGGAGGACACAAGCTCGTGCGCTTCCCCTTCTTTTCTTCTTTCACTACTGGCAACAAACTGTTGGGTAGTTTCCACTGCATTGTTTTCATACAGTGTAATAAAAAACACGGTGATGTGTGTTACAGTCAGGGTCATTCAGGGCTAAAAGGATTCAGTCGATACACACTGAATCATTCACTGTATTCTCTGGATCCGTCACGCCCCCAGAGTTATGATATATTATTATTAAACAGCAACAGAACACAGATGTATCCAGCGATAGCCTGCAGTCGGTCCACCGCTATCCTCCATTTCCTCCTCCATTCCGCAAAAGAGACGATTTTCTCCGACTCTGTGTGATTCCTTTCTTCCAAACAGACTCCGTTTCTTGCACAATCTTCCAGATTCCCTGAAGGACAAATCAAAAATGTAACTTTATGAATCTCATCCCCTGATCATCTGAGATTTCGCTTGAATAATAACCGCCACTTTATTCTCCTAATATTACGACTCTATTCTCAAAAGATTAAAAAAAAAAGAAAAAAAAGAAAAGAAATGTTTTCCTGCAGCCTGGAAGCTTTTTTATTTCCATGGTGAATAAATATGTGTTTCTGGCCGACGTGTCAATGACATAAAACCTTCCCGGCTCACAGGGACTCATTCAGATTTTGAACTCGGTGTCTTTCCGAGGTCTCTCTGGCTGCAGCGTCTCACGGCTAAATCACTTTATTATAAGTCGTTGTTGTGGAGATAAATGAAAATAAAGCATGAAGAAACTTTACAGCTTTAATAGTTGATATGTGCCGTCAGAATAACACTAGATGTGATTTCCTCGTGAGTGTGAATGGTTGTTTGTCTGTCTATGTGTCCCTGCGATGGACTGATGACCTGTCCAGGGTGACCCCACCTCAGTTGGGATTGGCACCAGGGCACCCCCCCCCCCCCCGTGACCCTCCTGTGGAGGATAAAGCAGCAGAAGATGGATGGATGTTTAAAATCCTTGCAAAGGGCACCGGCATTTCAATTTTACGAGTTTTGTCTCAATCAAAAACGAACGATTAAACGCATCATTTTAAGAGCCGCAGGACTGAAAGAAGGAAAAACAGATTTTTTTAGCCACTTAATAAGAAGTGGCTAAAAATCACTCTCCCTGCAGGTCTGCTGCTGCTGCTGCCTCACTTAAGAAGGTTGTGCCACTTAGGTTTACCTGAACAAATGATTCAGAACAACGAATATGACATTATATAGACTCGCTGATGAAGGCAGCGGTGCATTCATGTAAATAACAACACAGTGTTAAAATGATGAAACTCTAATAACTCATCTAAAAACTGACTCACTGTTAGAGATCAGGCTTCTCTGATCAACACTATTGCACTGGGTGTTGTTGTTCACTGTCAAACTACCTGTTTTTTTTTGTTTTTTTTAATGTCACCACTGGTTGTTGTTTCATTTCCCGGTGTAGGTTTCACACTTCTTTTTTTTAATTATTATTTCAGGAATTGAAGAGTAGATTCTGTTATTTGCAGTTATCTTCATACATGCACGCCGATCACACCATTCTTCCCCCTGCCCTCGTTTTTTTCTGGAGTGCCAACAGTTTGCATGGCAGTGCTGCAAGTTCCTGTGTCTGGGGCAAGACTGGCATGTCAGCAGCATTCATTTCCTAAATACATGCTCAGTACGTGTGTGTGTGTGCGTGTGTGCATGTGTAATCTCTTCGTGACCTTTTTCTAGCATAAACACTGACAGACAGAAAATTGTGGTTAGGTTAAGGTTAGGATTAGGTGTTACATTATTATGTTTATGTAAGGTAAGGGATAACGTTTGGTTTAGTCGGTCTAGAAGTTAACCCTTAGAACACAGAGCATTTTGGCTGCTTTTTTTTTTTCCATCACTGTGTTTAAAACGTCCAGTGTATACAGAGCCTATAAGAATGTGCAATATAGAGTGTCATTTTCACCAACTGTATAAACACACCTGAGCAAAAAGTACTTGAAATGTTAAAAATTGGATTGAATTTGTGAAATTTGTGACTTCTGTGACACGGATCAGAGGCTGGGACTGAAAGGCCCGACTCAACACACAGAGAAATAGTCAGTAAACTCACATTTAACGCATGAGGGCAAAGTAAAAACAGGATGAGAACAAAAACTAAACTAGAACTGAGAACTACTGGCTTGAACTGGCAAAGACAAACACCAAGCACACAAAGACTTAAATACACACAGAGACACAGGTGAAAACAATCAGGGCGGGGCTGCCCTGCCAATCAGCGCACAGGAGAACATGAGGGCAGGAAGTCAAGACACCTGAAAGGAGAGGAAAGGGGTAAGGTATTACAAAATAAAACAGGAAACACAAACACAAACACAAAAACACATATCCTTAACCAGTCTCCACATTCTGCACAATTATGACTTTTAAATCACTACTAAATGAATCAAATGACTCAACAACACATAAGAAGAGGAAAGAAAATAAGTGACCTATAAACACACACACTCCCAGGATGTCCATATAAGGAGTTGTGTATTATTTCCATGGCAATTTACCTGAGTGAGCACTAAGGGTTAATGCAGGGTCCTAAGAAAAATAGCCGTGATAGCAAATCTGTGTGTGTTTCTCTTAGTGTGTGTGTAAAAAAACATATTCTTCATATATTCTCTTATGGCAGTGAACTTTGCACATCTGGGTCTGATAAGGGCATAACATACACACACACATACACACACATTTCCCTGTGATGAATCAACAGTTACACACAGTTACATTCTACACTCTGTCTTTCTCATTACCTTTTCCATTGCGTCTACTCGGCTTCCTTCCGTTCTGCGTAAACCTTTTGCTGAACGTCTGTGGTTTATAGACTCGGGTCAGACGCGGTCAAACTGTTGTTTGCGTAATTCTCCCCACGTGAATCGCTTCTTACACAATCTGCGCGGCGTACGCGGCTACACACAGTGACCCTTCACTTCAGACAGGCGGCGGGAGAGGGATCGAGAAAAGGAAATGACAAGTGTGACGCCTTAGCGCTGCTTTAGTGCTGAAGCCTCATTTTTGTCCCTCTGATCCTCTTTAGCCTCAATCTCAAGCACAGACACATGTATACATGTGTCGCCTCCTGACATTTAATTCACTGTTATACCTCTACAAGGCCTCTGCTTTCCAGCTTCCATCAAGCGACAAGAAAACCACCCTGTGGTTATAGTGAAAGCTGGATCGTGGAAGGAGAAAAACAACTTTATTTCCTCTCCCTGTAGAGGAGCTGACATTTTCCTGAGGCCTGAGGTTTGGTTTGATCGGCAGTGACCAAACAGGGATTAGCTAAATGACCTCTTAGAATCATCAAATCAGGGATGACTCTCGCTGGAGTGACAAAAAAAAGAAGTCCAGACAGACATTTTAAGGCTTAGGTGTTAAAGGGTTAAATGACGCAGCTGCTGTTGCCCACATATCTTTGTATCTTTAACATAAGTATGATGTTAAATGATGCATTCACTCGTAGGTAATGCAGAGTCAGTGCAATAATAAACGTGGCAATGTACACAAAGCAAAAGTGTCCATTTTGCCTCATCTCGTCATCTTTACCAGTATTGTATTTTCTACTTGAGCAACACTGCCCCCCTAAGGTTACCAGTAGTAGTGCTAATTTGTTTTGTCTGTTTCATCTAAGAGAACTATGAATAAAAACAAATGGACAAATGGATTTTTCCATATTTAAAATTGACCATAGATGACCTATATCCTACTTAGCCCTCGAAGTGACATGAGAAAAAAAAAGTCGAATAAAAACAACTCAAAATCTCAGGGTTGAAAAACCTTTTTTTGAAAAAACTTTCAAAATAAAATATGTAAAAAAAAATTGTCCATTTGTTTTTCATAATTTTTTCAAAGTCAAGCTCTCGAGTTTCCAAAATATGACAACTTTTTTCGTAAAGTTTTTTCCAAAAAAAGTTTTTCAACCTCGAGATTTTGAGTTGTTTTTTTTCCGCCTTTTTTTTCATAATTTTTTTTGGAAAGTCGAGATCTCGAGTTTTCAAAAAATGACGGGAAAAAAAATTGCCAATTATTTTTTCTGAATTTTTTTTTGAAAGAAAAATGACAAAAAAAAACAGATCTCAAGGTTTTTTTTCATTTTTTTTTCTCATGTCACTTCGGGGGCTCTATATTATCCTACAAAAATACAATTTTCCTATAATTTTTTCCCCATCTGCCTCATGTTTTTGCACAAAACATACTTTAAAACACCTTATGCTAATATCATTATATATATATATATTGTGTATGTGTATGTGTATATCTTTAATTTTGAAGTATGAGGAACAGTGATGAAGAACAGAAGGTGTTTGGACGTTAATAATGGACACAGGGCTGAAACAACTGTGGTCTCAAGTAACCAGCCTGATCTATAAAGGCAGGATACGGTTGAACTGTGACCCTTGACCTTTAGAAACAGTCAGCGGTTGATGAACTTGTCGTCGTGCCGGGAGAAAGACAGAAAGAAACAACTTTCAGGGTGGTCTTTGTTGCTCGTGGTTTGTTTGTTTGTGGCTGCCTTTATCTTTATTGACGCTTATTTATGTGTATACATTTTCTTTGACAGGCTTTCATCCCATAGCTTCTTGTCGCATAGTTGAAATGTGTGAGGCGCTCTCTGTTTGGACAGTGTAAGGTTTCTGCTGCTGTTCATTGCAGGTTCCAGAGGGTCTGTCGCCCATATATATTTATCCAACCTGACAAATGTGCAGCGGCTCCTGTGAAGGCGAAGAAAGACATGTATAGCTAAAAACAGAAACCGTGACAGCTACGGTGTATTTACTTTTTATTTTATTGGCGATGAAATGATATTTGTTGTCATACAGCGTTCGGGTGTAAAGCAACACTACTCGTGTAAACATTTTGCTGGAGTGGTTTATTTGTCCTCGTGTACCTGCCACTTTTATGTCTTTGGCAGTTTTGTAAGAACTCTACATTAGTAACTGCTGACTTAGACACATTCTTTAATTTCCCATGAGCCCCACTATCAACCCTGACAGTAGTGGATCCAAGTGGCTCCCGGGCTTTTATTTTCTCCCGCTGATGTTTTTCCTAGCAACTTCTTTCGTTGGTGTGTTTTCGCCGTAAATCACGGCTCATCTCTTGGGTCTGGCATATGCATCAGCGAATGACGCAGTAACAATACCCGGCGCACACATGTGATCCTTTCACAAATCATCTGCACTCTCCTGGAAGAGTGTTTCATGATTTAGGTGAAGGTTTTGTGTTCTGTTGAAGAAAAGAAGAAAAGTTTGCACTTAACTTAGGCATCCATCCACTTCATACATACATGGCCCGGCACTGAAACGGTCCCTAAAACTGTACCTAAACAGATTTAAAGGTGACATATTATGCAAAATCAACCTTTTAATCAATTAAATGCTTATATTTGGGACTCTGTATTGAATAGCTGGAGTATTTGGAGTCCTTTAAGATGTAAATAGTGCATCAATGTACTGTAACAAAGAGTGAACCTCAATGGAGAAATGATAGAAACTACAAAACCTCATTTTGATTGCTGATAATTATTACTATAATAATAATAATAATACCTTTATTTGTATAGCACCTTTAAAAACAACAATACATACATAAGTGCTTTTACATACAATACATGCAAACGTATAAACAGTATAAAAAAAAAACAAATATTAAATTGATTTACGGTGCTTACGAAGAATAAAAATAAAATGATAAAAAGACAGCATCACATAAAGGCCAGTCTATAAAAACACGCTTTAAGAAGTGATTTAAAAGAAGACACTGATTCAGCGAGCTTTATCACCTCTGATGGCCTTTGTTTGGTGAGTTTTAAATCTTTTTAAAGAATTTAATCTCCGATTTTCACCCAGCATCACATGTTGGTATAAGGCAGAGGTGTTAAACTGGCGGCCTGTGGGCCATATGTGGCCCCCCCAATTGAATACATGCGGCCCGTCACTTAATAGTGAGTAGTAATGGCCTATACATATATAAAAAAACATGGCCTATACATATATGAAAACATGGCCTATACATATATTAGCTTTTCTGGTGTCATTATAGACAGTTTGCCGTGTTATTATTTGCTTAATTTGAGATTTATTCATTTATTTTGCATCATAAATATCTTTTTGTATCAAAACAAGAACTTTTACTTTGAAATTCTGTGAAATATCATCATGATGGAATATTGTTTAATCATTTTAAGCTCATATTGCCCAACCACTACTGAACAGTTGTTTTTTTTCCTCTTGACCAGCCCCCACGCTAGATGTTCATTGGCCCCCTGGTTATTTGAGTTTGACACCCCTGGTAAGGCGATGACCTAAGCCTAGTAATGGGGGTTAAAAAAAAGAAAAAGCTGCAATAAAACCAAAAGTGACATGTTATAAATACACCTGACACCCACTGTTGTTCCCATTCCCCCTTCAAATTCTCACCCCCTCAGTGTTTGTCCGATAAGCCCTTGACCCACGCCTGTGAAAACAGAACGCAGAGCGTCGGGCTCGCGAGCCGGGAAGACGAAAGGACAACGGGCTCCTTTGAGAGGCCGTCCACTCTGAGATGCCGCGCATATTTGCCAGAGTGTCTCTGTCTCCTCACCAGAGCTCTGTGTCCACACAGTGGTAGCAGCTAGGCCTCAGTCGTTAACCACACTAATGGGGACTAATGTGCAAAAAAAGGTCAAAAAGTTGCAAATAGTTTTAAACGGCAACATGTTGTTGTTTTTTCCCTGTAATAAAGCTGCACCAGCAGATTCCCTGACTGTCTGAGGGAACGCTGACAACATTTTTATGACCCAGGTAGCAAAGCGGTGAGCTCACAGCTATAATGAGCATCTGCTAGAAACGCAGCAGCAGCAGCAGCAGCAGCAGCAGCAGCAGCAGCAGCAGCAGCAGCAGCAGCAGCAGGTGGTCAGGATGATCTCATGGAAAATGACTCAGCTGGAGCATTTGGTGCAAAACTGTCACACTGTATACAAGTTCAACACCCCTGTATGCCTGTCTGTTTTAGTTTTAGTTTAGTGTGCTAGAGCCTTTTTGATTGGTTTATGTTTAAATCTTAAAGGTGCCATATGTAAGAAGGTGGCCAAAAACGGTTACTACATTCAAATTCAAAATACCGAGGTCTTTAAGGTTTTGTTTTCTGACGTAAACTGGCAACCCCGTGGTTGCTCGGCAGCTGAGACTCTACTGACTGCAATGATTGGTAGACGGCGGTAGGTGGCGCCACATGACGCCAAAACATGATTTCAAAACATAAACATGATTTGCAGTCTGCAAAATATATTTTTAATGCAAATATTTTGGCTGTACTGTTGTTGTTGTTGGTGAGTTCAGTTTGTTATATGAACATTATTCCTGAGTCTCTGTGACATATTAGGAGGATTTTATGCACCTTTAAGTACATATTATCAACATTAAAGAATATGAATATGGGTAATAATTTAAATCAACAGAGCTAGGTAAAACAGTGATGTTTTTTTTTCAATAGCTGAGCGACATGGGACATCACATTTGAAAGCAGTTGAACACGCTTGATTCTTAATATTTCCGCATTTTGTTTTTATTTCTTCAGATTAGATTGATGTCAAATTACCCTTAAAGTGCTACTGACTCACCTTAACCACTTCATCACTGAACTATAAAAGGGTCCTCACACCTAAACCTGTCAAACACAAGTGGTGGTGCAGCCTAATTAGCTGATCTGTATCTTGAGATGGAATCACTTAGAAGTACTTTGATGTGTTTTCGTCTTGATTTCTGTGTGAGTAAAGCACAGTGGGGTCCACCAGTCCACCTGGTTACTCTCAAGAGACCACATCTGTACCCACTCAAAGTGTAGGAAACCCCCTCTAAACTACTTTCACTGCTCTTGAGGACTGAAACATAAGGGATTTAGCCCCATTAAAATGTGTGTACCACAATAAATACGTGAACTGTGTGGACCTTGTCGGGCCCTTATTTAATTTATTAGTCCTGAGAGCTGTGGCTGATTTATGGCTCATGAAAAGCACTTTTGCCCTTGGTCGTATGACTTGCTTTGTTGTTACTTTTAAATGATTTAAAACAGTAGGCGCAAAGGCTTTACTTTAGCATACTTTGCCTTCCCCTTACTGTAATAGCCAACCTATGAGTTCCAAGTAAGAAGACGATCAAATACAGTTCTGAGAAGTGTGGGCTTGAGAATGGCTTGGAACCAGCATCACAGTTGGGCAGATCCCACCTGAAAGGAAGGTGCAAAGGTGGATCTGTCTTACTTGTTGGCCATGAGGTGGAGGTGTGGATTCTACGATGCCGGTGTGAGATTCCAGCATCGACCACAGGTACCGACAGAGAGATGATGGTCTACTGTACGAGCGGAAGAAAGAAAGAAAGAAAGCTAACAGAAGAGCAGTGTGTGGATCTGTTACTGGTCGAGTTTTCCATGTTCAGACGTTTTAGTTTTATAGTTAAACTATGGATTTCACACCACAGACTAAAACTATGTCTCACCATGGCCTGGTTTCCATCATCTATTCACAATGTGGACTTTATCCTTCCTGTCTAGTCAACATTTAAAAGGACTATTGAGGGCCGATTGAGAGTTACTTGTTTCAAATAAATGATTATTTTATTGGCAAGAGAGTTCATGTTATATATATATATAATATAATCCATTATGCTACAATGATAAATTATACTAGACTGATATGCAGAGCAACATTACCATTCAATTTGAAATGACGTAGCAACAAATGGACCTAGAGCATGAGGACACACACCAAGGTTATATAGTATATATATATCATATAATATTATGTCATATGAACCACTATGTTGTTAATATTCATTTTTATTTTTTTATTTTTTTTGTCCTATACTTGTCAGGCAATAGTTAGCTCAGTGGGGGACATTGCTATAAAATAATAGAATAGCAATAAAAAACAAAAATAGTCCTGGCTCATCAAAAACATTAATTCCATTTCGATGGATATCTTGAATCACTGACTTATTGAGTAGAGACTGGGATCTGCTCTTACATCGGTGTCTGGAGGAGAGATCAACTGCCCTGCTGACAGATGGAAATATGAGGTTGAACAAAACATCTATTGTTAAACGTTCCCCACAGTCTGAGTACAGTTTTTTAGACTACAGTGTGGTGTGGGAAAAGACTATTTTGGCAACCTCATATTGAGCAGGATGTTAGAAAACTGAATCCAAATAATTGCAAATAATCAACAATCAAGCTGCTTCTGGGACAAATAACTTGGGGTAAAGAGTGATTAGATTCTGTGCAGATTAGCTCTGGGGCCATGTTTTCACCTTCCTCGTCTAATGTAGAAACAGGATTTGTAATAGTGTAATAGTGCGTCTGCATATCTATATGTCTCGCTTTAACAGCTGAGACCAGAAACTGGGTTCAATGGGTCAAGTATATTTGACAGAGTGAACGTGACGTTGACACAGACACGGGAACACGCACCGCTCTTTTCAGTAGCTGCTCGTAAAGTCGTACCCTTCGGCGGTTTGCGTTTGACTTCCCAACTCTTTTCTTCCAAACGCTCCCACGAGAAATGGAGCAAAATGGGAAAATCACATGTTTGAAAATCCTCATAAATATCCAAGTCACTGGAAGGTAAATTCCCCCCCCCAAAACACAAACCAATGCACAACCAGAACTGAGCAAATAATCTCCTCAGCATCTACAGAGGCCACATAGGGTAAATGACGAACTCTCTTTCACACTGCAGAGCCAGATGTTAAGAGGTGCTTTTTTTAACCACTTTAGTTTGACTTTTTCACCTGGCTCACATATGAAAGCACTTTTATCCTAAATCACGGAGCCAGTTGCCTGTATTCCAAATTGATTTCCTGCTTGCCATTATATCAAGTGAACATTTGATTTACTAGAGCATACACATTTGAGGACCAATCACGGACCTTCTCTTTAAGTCTCCACTAAAAATGTAGCTGTTGTATCGGAAGCAGTAAGAAGCTGTCGTTTATACTTAAACATCAGTGTGTGACACTAGGATAGAATCTCTTCATCCTCGTCGTTGTTTAACGTAACAAAACTGCACCTTATCAATAACAGTAACATACAATCAAAGAATCTACTTTTACCTCAACTCCCTCTTTTTCTTGAATGTCACAGATCACATATTTTTATGAGCCATTAAATGTGATCATCATTATTCACAATTAGTACAAATTACTTAGAAATTGTTTCCAGTTGTTTGAGGCGACGGTATCGGTCTTACAAGTGCCATAGACGTCCTGGTCAGAAAGCAAACATCAACATATTGCACATCTCTGGTAGACATTACTGTCAAATTAAACATGCATGCTGCAAGCCAGGGTTCGATTCCTGGCTCCGCTAGTCTACAAGCCGATGTGTCCTTGGGCAAGACACTTAGACACTTAACCGCTCCTGACGGTTGTGCCACCAGCGTGTGTGAATGTAGGTATGAAAGATGAGTGATAGAAAAACGTATGAAAGTGTGAGTGAATGGGTGAATGGGAACTGTAGTGTAAAGCAGCTTTGAGTGGTCATCAAGACTGGAAAAGCGCTATATAAATACAACACCATTTACCATGTACCATTCTAACAACGTATTTCTCAATTTCCCTTTCTGCTCCAACCTCTCTGGGTTAAATTTGCAGGAGAGCAGCAAATCAGCACCTAATCACAAAGAACTGTTTTCACAGCTGGAAAGTGAATGTGAAAGTGGTGTGTGATGATTTGCGGTTGCAAAGAAAAGGCCCAACCTCCACGTATATGTCCTGGATGTGACCTTTACTTCATTATTACAACAGCGTTACAGTAACCTGTGATGATAGCCCGATTTTGTCACATATTTGTCAATTTAAGAATTTATACACACAATGTTGGTATTAGATCAAACAACATCAATCATTTAAAAGGCTTGCACCATGCTTACTTTTTACTTTTATTTCAATTTCTTCTCCCTTTAATAAAGTACATACCATAAACACACACATATATAAGCTATTTTTTATCATAATGTATAACATTATTTTAGGTTCTTGTGTACAACACAATAGACTGGTAATGTGTTAATCGAGTCTTCAAATGCTTCGAATAGAATAAGGAAATACAAAAATATAATGATGAAACTGAACGTCTTCGGCTCTGGTATGAAAACACTGTACTGTCAATGCAGAGCTATAATCCAGTGTAAAACAAGCTCTCTCCACTAAAGATTTCAACAAAGTCCCCTTGAAATACTTCACTATTTTTCCCTTGTCTTTTTATTTGCAGTTGAAGCATAAAGCATGACAAGACATGACATCAGCAACTTCTATCTAAAGGGTATTAAAATGTGTTGTTTTTTTTTTGTTGCACTGCTGCGACAAATTCCCCCTCCCCCCTGTCTATGCTGTAATAGTATCTGTATGTGCAGCTAGCCAAAGAAATCACTTTAAATTTGACTCCACGCACTGGCACTTTCCTCTCCCATGAGAACTTCCCCAGATGAGAACCACCAATGAATTTGCAGGCCCGCACTCCGAAAGATACAATAACAACGTTGTGCTCCCAGACAGGGGTTTCCATTAAAAATGTCTGTTTCCTCTGTCTTCTGTTTCTGTTAATGTTATTTAAAAAAAAAAAAAAAAATCACGTCTGTCATTTTAAAAGTAAAAAATATTCCACAAGCTGTGATCCTCATCGATCCACACGTGGGAAACCATGTACCGCACATTGCCAGTGCAAGTGTCCGTGTGTCTGTTAATGTTTACATTCAGAATAACCAACCGTCCTCTCTCAGGTCTCTTCACTTCCCCCCTCACAGAACACGTAAGTATGTGGTCTTTGAGTCTGTGCCTAAGTGGTTCTTAGCTAAGCACTTGTATGTACCAGAGTCTGCGACCGTGGGCCTCTGGATGGTGAGCGTGCCCTGAGGATGGAGCAGCTCACTGCCCAGAGGACGGCCCTTTTCTGCCGTCGACAGAACAGAACGATCGGGCAGCTCCCAGATTATCTCTGGTTTGGGGATTCCAGTGGCAACACAGTTGAGCCGGATAGGTGTCCCAGCTATTGCCCTCACACTAGGAGGTGGCGCTGTTGTAATCCGTGGAGGAAGAGCAATAATAAGAACGGGCACAGTGAGCACAGCCTCTCCAGCGTCATTCTGAGCTCTGCAAATGTAGTTTCCTCGGTCATGGGCAGTAGCGTCGTGAACAATTAAAGTACCATTCTCCAACACCTGATAGCGACCAAGGACTTGAGGAAGGGTAAGTGTGTGTCCACTGGGAATTGTCCAGTAGGTCCTGGGTTTGGGACTTCCATCAGATAGACAGTGAAGGAAAAGATGTTCTCCAGACATACTGCGCACAATGCCTCTAGGCCTGCTGAGGATGTAAGGCTTCTGTCCAATGTCTAAAATGATAAGCTTCTCTATGTAACCTATGAAGTTCTTGGCACCACAGCGGTACTTCCCAGCATCCTCTTTGATAGGGTTATAGATGATCAAAGTCCCATCATTGCCAAAATGGTGGCGTGAGCCACGGTCAGGTTCACCGGTGAACCGTGTTCCATTAGGCAAAGTCCAGAAGATCTCCGGCATTGGGTTACCAACAGCAGAGCAGTTCAGGACTACAGTTTTCCCACTGCGAGACACAACCCGTTCATTATAGGGGTTCTTGAAGAGTGGCCTTCGTAGCATACTGGTCACCTCCAGCTGCACCACCATGACGGCTTCCCCTCCGTCATTTCTCGCTATGCACATGAACTCTCCGATATCGGTTGGCCGCACGTTGCGAATCTCTAATGTCCCATTATGGTGGACATTGATCCTGCTGCCAAAGTATGGTGCTGTCAAGAAAATGTTATCAGGCATAAGCCAAGTGATACTCGGTGTGGGGTCACCTTCAGCGTTACAATCTATTAGTTTCCTGGAATATTTAGGTGCCACGTCTTTGATGACAGTTCTGTTTCGATGATAGCCGTTGATCACTGGTGGATTCCCATCTATGTCAAGCGTGTAGACTTTTCTATCTTCACCAGCAGGGTTGCGAGCCATACAAACATAGTCCCCAGCATCGATAGCTTTCACATCCCTGATGTTCAGCGATCCGTTGACATGCATTAGATAACGTTCATTTGATGCAGCAATCACATCATTTGTGGGTAGCAACCACAGGATTTTGGGTTTGGGTTCCCCGTGTGCTTCACAGTCAAAGCGGACGTGGCTGCTGGGCGTCACCCTGGCTGAAGTCTGGCTGGGGGGTCGTATCCTGGGTGCAGTGGCCACCACAGTGATATGCACATGCATCTCATCCTTGCCCACTTGGTTCTCAGCATAACAAGTATAGTCGCCTTCCTCTGACATACCAACCTGTAGAAACATGACAATTATGTGTATGATGTAAAAAAGTTTGTGGCATTTATAGCTAATAAAATAGCATACCTGGTTTAGGTAAAGAGTTCCGTTGTCAAACAGAGTGTAGCGTCGTGCTCGTCCACCTCCACTGCTTGCATCAGACTGCAGAGCACTGTTGACCAGCGTTCCATCTGGTAAACCCCAGGAGATCTCTGGTTTTGGATCTCCAGACGCTTTACAGTCAACCTTTAAGTCGTTACCATAGGCAACCTGTTTCTTGTTGTGGTTTTTTGGCTCGATTTTGGCTGGCTTCATTGACACACTGACCCTCATGAGTTGGAGATCCTCACCAACCTCGTTCCGTGCCACACAGAGATAGTCACCGGCATCTTTATTACTCATAATATTAATAATAAGAGTGCCGTTATCCAAAACTTGGATTCTCCTGCCCATTCTGTAGAAATGTGTGACAGAAAAAGTGTTAGCTGACCATGAGTGGCGCACAGAACATGTACTTTTCATAAAGGGGCATGAACAGTGGGAATTAATATCTATAAAAACGTGTTTAAAAATGTCCTGCAGAACAGGCTAAGTATTTTAGAATCTAACTAAACTGACCCTCTGCAATGGAAAGGAATTAAGCTACAGGATTTGAAAAATAGCAATAAATAACAATCTTCCTTCCTAAGCCTTTTTTCCTCATCGTAAATAGACCCAGCAGTATTAGAACATCATCTGTAAGGTAATATTCTCATTACACGCTCATGCTTCTTTTCTGGTGTTTACATCGAACACATAAAGCCTGTTATTGGCTCATATATTTAACTTCTTTTTTTAAGCTGTTGAGAAAATAAAGTATAAATAATATTTATTGAGACTGTACTTAGGTCAGCTGTTACAATTTGGCAATGGTCCAGCAAAAATAGCATGATTTGTCTACTGCTAGACAAATCATGCTATTTTTACTGCTATACATCTCAAGTCTACAGCACTAATCCCCCAAAGATAACATAATTTATGCCAATATATTGGCCTTCAAATGTAGTACTGGGTGTATTTTGTGTTAATTTTAATTCTATTACTTAATTTTCTATTTACTATTTAACTTTGCT
Organism: Microchirus variegatus; assembly: GCF_963457635.1. Taxonomy (NCBI): domain Eukaryota; kingdom Metazoa; phylum Chordata; class Actinopteri; order Pleuronectiformes; family Soleidae; genus Microchirus; species Microchirus variegatus. The sequence continues at coordinate 32,923,425 of NC_139804.1, forward strand.
GTTTTTGCTTTAATACAGCTTTAATACATATATACATACATACATTGTTTACACTAAATAGGATAATTATACATATTACTTGTGATGCTGCATTTTCATGAGACCAAAATACATTACATTATATCCACTGCAATCATTATATCACTTATTATTTGTGAATATAAAGCAGCGTGTACATGAACTAAATTCATGGCTTTCGACCACACAACCTTTCAAAAACATTTAATTCAGTTAGAGCTTTCAAATCGTTTATGTGCTGTGTTTTTGTTTGAAAATGTTTCCTATTTTTTCTTGGCTTTTACTGGGACATCTTACTTGTGCCACTGGTCCACCACAGATTTAGAAGGTAGCCTCCACATGATCGTCGGTTTGGGGTCTCCTTTTGCTGAACAGTTAAGTCTCAGCTGATCCCCAAAGGACATCTCCGTCATGTACTGGGAAGTCTCCACTATCTGAGGTGCAGACTCTCGCCTCTCGACCGCTACAGTCACCACCCTTCGCTCTGAGCCAGTGGAGCTGGTCGCAATACATTCATAGATCCCACTGTCTGCTGGTGTCACGTCCTTAATATGGAGTGTCCCATTCTCATACACTGATACCCTTGTTTCTCTCGCAGGTTTGTTAGATCGTACCAACGTCCCATCGTGGAGGACCCAGTGAATAGCAGGCTGAGGGCTGCCTTTGCCAGAGCATGGTAGCCACAAGTTCTGGCCTGCACTGGCTTTGAGCTGCTGTCGTTTCTCCTCCACGATGCCTGGTGGCGCTGCGACCACCTGCAGTCGGACTGTAGCAGTATCCGCTCCAGCTGGATTACTGGCGATGCATTTGTAATTACCTCTGTCGTAAATAGTCACATGCTTTATGACCAGAGTCCCCTCAGCGGATACTGCTACCCGTTCGGATGGTGCGTTTTGACCTCTAACTTGGGTCCGGTTTCCCAGGATCCAGGATATCATGGGCGTGGGTCGACCCTCTGCTTTACATTTCATCTCTACTGTACTTCCTGCGCGAAATTTCATCTCACGCATCTTTGGCTCTAGTATACGTGATGGATAGGCCACCACAGACAGAGTGACAAGAAGTTTGTCTGATCCATGATCGTTCTCGGCTAGACAGAGGTACTGCCCACGATCTGCAATGCTGGCATTGTGTATGAACAATGTCCCATTGCTCAACACCTTAAACTTGTCCATCGTCCCCTTAATTGGAAAACTGTTTCCTGCAGGACAGAGAAATACACATTTTTGAAAGAAACATTCTACAAAAATCACTCAAAAGAATCAAGTAATAAACAACACATCCCTCGTCACAACCAATTACTATCTAAATACAAATCATGTATTTCTCATGCACCTTTTAAAATAAATGAACATGCATCTTTTCTAGATAATACTGTGTTCGCACACATCTGTGTTTGTACCTGTTCTTGTGGAGAAGCGTTTCCAGGTGATGTCTGGCAGTGGGTTTCCAACAGCCTCACACGGCAGGAAAGCATCAGAGTTGGACAAAATGGTAAAACTGGCAGCATTACCACCAACTATCTTTGGTTTACTTGTCAAGACTTTTGTTGTGGATTCAAAAGCAGCAATATTAGCACGTGTAGCTTCATTGTTAGCAACATGATTAGGGATGGCATTGCGTGTGCCTATGTTGTTGGACGTGGCAGGAGTGTTGATGTGTCCTTGCTCGACTGTGCGAACAGTCACTGTGTCAGAGCTAAGGTCTTTCTCTGTAACGGCTCTGGCAGCATTGCTTTGCACAGTAGGTCTTCTCACCTGTGGCTTGCGAGCGTTGAGATCATTATTTCTCCGTGTTGGTGGTCTGATGTTGCTTTGAACTCTGGTCTGAACTGTTGTCTCTGACCCCTTTGTGGTAGGTGGCAGTGATGTGGTAGTAGGGTTATATGTTGTGGTGATTAAAGGTGTCTTGTTTGTAGTATATGCAGGTAAAATGCCAGATGCAAATTCATCATACAATTTGGTCTCTGTCGTTGATGTTTGGTCAGTGGCAACAGTTACTGTGGTTGTGTCCACTTCCCTAGATTGTGTATATAGGGGCTTGTAAAGTGAAATGGTCTGTTGTGGTGTCGTCTCTGTTGTAGTTTCCATAGAAGTTACCGCTGTAGTTGAAGCCTCAGTTGTGGTAGCAGGATGTAGTTTACTGATTGCGGGTCTTTTGAAGGGTCTCCTGCCCCTGAATGGTCTTCTTCTCTGCCCTTGCCTTCCTCTTGTCCCACCAGGCCTTGGTCTTATTACAACCAAATTATCCGATAGTCCGCCAGACCCAGATAATGAAGATTCATCAAGATGTTTTACTGAAGGTGGTTTGATAGTGGGTGGGGATGGTAGAGTCTGTAATTCCGGTGGTGTCCCTGTAGTGGTGGAATACCTGGAGAAATAGGGAGAACTTGTAGAGGTTATAAGTTGAAAGTTGGGTCTTAGTGTGGTCACCTCAAAATCTGCAGACGATAAATCTTCATTGTCATCATCTATTGAGCTCTCTCTGCCCGCTGTACGTCTGGTTGGGGATAGAGTCTCGGGTTCAGCCATTGAGTTTGTGGGGGCGGTGGGCATAGTAGCAGAGGTTGTGGTTCGGGCCGTTGTTGTAGTCTGTGCTGTAGTTGAGGTTTCTTGAGTGATAAATGGCCTGTTGAGTCTGGTCATGTCACCGCTGGAGACATAATCCTCTGATTTAGACTCTGTACGAGTGATAGGGGTATTAAATGCCATAACATTTTTTCTGGGGGAAGCTGTTGGTTTTCGTGTGGTGGTAGGACTCTTCGTTTGATGTAAAGATGAACTCGAGGGAGCTTCAATGAGCACCCTTGTGGCCACTGTCTTCTTTCTGTCTTCCTCACAGTCACAGGCTGAGGGGGAAAAAATAATACATTACTTTTGAGTTAAACTAGTAAACATTGAATAATGAAGCAAAAACATGAATATTGCAAATATGGCAATATACCTGTGGTGAGTTCAACTCGATATGGCACTGAAGCGTTCCTGTCTTTAATCACTGAAGACTGTTTAAGCTTATTGATGAATGACTGTATGTCAGTGATCCTGTTAGGTTTTAGAAACCTCCTACGGCCTTGGAAGGTCCTCCTTCGTTCCCCATCCCTGCCGTTCTTATGCGGTATGATATGGATCTGCTGCTGGGAGATGATGGTGGATCCTGCAGGCAAGTGCGGGGATTTGATTGTTTGGGTGGTGTGGAAGGTGATTTCGTCTTGCTTTCTGTCCGTGGTGGTGATAGCTGTGAATGTGGTCTGACCTTCTGGGTCCGTGTGAACGACAAGCCCCACTTTGCCGGGGCCGTCCTTCATCGGTGAAATGTTCGAGTCAGTAGTAAAGGAGAGTGCTGGGTCTGTGGAGGTCTCTGGCTCTGTGGGTTGTCCTCCAGAGAACTGGAGCTGAGTTTCTTGCGAAGTGTCTTCCAAAATAAGTTGGAGATTGACTGGATGCACGCTTGACGGTGAATTACTCAAACGGGTATAAAAGTCAGTTTTCTTGACAAAACTCGGATATTCTGTGAATGTCGACTTGAGTGGTGTAGAGTCCGACTGCATGTTTGATTCTGTTGTTAGTGTGTTTGTTTTTTCTGTTGTTTCACTGTAATCTATGTAATTTGTATCTGTGGTTTCCATAACCCTTTTTTGAGCTTCTGTTGTTGCTAAAATATGATTCTGCCCTAGTTTAACTGTCCCTGGAGAAACACTGAGAAACCTTTCGTCAAAACCTAGACCTGAACCAGTTTCCCCATCACCAAAATAACCAGGGTGTGACTCTTCATGTATTACCCTCTCTTTCTCATTTTCAGTCTTCTTTTTTAAACCATCTTGAGCCTTCTTCATGAACTCAGCAAATTTCTCTGGGTTAACTTTTCTGGACGCTTTATCAAAAACCTTTCTGCTCCAGGTGCGCCTGTTGCTGACTGGCATCTTCCTTCTCTGTCCCAGTCTACTCCCAGAGCCCCCTCTGCCCTGTGACCTATGTCGGGGATACGGTCGATTGTCTGTAATGGTCGTGGATTCCTGGCTATTTCTGTCAGAAGGAATTGAAGAGGGCATCTCATCTTCTATCAAGCTATCCATCCCTGATCCCTCTCCGTCTAAAATTGTTACCTGCTCTGCTGTTTGTCCAGTTACTGTTACCTGAGACACTAGCAGGTCAGCTCCAAGGTGATTAGCAACCAAACATCTATAAAACCCTCGGTCCCGCTGTGTGAGGCCCTGAATCAGCAGAGTCCCATTCTTAAGCACCTCTCTGTTCCCATGAGACGCGTCTACTACTGAGTGATCGGGGAGGATCCACTGGACCGAAACTTTGGGACTCCCTGAGGAGCTGCAGTCAAATGCCAGATTTCCACCCAATGGTCTTGAGACATGGACCCCATTGACATCAGTTTCTTCCACATCAGGCGACAGAACTGTCAACCGAAACACAAGGATATCTGCATCCAGGTAGTTTGTGACAATGCACCGGTAGAGGCCTGTATCGGAGGAATCTGCACCTCTTATAATGAGCTTCCCTTCAGCAGTGATTGTGATCCTCCTGTCCTCACCAGTGTAAGGAGCTCTGACCTTACTTCCATCAGGTAAAATCCACTCCAACAAAGGCTTTGGCTCACCCTGGATTTGACAGATCAACTCTGCCACACCACCTATGTTAAAAAAATAAAAAAAATACTTTAATAAATTACCTTTACATGTTTTGGCTCAATTGAATTCTCATTCAGTTTTTATACATTTGATAAGAATAAACTGAAGGTAATTTCTATGCATCTCTAGCTCCCACCTGTAAGTACTGTGTGCTCAGTCTTGGTTTGATTATCTCTCTTGATCATGGTCCAGGAATAGTGGCCCCTCTTTTTCGATGTACTTTCCACACGCATGTTGACCACAGACTGGTATTTGATGTGCAGCGTCGAGAAAGTGGTAGTCGTGCGATCAAGCTGGAAGCTCACCTCTCCCTGCATCAACCATGAAGGAGAGGCTTTAATCTCGGCCTCGATGTTTGTGTGAATTCTCTCGTCTTCCTCTTCTGTTTTTATCTGGCTGTACCTGTACACCATTTCTGGGCTTCTGGTCAGCATTAAGTCTCTCTGGAGCCTCAGGGGAGAGTCACTGTAGGCGGCCAGGATCTGCCACAGCTGCTGGATGTGTTCATAGTCAATGTTACACACCAGGTAAGTAGTTATGCCAGCGGTAAGCGCAGTGACATTGTTTCCCTCCTCCTGCTCGAGGGTTTGCGTGAGATTCTCAAAAGCACTTGGCCTCTGGACAGTGCAGGATAAACTGGCATCGCTGTGAAACGAGTCAGTTAGGTTCATTTGTATGGAGCCTAAAGGGGCAACAAAGTCCTTGGGGGAAACTGGTGTAAAGTCCCCTTCTTCCACGCTGATATTTTTCTGCTTTAGATGTGCATGGATCCAGGGTTTTGTACAAGTGAAGGCATCGTCTGATAGAAGGGACAGTGGTCTTCTGTAGTAGGGAGCAGGATTTTCACAAACAGGACACAGCTGTCCGTTCAGATATCTCCGGTCTCGCTTACATTTCAGTACACCTGGAAACATTTAAATGAAGTGGTGTAGATTATAGTTAGCTGCATGTAAGGCAAGAACACTTGTGCTTTCAACATTATGGGTTAGTCAAATAAAAATATGATGATTGACTCTCCAAAGGATTTATATATTTCCATGAAATTTTAATTTGGAGGAGAGAAAACAGACCATTTTAAAAGTCTGATCAAAACAACCCATCAAGGATTTTTTTTAGCAACTTCCCCAGATGTTTTTATACCAACTTGTAAAAGTGAGCTAACAACGTTTCAGTGTTTCTGTAATTAGAAAAGGAGGGGTGCCCTGTAAACATTACAACCTTACACCTCTCTAAATGCTTTTCAACTGCTCCAAAACATTTCTCACCTGCGTTCTTCTTTGCCCACATGGGGAACCACTTCATACGGCAGTCACATGTCCAGGGGTTTCCATGGAGGAAAACATTCTCTAACTGACTACAGCCGGCAAAAACGTCTGCAGGCAGCGTGGTGAGGAGGTTTTCCGATAGGTGGATGTTTTTCACTGAAGACACCTTGAACACTTGGCTGTGTCTCAGTGTGATGAATGTGTCTGGGTGGAGCTGCTGGAGATGGTTACTCTCCAGATGAAGAAACTGTAGGTTGGTTAGGCCGTAGAAAGCCTCTGGGCTGATGAAGTCAATGTGGTTGTGGTCCATTTGGAGTCTCACCAGACCGTCCAGGCCCTTGAACGTCTCTTTGTTGATTTGTTTCACTTTATTGTAGGACATCTTGAGGACCTGCAACAGCGTAGAGATGTAGGAATGTTTGTAAAAAAACAATGTTGTCACAAAGATCAGAGCTCTCGGGTCTCAAGCATCCAGCAGGAGACACACAAAAACATTTCAATAAATTCACACATGACATTTCTCACACTGATAAGTGATAAAAGTCACAGCACATAAATTAGTCATCTATGAATCGAAGATCCCCGATTCCGCACGGCTGGACAACTGGAGTCACAAGACTTGCTTTGTATCGCGTTGTAAATGTGTCAACACGGGATATTTTATTCTGAAATGTAAACCAGATTTTTTATTTTCCTACTTCCTGTCAGTTAAAAATTCTTAAATCCAATAATTTTAATTTAAGGCCTTAAAAATTCTCCTAGAATCTCATAAAAGGTCTTTCAATACAATTTTGAAAGGTCTTAAAAATCTATTAATGTGACTTTTATTTCAAACGTGCATAAACTTCTCGTCTCGCTTTGAAATGCTAGTGTGCTGTGCGCGCGCCGCGGTGTGTCACCGATTAGCATAGCAGCGTAGAAAACTTAGCGAAAGCCCACAGCTAAGCCGAATTGTTTGCATAAGATGGGTAAGTGCAAGTTCAAACGATTTGTGGCTCCAATTTTCCTTCATGTCTTTTGTTCTTTTTTGGCAGTATGGATGTGAAATGGGTCTTAAATTGTATTCATTTTTTGTCTTTAAAAAAGTCTTGAAAAGTCTTAAATTTGACTTGTTGAAACCTGCAGAGACCCTGCCTGTGCAGTTGGATTAAGACCAAACTGGATGCTACTGGGACTAGCAAGCTAACTTCAGTACAGGGAAAGATTTGTTAACTTTCCCTGTACTGACGTTAGCTTGCAGCACTGGGAACATAACATTAGCATTGCTGCAAGCTAACTTCAGTACAGGGGAAGTTAACAAACCTTTTCCTGTACTGAAGTTAGCTTGCAGCACTGGGAACATAATATTAGCATTGCTGCAAGCTAACTTCAGTACAGGGGAAGATAAAAAGAGTTAACTTAACATTAGCATTGCTGCTGTACTGTAGACTGTGCTTTTCATCTAGACTGGTAAGTTAACTGCCGATGATGCCAATGTTAGCCGTGTGTGTATTCATGAAACACTAGTAGGCTTATACATGTTTAGAGGATTATCAAAATAGCAATGTAACTGAAAATAATTTATATTTTACTTGAAAAGTGTTAGCATTCAGTTTTATGACATAAATGCCTGTAACGAATACATTTGTAACATTTCAAGATATTCATTACAAATACTTTAAGTATTACTGCAGTGTTTCTCACTGCTGTGCCTTGGGCATTTTAATGATGTATGTGCTTGTAAACACAGCATAGGACTAGTGAGGACAACTGTTTTTAATCAATATTAGGATATATTAGGATTACTTATGATGATTCATCGGTAATAGAGACAAAATATTTTTGGATTGTACATTTTTGCTAACTGACTGACACACACACACGTGATTTTTACCTGCAAAGACTTGAGGTCTTGAAAGGTTCTGTCTTCAATACTCTCGATAGTGTTGCTATGTAGCATCAACAGCACCGCATTCTCCAGTCCTGGAAGATCATTTTCTCTCAGGACAGTTATACTGTTGTACCTAAAAGAAATTAAGAGGGAAAAAAAAATCTTCAGTTTATGAACTAAAGTAGCGGCAGTCGTCTCACTTTAATACTATCTTCAAAATATATGCCTTTACAGGAAAGAAGTTCCCGCCCTGCTGATATGAGGGTGAAATATTAGCACAAGAAATGAGCACAAGTGTTACTGATCACATTAACAAACTCAGTCATCATCAATTTGATTATTTACACTTGTGGTTTTCTTACTAGGACTGACAGTTGCTAGTTCTTGCAGCTATAGCTTGACTTGCATATCCCCATAACTCATGTCAACCGTAGGTTAATTTCCTTCTCCGTGTTAGCTTTTGAAACTCTCACATTCAGAAATGTGGGGGGTGTAAATTTATATGATCCATTTTACTAGTCAGTGACCATGAGTCGCTTCCAATATAATTCCTGTTCCAGCGTTATGACGGTGCAGTAAAACATCCAAAAAAGGCAGTAGCCAACATGTGTTTCTCGGTTATAATGTTATTTCTGCGTATAGAGTCTGCGGTTCAACGCAATCAAATGAAATGATTCCCACTCTAGTTTTCCAGTCCTGCGCAAAGTTGGAGGCAAAGTGAAAAAGCTCACCCGAGGTTAATTCTTTCCACAGCCGGCTGGATGTGGTCAGGTATCGCTGTCAGGTATCTGAAGGTGCAGTGCACTTCGGTCGCTACGCTACAGGCGCATGACGTGGGGCAGCCGGCGCTGGTCTGCAGCACCGCGGCCAAGAACAACACGACTTTGAGCAGCCACCGCCGAAGGTATGAAGCAGCATTGCAGGCACACACACTCATTGTGCTCAGAGATGGGGGGGGGGCTCCAGCTGGGGGAGCAAGAGGTGCTACACGGTGTCCTGAACCATTAATGAAACCCACCTGGAGGGACAGCGAGAGCACGTTCAAACATCATTTTTCTGATAGATAGATAGATAGATAGATAGATAGATAGATAGATAGATAGATAGATAGATAGATAGATAGATAGATAGATAGATTTTTCAAGGGTTCTTGGTAACACTAATGGTTCCAGTAAGAATCCAGAGAACCCTTTCCTGAATAAAGGGTTTTAAAAGAGTTCTTGGTGGAACCCTCCAAAAGAGTTCCAGGTGGAACCTTTACAAAAAGGGTTCTCCTGTGAGGACAAGCCAAAGAACCTTATATGGTTCTACTTAGCACTTTCATTTCTAAGAGTGTAGATAGATAGACAGACAGACAGACAGACAGACAGATAGATAGATAGATAGATAGATAGATAGATAGATAGATAGATAGATAGATAGATAGATAGATAGATAGATAGATAGATAGATAGATAGATAGATAGATAGATAGATAGATAGATAGATTTTTCAAGGGTTCTTGGTAACACTAATGGTTCCAGTAAAAACCATTTTGATCCAGAGAACCCTTTCCTGAATAAAGGGTTTTAAAAGAGTTCTTGGTGGAACCCTCCAAAATAGTTCCAGGTGGAACCTTTACAAAAAGGGTTCTCCTGTGAGGACAAGCCAAAGAACCTTATATGGTTCTACTTAGCACTTTTATTTCTAAGAGTGTAGATCGATAGACAGACAGACAGACAGACAGACAGATAGATAGATAGATAGATAGATAGATAGATAGATAGATAGATAGATAGATAGATAGATAGATAGATAGATAGATAGATAGATAGATAGATAGATTTCCCTGTTTTACAATTGATAAAAATGTAAACTTTGCACATTATAAACAATATTTAAAAATGAGAAAGTAATGTGTACTTACTTGGAGAGCTGAGAAAAATATTCCATGCAAACGTAAATGCCAAACTAATAAATATAAACAACTAATATAAAATAGTAATAACTTACTAACCGACTTACTTAGGTATTCATCGTAAGACTGGAAAAACTATGCATCAAACACAGTTTCTCTCACCAAACTCCAGCACCCGTAGAAGACAAACCTGTCACACTTATTTAAAAATAAAAATCCACACGAAAGAATAAAAGGTTCACGATTCCTCAGATGAGTCCACTGTGTCTTGAGGTGCAGAGGGACTGGAGTCATTTCTGTGTGAGCGTCTGCAGCTGAGCGCAAGTTTTGGTCTCCTCCGCCCCCCCCCCCCCCCCCCCTGTAATCTGCTGAAATGTAATCCTGGACCAACTGCAGCTATGAAAAACTGTTGGTCCTGGTGCTCAGGAAGTGGTCTGCTTTCACAATTCTGACAGACTGTTGCACGTCAACTGACACAAAAACCTCATTAACTTGAATGACAGAGGACAAAAGTGGACATTTAAATCGCTGCCAAGACAATAATTTATCTCATGTGATTAACTAGGTCACAAATATTTCAGCACAGGATCACTGCTCAGTTGGAAAAGCTTCCCTGATGGAAGATGTTGGATATGGCTTCCAAATAACTTCCAAATTACTGCATAATCTTGCCCCATGTTTGTAAACAGTTTAAAACTTGGTATTCCATCTGCCTCAAGTTCATCTACACCACAGACTCTTTGTGGAACTCTTTGTATCAGATGAAAGCGCTTTTTAATCACAATGGTCACGCGTTAATGTGCGACAGATGAGCTTAACAAGCATTTTACTTTATTCGCTTTGTTTTTATTTGTGTGATCCCATGCGTTTGGAGTCGGTGTCTTTTTCCATGTTTTGAATTCCACGACCCTAGATCAGCTTTGTTGTACGTCTTGTTTAGATTTTTTTACCAAAGATTAAGATAGTAGTATTCACAGGATGGACCACAATAATTCACCGTATGGTTTCTTTTATTGTTCAATATCGGATATTGAACCTCGGAACGGCGCGGAGTAAAAGAGAGAATGGCTGTGACTTGTGGCAGCCTGAAGCAAAAACCATGCACCAATTTGAATGGTTTGCCGGTGACTCATTGTGACTGTCGTCAGACGTCGCCCCCCTTGTAAACAGCTTTTTATGAAAAGTATATACATCAAACCGCGGCTCACGTTGAATTTAAATCACCCCCACGTGTTCTGGCTGACCTGTGCTCCCTCACACAAGAGCAAACATACACACACACACACACACACACACACACACACACGTACGCATGGACTCACAACCACTTACACTCACATCTGTTGTTGGTACCACAACAACAGATAATTAACGACTACACTGTTACTTTTGCCGCTGCATTTAAAAACCACAAAGGAAGAAGAAGAAGAAGAGGCGAGTATAGGTCAGGTCACGTTTGTGGACACGTACTTTGCATGAGAGGACCGTTTGTTGAGATTCCTTTCATCAGTTACTTCAGGTCACAGCTGAGGTTGGCATGTTCCACTGCTTGCATTGTTTACTTGAACATCTGGATGACACACCGACACATGCTCAGCAATTCTCTTCTCTTCTCTTCTCTTCTCTTCACTGATGACTGCATTTTTTCATGTCTCTTCACCCAGAAAGCAATAATAATTATGATTGCTTTGCTCCAGCTGTTCCTGTAAACGGAGAGAGCAATTCAGCGGCGCCTCTGTGTGGTTAAGAGCGTCCATATGTTTTATGTGATCGACCCACATTGACGAGGACCGAGTGCTACTGTATACTGTTACGACCATCGCCCGGCCGTATATGTGATTTACTTACTTAGCGTCTGCGACTGTTGGTGTTTGCGAGGCTCATGTTCTTATGTATTACGAATAATCTTGATATACACAGCACTTAATTCAAGTACGCAGAGTTTCGCTCGTGTGTGTATGTGTGTGTACTTAAAGGGACACTGTGTAGTATTTATGGGTTTATATAAACCAAAATCCACTTTTTTATACATATTATGTGCTCCTGAATTGTCTAGTCGCTGTATAATCGTCTTTGTTTCATTTTCGTAGTGTTTCAAAAAGTCATGTAAAATAACACGGTCGTGGACCGCGGTTGCATAGCCACTGTTAGCAGCGAGACGCCATGTTTCTACCGGAGCCTGTAAGGACAAACGCGAGAGAACAAATCAATCGTCTCTTTACTTGTAGCAGAAGTCCCGCCTCCTCTCTCTCCGCTTCGTCTGCTACGGCCGCAGTAGCTCGCCCTCTCCCTCGCCTCACGAACCTCATCTGCTGACACGGAGAAAGACGACGAGGACGACATTTGACCGGCTGAGGATACCGTAGCGCTCAGGGAAGGGAGGGGGTGAGCAGAGCAGCAGGTCTTTGTTGTAAATGTCATCCTCTCCTCTAGATGGCACTCTAAACTACTTATTTCCCCTTTAAGTACACGGAAAGATTTATTATATTAACTTTCCCTGTAGTGAAGTTAGCTTGCAGCAATGCGAACATCACATTAGCATTGCTGCAAGCTAACTTCAGTACATGGAATAGTTAACAAGAGGTAATTAGCACATCAGCAACCTCAGCATTGCTACACACACTTTAGTTTAGGCTTTCAATAGAGGCCATTGCTGTGGAGTTTAGTACTTTAGAGTCTTCTTGGAGACTAAAACCTGGTCCTAATGAGGCAGAACCTCATCTCTGAGGAAATGGTCACGTTTACGGCTAGGATTTAGCTTTGGAATTAGTTGGTTGTGTGTGTGTGTTTTGTTTGTTTGCGATGTTGCCAAGTTGAATCGGGTCCATCAATTTTCCGAACAAGGAAACTGTTTCCCTTTGGGTTTTATTTACTCCAGATGATGGAGTTCTTCAAAACAGCTGTATTATTCTTTAAGCTACAAAACCTAAAATGTTGTAGCGGTTGAATTTTATTTTATTTTTTTTGATAGTGGAAAATGCTAACCTGATATTGCCGTCTTCTTCATTCTGAACTCGGAGCCGAAGAAAGTCGGCTGTTAAAAAGTCACAGTGAGCTGGTATAGGAATGTGTGGACACATACACTCGCCGCTCCGTCATGAGTGGGGGCCCACCTAGTGACGGGAATAGTGTCGATCGGAAAGTATGTTGCCTTCCGTGAAAAGCTCTCGCCACATCCTCTGCATGTTTTTCCTCACGCGTGGAATACTCTCACAATACCTTCAGCACTCATTTATGTTTAAGACAACACACACACACACACACACACACAGATACACAGAGTTTAGTTTACGTGCATGTGAGCGGGCATTTCAATTAACTCGAGTTTGTACTGTGTGTGTGTACTCTAAACTGCTGTCACTGATTTATGTTTATGCATCGGTTTGCAGGTGTGCTGTCTCGGGCATCATGTTTTATTGAGCAGTAAACAAGCCTCTAACAGATTGGATGTGGAAAAATAAGTGACTTTTTATATATATATATATATATACATATATATATATATATATGCATATAAATATGTATATATATATATATACATATAGCACATAAAAGGAAGCAGAAGTGATTAATTGGTGTGTATAAGCCCACATTTGGGTACAGTCAGAAAGATTGAAAATACAAGATGCAAAATTTCACTTGCATGTCTTGGGATTTATCACCATATCCACATTTAAAATGTTAACTTGTATTTATTTCCCTAAATTACAGCTAAATTAATTAATAAGTTAATCTGATGATTTCATGAGGTTTTCTAAACATTTCATTGTGCTGCATATTTCTATATAATTTTACGTTTTGTGTGTGTGTGTGTGTGTGTGTGCGTGCGTGCGTGCGTGCGTGCGTGTGTGTGTGTGTGTGTGTGTGTGTGTGTGTGTGTGTGTGTGTGTGTGTCCCTGTCTGTCAGCTGTCTGTCGTGAGCCTGATGACCTTTGACCTTTGAAAGGTCAGGATTTCAGTTCAACAGGTTTGGTTTGGTCAAATAAATGCTTGAAAATAAATAGTTTTTTTTGTTTTGTTTTAAATCAACAGCAGTTTATCTTAAAGATTATTTTATACACACACACACATATATATATATATATATATAAGTATATATATGCATATACATACATATCATTATTTAATTAGTACTCATTTAAAAAAAAAGGTCATCACAGTTTGCATACATGCGTGCTAATGCGTTTGCATTTATTTTATTTGGCCCAAATAGATATATTTGGGGTTAGGGTTAGGGTTTCTACATGTATACATTGATTGATATAGGCAAAAGAAACAGAAAAAACTCTATTAAGTATACATTGTGTGATAAACCGTTTACGGAAGAGGATTAGCGGCAAACTATTTGGAAAAACAGCCTGACTTCTGTTTCCAAAAAAGAAAAAATCACCTATGGCCCCATCTCTCTCTTTTATGTGAAATGTATATTAGTGGCTGTTTTTAACATCATACACAACTTATTCAGATTGACAACGATCTCACAATATTGTTGAAATCTCACTGTCCTGTTGGAGGCTTTAACCGTGTCTTCTGCTTTTGGGTTTTTGCGCCACACGCTCCTCTTAAACAAAAAGCCTGTTTGCATAATATGTGGCCGGGGTCTGACATGCACAACCATGTTAGCGCACGCATGTGTGTTTCTGACCTGATTGCGGTATGAATAAACATGTCAGGAATACACATTTGTCATTTGAGAGTTCATGTGTGTTTGTTTACCGCTCTGTTTACCCCTCTGGTCGCGCTGATCGTGTTACCACAGTCAAAATGAGAGCAAACATTCTCTCCAAGGCTCTCAGCCGGCCGAGCGTTTTAGATAATTGACAATCACACAGATGAGGACGTAGATTGTTTGTGCAAAGAAAACCAAAACCAACGTCAGTAAAAAAAAAGATGCATTGAATTAAAGCGGAACTAGACCGGAAGTTCCTATTATCGCTGTTTTTTTTGGTGTGTATCTGCGTCATTACCTTGTTTATGAAGCCCTGACGGTTCGAAACAAACAGTTCAGCCATTGCTGAGAACGTTGTGTTTTATTGTAATCTCAGGGCTCAACGAGATCACTGAAAATCCCGTAATAGTTACGTAAGCAGCAGTTCTCCTGAACAACCGATCGTCCTGCTCCGGGCGGTAGTCCGGGCACATCCGGTTACGTACATTGAACCGCAGAAGAAGAATAACGTCCGTTGTGGAGGTGTTTCACGAGCAACAGTGTCTTCTGACTCTGGGTCTGACTCCGGTTTAAAGTCATAAAAGGGACTGCGGCGGGGAGTCGTGACAAAGCTATTTTTAAACACTGTTAAAACAATGTTTTGATAATGAGAAGCAGTGCATCCGCCGTTCCAGAGGGGGGCGCTGCGCTTCTGAGAACGGATGTGCTGGATAGTACTGGCCACTCACAAGACTCTGTCTTCTGGGGATGAAAGTTCACTCTGAAATCTTGCAGCAGAAAAACACTGTCAGAAAAGAGGATTTCTATCGGCTAGTTCACAGCAACTAGGAGGTTTTTGACCATAAAAACAAGTTAATATATGTAAGTAGACCTCCATAACTAACTTATATGTGCAACAGGACCACTCGATGTGACCTTTAAGTGCGAGCACGTGGCTAGCACTGTTGCCTACTTTCCAAATACATGCCAACGTTAATTGGACACTTGACACTGAGCATAGATGTATGAATGGTTTTTTATCTCTTTGTGTTGTCTGTGCAATGGACTGCCGACCTGTCCGGGGTTTACCCCGCTTTTTCCCCGACGTCAGGTGGTATTGTTTCCAGCCCAATCACATCTTAGAACGCGCTCAATCCAATAAAAACCTAGCGCAAACCACAAAGTTGCCAGACACCCATGTAAACCCGTAAAATCATTGCACATGCAATAGGAAAAACACATCCAGAGCTTCATATCTGTATCACACATATAATAAATATGTTTTTGCAAATTGCAACCAACAAGAGTGCAGTAAATCAATCATAGGCTACACAAATTACAAAATGAACCTCTGGCATCCTACTGCCCGTCCCAGATAAGTAATAATGCCAGCTGCACATAAAAATTTGCACTTTTAAGCCGTTTAGGTCTAATACATTTCATTATGGTCACAAATGACCTGTATGAGGACTACAAAAACTTTTTTTTTTTTCCTGCCTAACGTAAAAAAAAGTAGCCCAATCTGGCAACACTGTCTACAGCTCCCAGCAACCCTCATAAATAGATAGTGATCAATGAATTAATAACATTGTCATAAGAATGAAGTATCTTTCAAGGCTAGCATTACACTGCAAAAGATGAAAAACAAAATCAAGTCAAAAAGGGATAAAAAATTATCCCATAAAAAGATAATCACTATAAAGCATTATAACATCATTAACTCAAGTCAAGCTATGAAGTTTATGAAGAAACAATGCAATTATGTTTTACTCCAGTCAGTGTGATTTTGCATATTTGGACACAAAAGAGCAAACAATGCAGGACAGATGTGCTGAGCTTGTGAAGTGGCTGCTGTGAGGAAAAGACACAGCGGCTGCACATTACCTGAGCTGAGTGATTCTGACACGCAGAAAACTCCAGTCCACTCTCGAGCTCTCTAAAATAAAATCCCTCTGGTTCAACAGGTTAAAGCCACACATCGCTTTGACTCAACACGAAAAAAAAGAGAACATGATGATACAAGATTGTGGTCTCAGAAATGTGGAAACTATAACGTCCTATTTAATGTCAGTTCCTTTCCCAATGTTTTGCCGTCCTTAAGGCCCAAACAGCCTGAGAGAGCGGTGCGTTTGCCTGTGAAGCCACTAGAGGAGGTCAAGGTCCTGCTGGTAGTCCTGTAACACCTCCCTCTCTTATTTAGCATCGTTGTTTTTCATCCGCGCTCACATCAGCACCAAATCAAACGCACATGTGAGTTCATGAAAACCAGCGCTCGCTTTCTCAGTTGCATAACGTTAGAAGAGCCTGTGTACGATTTTTTAAAAACACAAATAAGAGCCTGTGACACTAAAGTAACTAATGGAGAACGATCATGGGCTGAATCACACTGAAAACACGTTTGCAAGCAATTTTATGACTCTAATTGTTTTATTGCTAAGAAAGAGCCTGACCCCCATAAACTGTGCACTTTGATGACATAAGTTATGTGACTGATGTGTTTTGAGTACATAGAACAGATTCCAGGAATTAAATGAAATCCAGTCCAGTGCACAATGCAAACACGATGTTCATAAAATGGCGCACCTTCTCTCATTAGAACGACAGAATTCCATTTAAATGAGCTACGTCGTGATGTTTTGATGGCTATTTATTACCATTTGTGGATATGAGAGGAATTTCTTCTCACATTTTTCTCTTGCTGTTGGATTGGACACTCAATGTAGAGTGTCCAATTGACCTAATCCCCATATTGCATGTTTTTGGACTGTGGAAAGAACCCAGAGAACCTGGAAAAACACCATATGCACGGGGAGGACATGCAAACGCCATGCAGAACAAGGACCTTTCTGTACAGCAAGGTCACAAATCCAGGTTTTCTTGCAGCAAAGGCAAAAGTGCTAACCACTACACCAACCGTGTGGCCGTCACCAATTAATCAACACTAGTTTTCTGTAATTGCTGATTCTGCACGTGACCACTTTGGAACAAGGAAACTGCAGATGAAATATGGGATTAATATAACAATCCACTGATTTTATAGCAACAGTTAAAGACAGAAACACACAAGATTAAAAACACAAGAGCGTAAACAGGACCATAACCAAAATTAAACTATTCCTTCCTTAGGACATTACATCAACAAACATTTTCATCAAAATCTGTCCTTTACAATTTGAGTTATGCTGCTCAAGTTCTTTTTATTGAAATTAAATATGTAGTGTGTAGCTTTTAAAATGTATCATATTGTTTTATGTTCCAACACAGGAAGTGATTAATTTTTACCTCAAGATAAAAGATGAAAAATCTTCTGCTCAAAGAACAAAGTTGTTCATGACCTGTTGAAAATATTTGAAAAACTTTTATGGAATAATTTTAATGAATTTTTGAAATTCCGGAAATGATCCATTTGCCCTGATGCACTTTGACAGTGAGCTGACTTTCTTCACAAAAACAAAAAGTATCTCGGAATGACTTGAAATTTACCACCATAATAGTCGTTATCGTCCTGAACAAGGATCCGTTGAAAATATTTGAAAAACTTTTATGGAATAATTTTAATGAATTTTTGAAATTCATGAAATTAGCCATTTGCCCTGATGCACTTCGACAGTGAGCTGACTTTCTTCACAAAAACAAAAAGTATCTCGGAATTACTTGAAATTTACCATCATAATAGTCGGCATCAGCCTGAACAAGGATCCGTTGAAAATATTTGAAAAACTTTTAAGGAATATTTTTAATGAATTTTTTTAAAAGTCAGGAAATGATCCATTTGCCTTGATGCACTTTGACAGTGAGCTGACTTTCTTCGATAAAACAAAAAGTATCTCGGAATGACTTGAAATTTACCATCATAATAGTCGGCATCAGCCTGAACAAGGATCCGTTGAAAATATATCCAAAACTTTTGAGTAATATTTTTAATGAATTTTTGAAAATTAGGAAATTAGCCATTTGCCCTGCTGCACTTTGACAGTGAGCTGACTTTCTTCACAAAAACAAAAAGTATCTCAGAATGATTTGAAATCTATAGTCATAATAGCTGGCATTTCCCTGAACAAGGATCCATTGAAAATATTTCCAAAACTTTTAAGGAATATTTTTAATGAATTTTTGAAATTCAGGAAATTATCTATTTGCCCTGATGCACTTTGACAGTGAGCTGACTTTCTTCACAAAAACAAAAAGTATCTCGGAATGACTTGAAATTTACCATCATAATAGTCGGCATTAGCCTGAACAAGGATCCGTTGAAAATATTTGAAAAACTTTTAAGGAATATTTTTAATGAATTTTTTTAAAATTCAGGAAAGGATCCATTTGCCCTGATGCACTTTGACAGTGAGCTGACTTTCTTCACTAAAACAAAAAGTGTCTCGGAATGACTTGAAATTTACCATCATAATAGTCGGCATTAGCCTGAACAAGGATCCGTTGAAAATATTTGAAAAACTTTTAAGGAATATTTTTAATGAATTTTTTTAAAATTCAGGAAATGATCCATTTGCCCTGATGCACTTTGACAGTGAGCTGACTTTCTTCACAAAAACAAAAAGTATCTCGGAATGACTTGAAATCTAAAGTCATAATAGTCGGCATCAGCCTGAACAAGGATCCATTGAAAATATTTGAAAAACTTTTAAGGAATATTTTTAATGAATTTTTTTAAAATTCAGGAAATGATCCATTTGCCTTGATGCACTTTGACAGTGAGCTGACTTTCTTCACTAAAACAAAAAGTATCTCGGAATGACTTGAAATTTACCATCATAATAGTCGGCATCAGCCTGAACAAGGATCCGTTGAAAATATTTGAAAAACTTTTAAGGAATATTTTTAATGAATTTTTTAAAAATTCAGGAAATGATCCATTTGCCTTGATGCACTTTGACAGTGAGCTGACTTTCTTCACAAAAACAAAAAGTATCTCAGAATTACTTGAAATTTACCACCATAATAGTCGGCATTAGCCTGAACAAGGATCCGTTGAAAATATTTGAAAAACTTTTAAGAAATATTTTTAATGAATTTTTTTAAAATTCAGGAAATGATCCATTTGCCCTGATGCACTTTGACAGTGAGCTGACTTTCTTCACAAAAACAAAAAGTATCTCGGAATGACTTGAAATCTAAAGTCATAATAGTCGGCATCAGCCTGAACAAGGATCCATTGAAAATATTTCCAAAACTTTTAAGGAATATTTTTAATGAATTTTTTAAAAATTCAGGAAATGATCCATTTGCCCTGATGCACTTTGACAGTGAGCTGACTTTCTTCACTAAAACAAAAAGTATCTCGGAATGACTTGAAATTTACCATCATAATAGTTGTTATCGTCCTGAACAAGGATCCGTTGAAAATATTTGAAAAACTTTTATGGAATAATTTTAATGAATTTTTGAAATTCATGAAATAAGCCATTTGCCCTGATGCACTTTGACAGTGAGCTGACTTTCTTCACAAAAACAAAAAGTATCTCGGAATGACTTGAAATTTACCATCATAATAGTCGGCATCAGCCTGAACAAGGATCCGTTGAAAATATTTGAAAAACTTTTAAGGAATATTTTTAATGAATTTTTAAAAAATTCAGGAAATGATCCATTTGCCCTGATGCACTTTGACAGTGAGCTGACTTTCTTCACAAAAACAAAAAGTATCTCGGAATGACTTGAAATCTAAAGTCATAATAGTCGGCATCAGCCTGAACAAGGATCCATTGAAAATATTTCCAAAACTTTTAAGGAATATTTTTAATGAATTTTTTTAAAATTCAGGAAATGACCCATTTGCCCTGATGCACTTTGACAGTGAGCTGACTTTCTTCACTAAAACAAAAAGTATCTCGGAATGACTTGAAATTTACCATCATAATAGTCGGCATTAGCCTGAACAAGGATCCGTTGAAAATATTTGAAAAACTTTTAAGGAATATTTTTAATGAATTTTTTTAAAATTCAGGAAATGATCCATTTGCCCTGATGCACTTTGACAGTGAGCTGACTTTCTTCACAAAAACAAAAAGTATCTCGGAATGACTTGAAATCTAAAGTCATAATAGTCGGCATCAGCCTGAACAAGGATCCATTGAAAATATTTCCAAAACTTTTAAGGAATATTTTTAATGAATTTTTTTAAAATTCAGGAAATGACCCATTTGCCCTGATGCACTTTGACAGTGAGCTGACTTTCTTCACTAAAACAAAAAGTATCTCGGAATGACTTGAAATTTACCATCATAATAGTCGGCATCAGCCTGAACAAGGATCCGTTGAAAATATTTGAAAAACTTTTAAGAAATATTTTTAATGAATTTTTTTAAAATTCAGGAAATGATCCATTTGCCCTGATGCACTTTGACAGTGAGCTGACTTTCTTCACAAAAACAAAAAGTATCTCGGAATGACTTGAAATCTAAAGTCATAATAGTCGGCATCAGCCTGAACAAGGATCCGTTGAAAATATTTGAAAAACTTTTAAGGAATATTTTTAATGAATTTTTTAAAAATTCAGGAAATGATCCATTTGCCTTGATGCACTTTGACAGTGAGCTGACTTTCTTCACAAAAACAAAAAGTATCTCAGAATTACTTGAAATTTACCACCATAATAGTAGTTATCGTCCTGAACAAGGATCCGTTTAAAATATTTGAAAAACTTTTAAGGAATATTTTTAATGAATTTTTTTAAAATTCAGGAAATGATCCATTTGCCCTGATGCACTTTGACAGTGAGCTGACTTTCTTCACAAAAACAAAAAGTATCTCGGAATGACTTGAAATATAAAGTCATAATAGTCGGCATCAGCCTGAACAAGGATCCATTGAAAATATTTCCAAAACTTTTAAGGAATATTTTTAATGAATTTTTTTAAAATTCAGGAAATGATCCATTTGCCCTGATGCACTTTGACAGTGAGCTGACTTTCTTCACTAAAACAAAAAGTATCTCGGAATGACTTGAAATTTACCATCATAATAGTTGTTATCGTCCTGAACAAGGATCCGTTGAAAATATTTGAAAAACTTTTATGGAATAATTTTAATGAATTTTTGAAATTCATGAAATAAGCCATTTGCCCTGATGCACTTTGACAGTGAGCTGACTTTCTTCACTAAAACAAAAAGTATCTCGGAATGACTTGAAATTTACCATCATAATAGTCGGCATCAGCCTGAACAAGGATCCGTTGAAAATATTTCCAAAACTTTTAAGGAATATTTTTAATGAATTTTTTTAAAATTTAGGAAATGATCCATTTGCCCTGATGCACTTTGACAGTGAGCTGACTTTCTTCACAAAAACAAAAAGTATCTCGGACTGACTTGAAATTTACCATCATAATAGTCGGCATCAGCCTGAACAAGGATCCGTTGAAAATATTTGAAAAACTTCTAAGGAATATTTTTAATGAATTTTTTTAAAATTCAGGAAATGATCAATTTGCCTTGATGCACTTTGACAGTGAGCTGACTTTCTTCACAAAAACAAAAAGTATCTCAGAATGATTTGAAATCTATAGTCATAATAGCTGGCATCGCCCTGAACAAGGATACATTGAAAATATTTCCAAAACTTTTTAGGAATATTTTTAATTAATTTTTGAAATTCAGGAAATTATCTATTTGCCCTGATGCACTTTGACAGTGAGCTGACTTTCTTCACAAAAACAAAAAGTATCTCGGAATGACTTGAAATTTACCATCATAATAGTCGACATCGCCCTGAACAAGGATCCGTTAAAAATATTTGCAAAACTTTTGAGGAATAATTTGAATGAATTTTTGAAATTCAGGAAATGATCCATTAGCCCTGATGCACTTTGACAGTGAGCTGACTTTCTTCTCCAAAACAAAAAGTATCTCGGAATGACTTGAAATTTACCATCATAATAGTCGGCATCAGCCTGAACAAGGATCCGTTGAAAATATTTGAAAAACTTTTAAGGAATATTTTTAATGAATTTTTTTAAAATTCAGGAAATGATCCATTTGCCTTGATGCACTTTGACAGTGAGCTGACTTTCTTCACTAAAACAAAAAGTATCTCGGAATGACTTGAAATTTACCATCATAATAGTCGGCATCAGCCTGAACAAGGATCCGTTGAAAATATTTCAAAAACTTTTGAGTAATATTTTTAATGAATTTTTGAAAATTAGGAAATTAGCCATTTGCCCTGCTGCACTTTGACAGTGAGCTGACTTTCTTCACAAAAACAAAAAGTATCTCAGAATGATTTGAAATCTATAGTCATAATAACTGGCATCGCCCTGAACAAGGATACATTGAAAATATTTCCAAAACTTTTAAGGAATATTTTTAATGAATTTTTGAAATTCAGGAAATTATCTATTTGCCCTGATGCACTTTGACAGTGAGCTGACTTTCTTCACAAAAACAAAAAGTATCTCGGAATGACTTGAAATTTACCATCATAATAGTCGGCATCAGCCTGAACAAGGATCCGTTGAAAATATTTTAAAAACTTTTAAGGAATATTTTTAATGAATTTTTGAAATTCAGGAAATGATCCATTTGCCCTGATGCACTTTGACAGTGAGCTGACTTTCTTCACAAAAACAAAAAGTATCTCGGTATGACTTGAAATTTACCATCATAATAGTCGTTATTGCCCTGAACAAGGATCCGTTGAAAATATTTGAAAAACTTTTAAGGAATATTTTTAATGAATTTTTTGAAATTCAGGAAATGATCCATTTGCCCTGCTGCACTTTGACAGTGAGCTGACTTTCTTCACAAAAACAAAAAGTATCTCAGAATGATTTGAAATCTGTAGTCATAATAGCTGGCATCGCCCTGAACAAGGATCCATTGAAAATATTTCCAAAACTTTTAAGGAATATTTTTAATGAATTTTTGAAATTCAGGAAATTATCTATTTGCCCTGATGCACTTTGACAGTGAGCTGACTTTCTTCACAAAAACAAAAAGTATCTCGGAATGACTTGAAATTTACCATCATAATAGTCGGCATCAGCCTGAACAAGGATCCGTTGAAAATATTTGAAAAACTTTTAAGAAATATTTTTAATGAATTTTTTTAAAATTCAGGAAATGATCCATTTGCCCTGATGCACTTTGACAGTGAGCTGACTTTCTTCACAAAAACAAAAAGTATCTCGGAATGACTTGAAATCTAAAGTCATAATAGTCGGCATCAGCCTGAACAAGGATCCATTGAAAATATTTCCAAAACTTTTAAGGAATATTTTTAATGAATTTTTTTAAAATTCAGGAAATGACCCATTTGCCCTGATGCACTTTGACAGTGAGCTGACTTTCTTCACTAAAACAAAAAGTATCTCGGAATGACTTGAAATTTACCATCATAATAGTCGGCATCAGCCTGAACAAGGATCCGTTGAAAATATTTGAAAAACTTTTAAGGAATATTTTTAATGAATTTTTTAAAAATTCAGGAAATGATCCATTTGCCTTGATGCACTTTGACAGTGAGCTGACTTTCTTCACAAAAACAAAAAGTATCTCAGAATTACTTGAAATTTACCACCATAATAGTCGTTATCGTCCTGAACAAGGATCCGTTGAAAATATTTGAAAAACTTCTGAGGAATATTTTTAATGAATTTTTGAAATTCATGAAATTAGCCACTTGCCTTGATGCACTTTGACAGTGAGCTGACTTTCTTCACAAAAACAAAAAGTATCTCGGAATGACTTGAAATCTAAAGTCATAATAGTCGGCATCAGCCTGAACAAGGATCCATTGAAAATATTTCCAAAACTTTTAAGGAATATTTTTAATGAATTTTTTTAAAATTCAGGAAATGACCCATTTGCCCTGATGCACTTTGACAGTGAGCTGACTTTCTTCACTAAAACAAAAAGTATCTCGGAATGACTTGAAATTTACCATCATAATAGTCGGCATCAGCCTGAACAAGGATCCGTTGAAAATATTTGAAAAACTTTTAAGGAATATTTTTAATGAATTTTTTAAAAATTCAGGAAATGATCCATTTGCCTTGATGCACTTTGACAGTGAGCTGACTTTCTTCACAAAAACAAAAAGTATCTCAGAATTACTTGAAATTTACCACCATAATAGTCGTTATCGTCCTGAACAAGGATCCGTTGAAAATATTTGAAAAACTTTTGAGGAATATTTTTAATGAATTTTTGAAATTCATGAAATTAGCCACTTGCCTTGATGCACTTTGACAGTGAGCTGACTTTCTTCACAAAAACAAAAAGTATCTCGGAATGACTTGAAATTTACCATCATAATAGTCGGCATCAGCCTGAACAAGGATCCGTTGAAAATATTTGAAAAACTTTTAAGTAATATTTTTAATGAATTTTTGAAATTCAGGAAATGATCCATTTGCCCTGATGCACTTTGACAGTGAGCTGACTTTCTTCACAAAAACAAAAAGTATCTCGGTATGACTTGAAATTTACCATCATAATAGTCGTTATTGCCCTGAACAAGGATCCGTTGAAAATATTTGAAAAACTTTTAAGGAATATTTTTAATGAATTTTTTGAAATTCAGGAAATGAGCTTTTTGCCCTGCTGCACTTTGACAGTGAGCTGACTTTCTTCACAAAAACAAAAAGTATCTCAGAATGATTTGAAATCTGTAGTCATAATAGCTGGCATCGCCCTGAACAAGGATCCATTGAAAATATTTCCAAAACTTTTAAGGAATATTTTTAATGAATTTTTGAAATTCAGGAAATTATCTATTTGCCCTGATGCACTTTGACAGTGAGCTGACTTTCTTCACAAAAACAAAAAGTATCTCGGTATGACTTGAAATTTACCATCATAATAGTCGTTATTGCCCTGAACAAGGATCCGTTGAAAATATTTCCAAAACTTTTAAGGAATATTTTTAATGAATTTTTTGAAATTCAGGAAATGATCCATTTGCCCTGATGCACTTTGACAGTGAGCTGACTTTCTTCACAAAAACAAAAAGTATCTCGGTATGACTTGAAATTTACCATCATAATAGCTGGCATCGCCCTGAACAAGGATCCATTGAAAATATTTCCAAAACTTTTAAGGAATATTTTTAATGAATTTTTGAAATTCAGGAAATTATCTATTTGCCCTGATGCACTTTGACAGTGAGCTGACTTTCTTCACAAAAACAAAAAGTATCTCGGAATGACTTGAAATTTACCATCATAATAGTCGGCATCAGCCTGAACAAGGATCCGTTGAAAATATTTGAAAAACTTTTAAGAAATATTTTTAATGAATTTTTTTAAAATTCAGGAAATGATCCATTTGCCCTGATGCACTTTGACAGTGAGCTGACTTTCTTCACAAAAACAAAAAGTATCTCGGAATGACTTGAAATCTAAAGTCATAATAGTCGGCATCAGCCTGAACAAGGATCCATTGAAAATATTTCCAAAACTTTTAAGGAATATTTTTAATGAATTTTTTTAAAATTCAGGAAATGACCCATTTGCCCTGATGCACTTTGACAGTGAGCTGACTTTCTTCACTAAAACAAAAAGTATCTCGGAATGACTTGAAATTTACCATCATAATAGTCGGCATCAGCCTGAACAAGGATCCGTTGAAAATATTTGAAAAACTTTTAAGGAATATTTTTAATGAATTTTTTAAAAATTCAGGAAATGATCCATTTGCCTTGATGCACTTTGACAGTGAGCTGACTTTCTTCACAAAAACAAAAAGTATCTCAGAATTACTTGAAATTTACCACCATAATAGTCGTTATCGTCCTGAACAAGGATCCGTTGAAAATATTTGAAAAACTTTTGAGGAATATTTTTAATGAATTTTTGAAATTCATGAAATTAGCCACTTGCCTTGATGCACTTTGACAGTGAGCTGACTTTCTTCACAAAAACAAAAAGTATCTCGGAATGACTTGAAATTTACCATCATAATAGTCGGCATCAGCCTGAACAAGGATCCGTTGAAAATATTTGAAAAACTTTTAAGTAATATTTTTAATGAATTTTTGAAATTCAGGAAATTATCCATTTGCCCTGATGCACTTTGACAGTGAGCTGACTTTCTTCACAAAAACAAAAAGTATCTCGGTATGACTTGAAATTTACCATCATAATAGTCGTTATTGCCCTGAACAAGGATCCGTTTGAAAATATTTGAAAAACTTTTAAGGAATATTTTTAATGAATTTTTTGAAATTCAGGAAATGAGCCATTTGCCCTGCTGCACTTTGACAGTGAGCTGACTTTCTTCACAAAAACAAAAAGTATCTCAGAATGATTTGAAATCTGTAGTCATAATAGCTGGCATCGCCCTGAACAAGGATCCATTGAAAATATTTCCAAAACTTTTAAGGAATATTTTTAATGAATTTTTGAAATTCAGGAAATTATCTATTTGCCCTGATGCACTTTGACAGTGAGCTGACTTTCTTCACTAAAACAAAAAGTGTCTCGGAATGACTTGAAATTTACCATCATAATATTCGGCATCAGCCTGAACAAGGATCCGTTGAAAATATTTGAAAAACTTTAAAGGAATATTTTTAATGAATTTTTTTAAAATTCAGGAAATGATCCATTTGCCCTGATGCACTTTGACAGTGAGCTGACTTTCTTCACAAAAACAAAAAGTATCTCGGAATGACTTGAAATCTAAAGTCATAATAGTCGGCATCAGCCTGAACAAGGATCCATTGAAAATATTTCCAAAACTTTTAAGGAATATTTTTAATGAATTTTTTTAAAATTCAGGAAATGACCCATTTGCCCTGATGCACTTTGACAGTGAGCTGACTTTCTTCACTAAAACAAAAAGTATCTCGGAATGACTTGAAATTTACCATCATAATAGTCGGCATCAGCCTGAACAAGGATCCGTTGAAAATATTTGAAAAACTTTTAAGAAATATTTTTAATGAATTTTTTTAAAATTCAGGAAATGATCCATTTGCCCTGATGCACTTTGACAGTGAGCTGACTTTCTTCACTAAAACAAAAAGTGTCTCGGAATGACTTGAAATTTACCATCATAATAGTCGGCATCAGCCTGAACAAGGATCCGTTGAAAATATTTGAAAAACTTTTAAGGAATATTTTTAATGAATTTTTTAAAAATTCAGGAAATGATCCATTTGCCTTGATGCACTTTGACAGTGAGCTGACTTTCTTCACAAAAACAAAAAGTATCTCAGAATTACTTGAAATTTACCACCATAATAGTCGTTATCGTCCTGAACAAGGATCCGTTGAAAATATTTGAAAAACTTTTGAGGAATATTTTTAATGAATTTTTGAAATTCATGAAATTAGCCACTTGCCTTGATGCACTTTGACAGTGAGCTGACTTTCTTCACAAAAACAAAAAGTATCTCGGAATGACTTGAAATTTACCATCATAATAGTCGGCATCAGCCTGAACAAGGATCCGTTGAAAATATTTCAAAAACTTTTGAGTAATATTTTTAATGAATTTTTGAAAATTAGGAAATTAGCCATTTGCCCTGCTGCACTTTGACAGTGAGCTGACTTTCTTCACAAAAACAAAAATTATCTCGGAATGATTTGAAATCTATAGTCATAATAGCTGGCATCGCCCTGAACAAGGATCCATTGAAAATATTTCCAAATCTTTTAAGGAATATTTTTAATGAATTTTTGAAATTCAGGAAATTATCTATTTGCCCTGATGCACTTTGACAGTGAGCTG
The DNA here is from genome assembly GCF_963457635.1 of Microchirus variegatus. Lineage (NCBI taxonomy): Eukaryota > Metazoa > Chordata > Actinopteri > Pleuronectiformes > Soleidae > Microchirus > Microchirus variegatus. The sequence continues at coordinate 32,951,454 of NC_139804.1, forward strand.
ACTTTCTTCACAAAAACAAAAAGTATCTCGGAATGACTTGAAATTTACCATCATAATAGTCGGCATTAGCCTGAACAAGGATCCGTTGAAAATATTTGAAAAACTTTTAAGGAATATTTTTAATGAATTTTTTTAAAATTCAGGAAATGATCCATTTGCCCTGCTGCACTTTGACAGTGAGCTGACTTTCTTCACTAAAACAAAAAGTGTCTCGGAATGACTTGAAATTTACCATCATAATAGTCGGCATTAGCCTGAACAAGGATCCGTTGAAAATATTTGAAAAACTTTTAAGGAATATTTTTAATGAATTTTTAAAATTCAGGAAATGATCCATTTGCCCTGATGCACTTTGACAGTGAGCTGACTTTCTTCACAAAAACAAAAAGTATCTCAGAATGATTTGAAATCTGTAGTCATAATAGCTGGCATCGCCCTGAACAAGGATCCATTGAAAATATTTCCAAAACTTTTAAGGAATATTTTTAATGAATTTTTGAAATTCAGGAAATTATCTATTTGCCCTGATGCACTTTGACAGTGAGCTGACTTTCTTCACAAAAACAAAAAGTATCTCGGAATGACTTGAAATTTACCATCATAATAGTCGGCATCAGCCTGAACAAGGATCCGTTGAAAATATTTGAAAAACTTTTATGGAATAATTTTAATGAATTTTTGAAATTCATGAAATAAGCCACTTGCCCTGATGCACTTTGACAGTGAGCTGACTTTCTTCACAAAAACAAAAAGTATCTCGGAATGACTTGAAATTTACCATCATAATAGTCGGCATTAGCCTGAACAAGGATCCGTTGAAAATATTTGAAAGACTTTTAAGGAATATTTTTAATGAATTTTTTTAAAATTCAGGAAATGATCCATTTGCCCTGATGCACTTTGACAGTGAGCTGACTTTCTTCACTAAAACAAAAAGTGTCTCGGAATGACTTGAAATTTACCATCATAATAGTCGGCATTAGCCTGAACAAGGATCCGTTGAAAATATTTGAAAAACTTTTAAGGAATATTTTTAATGAATTTTTAAAATTCAGGAAATGATCCATTTGCCCTGATGCACTTTGACAGTGAGCTGACTTTCTTCACAAAAACAAAAAGTATCTCGGTATGACTTGAAATTTACCATCATAATAGTCGTTATTGCCCTGAACAAGGATCCGTTGAAAATATTTGAAAAACTTTTAAGGAATATTTTTAATGAATTTTTGAAATCCATGAAATTTGCCATTTGCCCTGATGCACTTTGAGAGCTGACTTTCTTCACAAAAACAAAAAGTATCTCGGAATGACTTGAAATTTACCATCATAATAGTCGGCATCAGCCTGAACAAGGATCCGTTGAAAATACTTGAAAAACTTTTAAAGAATATTTTCAATGAATTTTTGAAATTCAGGAAATTATCTATTTGCCCTGATGCACGTTGACAGTGAGCTGACTTTCTTCACAAAAACAAAAAGTATCTCGGAATGACTTGAAATTTACCATCATAATAGTCGGCATCAGCCTGAACAAGGATCCGTTGAAAATATTTGAAAAACTTTTAAGGAATATTTTTAATGAATTTTTTTAAAATTCAGGAAATGATCCATTTGCCTTGATGCACTTTGACAGTGAGCTGACTTTCTTCACTAAAACAAAAAGTATCTCGGAATGACTTGAAATTTACCATCATAATAGTCGGCATCAGCCTGAACAAGGATCCGTTGAAAATATTTGAAAAACTTTTAAGGAATATTTTTAATGAATTTTTTTAAAATTCAGGAAATGATCTATTTGCCTTGATGCACTTTGACAGTGAGCTGACTTTCTTCACAAAAACAAAAAGTATCTCGGAATGACTTGAAATTTACCATCATAATAGTCGGCATCAGTCTGAACAAGGATCCGTTGAAAATATTTCCAAAACTTTTGAGTAATATTTTTAATGAATTTTTGAAAATTAGGAAATTAGCCATTTGCCCTGCTGCACTTTGACAGTGAGCTGACTTTCTTCACAAAAACAAAAATTATCTCGGAATGACTTGCAATTTACCATCATAATAGTCGGCATCAGCCTGAACAAGGATCCGTTGAAAATATTTGAAAAGCTTTTAAGGAATATTTTTAATGAATTTTTGAAATTCAGGAAATTATCTATTTGCCCTGATGCACTTTGACAGTGAGCTGACTTTCTTCACAAAAACAAAAAGTAGCTCGGAATGACTTGAAATCTAAAGTCATAATAGTCGGCATCAGCCTGAACAAGGATCCATTGAAAATATTTCCAAAACTTTTAAGGAATATTTTTAATGAATTTTTTTAAAATTCAGGAAATGATCCATTTGCCCTGATTTTTTTAAAATTCATGAAATGATCCATTTGCCCTGATGCACTTTGACAGTGAGCTGACTTTCTTCACAAAAACAAAAAGTATCTCGGAATGACTTGAAATTTACCATCATAATAGTCGGCATCAGCCTGAACAAGGATCCATTGAAAATATTTGAAAAGCTTTTAAGGAATATTTTTAATGAATTTTTGAATTTCAGGATATTATCTATTTGCCCTGATGCACTTTGACAGTGAGCTGACTTTCTTCACAAAAACAAAAAGTATCTCAGAATGATTTGAAATCTGTAGTCATAATAGCTGGCATCGCCCTGAACAAGGATCCATTGAAAATATTTCCAAAACTTTTAAGGAATATTTTTAATGAATTTTTGAAATTCAGGAAATTATCTATTTGCCCTGATGCACTTTGACAGTGAGCTGACTTTCTTCACAAAAACAAAAAGTATCTCGGTATGACTTGAAATTTACCATCATAATAGTCGTTATTGCCCTGAACAAGGATCCGTTGAAAATATTTCCAAAACTTTTAAGGAATATTTTTAATGAATTTTTTGAAATTCAGGAAATGATCCATTTGCCCTGATGCACTTTGACAGTGAGCTGACTTTCTTCACAAAAACAAAAAGTATCTCGGTATGACTTGAAATTTACCATCATAATAGCTGGCATCGCCCTGAACAAGGATCCATTGAAAATATTTCCAAAACTTTTAAGGAATATTTTTAATGAATTTTTGAAATTCAGGAAATTATCTATTTGCCCTGATGCACTTTGACAGTGAGCTGACTTTCTTCACAAAAACAAAAAGTATCTCGGAATGACTTGAAATTTACCATCATAATAGTCGGCATCAGCCTGAACAAGGATCCGTTGAAAATATTTGAAAAACTTTTAAGAAATATTTTTAATGAATTTTTTTAAAATTCAGGAAATGATCCATTTGCCCTGATGCACTTTGACAGTGAGCTGACTTTCTTCACAAAAACAAAAAGTATCTCGGAATGACTTGAAATCTAAAGTCATAATAGTCGGCATCAGCCTGAACAAGGATCCATTGAAAATATTTCCAAAACTTTTAAGGAATATTTTTAATGAATTTTTTTAAAATTCAGGAAATGACCCATTTGCCCTGATGCACTTTGACAGTGAGCTGACTTTCTTCACTAAAACAAAAAGTATCTCGGAATGACTTGAAATTTACCATCATAATAGTCGGCATCAGCCTGAACAAGGATCCGTTGAAAATATTTGAAAAACTTTTAAGGAATATTTTTAATGAATTTTTTAAAAATTCAGGAAATGATCCATTTGCCTTGATGCACTTTGACAGTGAGCTGACTTTCTTCACAAAAACAAAAAGTATCTCAGAATTACTTGAAATTTACCACCATAATAGTCGTTATCGTCCTGAACAAGGATCCGTTGAAAATATTTGAAAAACTTTTGAGGAATATTTTTAATGAATTTTTGAAATTCATGAAATTAGCCACTTGCCTTGATGCACTTTGACAGTGAGCTGACTTTCTTCACAAAAACAAAAAGTATCTCGGAATGACTTGAAATTTACCATCATAATAGTCGGCATCAGCCTGAACAAGGATCCGTTGAAAATATTTGAAAAACTTTTAAGTAATATTTTTAATGAATTTTTGAAATTCAGGAAATTATCCATTTGCCCTGATGCACTTTGACAGTGAGCTGACTTTCTTCACAAAAACAAAAAGTATCTCGGTATGACTTGAAATTTACCATCATAATAGTCGTTATTGCCCTGAACAAGGATCCGTTTGAAAATATTTGAAAAACTTTTAAGGAATATTTTTAATGAATTTTTTGAAATTCAGGAAATGAGCCATTTGCCCTGCTGCACTTTGACAGTGAGCTGACTTTCTTCACAAAAACAAAAAGTATCTCAGAATGATTTGAAATCTGTAGTCATAATAGCTGGCATCGCCCTGAACAAGGATCCATTGAAAATATTTCCAAAACTTTTAAGGAATATTTTTAATGAATTTTTGAAATTCAGGAAATTATCTATTTGCCCTGATGCACTTTGACAGTGAGCTGACTTTCTTCACTAAAACAAAAAGTGTCTCGGAATGACTTGAAATTTACCATCATAATATTCGGCATCAGCCTGAACAAGGATCCGTTGAAAATATTTGAAAAACTTTAAAGGAATATTTTTAATGAATTTTTTTAAAATTCAGGAAATGATCCATTTGCCCTGATGCACTTTGACAGTGAGCTGACTTTCTTCACAAAAACAAAAAGTATCTCGGAATGACTTGAAATCTAAAGTCATAATAGTCGGCATCAGCCTGAACAAGGATCCATTGAAAATATTTCCAAAACTTTTAAGGAATATTTTTAATGAATTTTTTTAAAATTCAGGAAATGATCCATTTGCCCTGATGCACTTTGACAGTGAGCTGACTTTCTTCACTAAAACAAAAAGTGTCTCGGAATGACTTGAAATTTACCATCATAATAGTCGGCATCAGCCTGAACAAGGATCCGTTGAAAATATTTGAAAAACTTTTAAGGAATATTTTTAATGAATTTTTTAAAAATTCAGGAAATGATCCATTTGCCTTGATGCACTTTGACAGTGAGCTGACTTTCTTCACAAAAACAAAAAGTATCTCAGAATTACTTGAAATTTACCACCATAATAGTCGTTATCGTCCTGAACAAGGATCCGTTGAAAATATTTGAAAAACTTTTGAGGAATATTTTTAATGAATTTTTGAAATTCATGAAATTAGCCACTTGCCTTGATGCACTTTGACAGTGAGCTGACTTTCTTCACAAAAACAAAAAGTATCTCGGAATGACTTGAAATTTACCATCATAATAGTCGGCATCAGCCTGAACAAGGATCCGTTGAAAATATTTCAAAAACTTTTGAGTAATATTTTTAATGAATTTTTGAAAATTAGGAAATTAGCCATTTGCCCTGCTGCACTTTGACAGTGAGCTGACTTTCTTCACAAAAACAAAAATTATCTCGGAATGATTTGAAATCTATAGTCATAATAGCTGGCATCGCCCTGAACAAGGATCCATTGAAAATATTTCCAAATCTTTTAAGGAATATTTTTAATGAATTTTTGAAATTCAGGAAATTATCTATTTGCCCTGATGCACTTTGACAGTGAGCTGACTTTCTTCACAAAAACAAAAAGTATCTCGGAATGACTTGAAATTTACCATCATAATAGTCGGCATTAGCCTGAACAAGGATCCGTTGAAAATATTTGAAAAACTTTTAAGGAATATTTTTAATGAATTTTTTTAAAATTCAGGAAATGATCCATTTGCCCTGCTGCACTTTGACAGTGAGCTGACTTTCTTCACTAAAACAAAAAGTGTCTCGGAATGACTTGAAATTTACCATCATAATAGTCGGCATTAGCCTGAACAAGGATCCGTTGAAAATATTTGAAAAACTTTTAAGGAATATTTTTAATGAATTTTTAAAATTCAGGAAATGATCCATTTGCCCTGATGCACTTTGACAGTGAGCTGACTTTCTTCACAAAAACAAAAAGTATCTCAGAATGATTTGAAATCTGTAGTCATAATAGCTGGCATCGCCCTGAACAAGGATCCATTGAAAATATTTCCAAAACTTTTAAGGAATATTTTTAATGAATTTTTGAAATTCAGGAAATTATCTATTTGCCCTGATGCACTTTGACAGTGAGCTGACTTTCTTCACAAAAACAAAAAGTATCTCGGAATGACTTGAAATTTACCATCATAATAGTCGGCATCAGCCTGAACAAGGATCCGTTGAAAATATTTGAAAAACTTTTATGGAATAATTTTAATGAATTTTTGAAATTCATGAAATAAGCCACTTGCCCTGATGCACTTTGACAGTGAGCTGACTTTCTTCACAAAAACAAAAAGTATCTCGGAATGACTTGAAATTTACCATCATAATAGTCGGCATTAGCCTGAACAAGGATCCGTTGAAAATATTTGAAAGACTTTTAAGGAATATTTTTAATGAATTTTTTTAAAATTCAGGAAATGATCCATTTGCCCTGATGCACTTTGACAGTGAGCTGACTTTCTTCACTAAAACAAAAAGTGTCTCGGAATGACTTGAAATTTACCATCATAATAGTCGGCATTAGCCTGAACAAGGATCCGTTGAAAATATTTGAAAAACTTTTAAGGAATATTTTTAATGAATTTTTAAAATTCAGGAAATGATCCATTTGCCCTGATGCACTTTGACAGTGAGCTGACTTTCTTCACAAAAACAAAAAGTATCTCGGTATGACTTGAAATTTACCATCATAATAGTCGTTATTGCCCTGAACAAGGATCCGTTGAAAATATTTGAAAAACTTTTAAGGAATATTTTTAATGAATTTTTGAAATCCATGAAATTTGCCATTTGCCCTGATGCACTTTGAGAGCTGACTTTCTTCACAAAAACAAAAAGTATCTCGGAATGACTTGAAATTTACCATCATAATAGTCGGCATCAGCCTGAACAAGGATCCGTTGAAAATACTTGAAAAACTTTTAAAGAATATTTTCAATGAATTTTTGAAATTCAGGAAATTATCTATTTGCCCTGATGCACGTTGACAGTGAGCTGACTTTCTTCACAAAAACAAAAAGTATCTCGGAATGACTTGAAATTTACCATCATAATAGTCGGCATCAGCCTGAACAAGGATCCGTTGAAAATATTTGAAAAACTTTTAAGGAATATTTTTAATGAATTTTTTTAAAATTCAGGAAATGATCCATTTGCCTTGATGCACTTTGACAGTGAGCTGACTTTCTTCACTAAAACAAAAAGTATCTCGGAATGACTTGAAATTTACCATCATAATAGTCGGCATCAGCCTGAACAAGGATCCGTTGAAAATATTTGAAAAACTTTTAAGGAATATTTTTAATGAATTTTTTTAAAATTCAGGAAATGATCTATTTGCCTTGATGCACTTTGACAGTGAGCTGACTTTCTTCACAAAAACAAAAAGTATCTCGGAATGACTTGAAATTTACCATCATAATAGTCGGCATCAGTCTGAACAAGGATCCGTTGAAAATATTTCCAAAACTTTTGAGTAATATTTTTAATGAATTTTTGAAAATTAGGAAATTAGCCATTTGCCCTGCTGCACTTTGACAGTGAGCTGACTTTCTTCACAAAAACAAAAATTATCTCGGAATGACTTGCAATTTACCATCATAATAGTCGGCATCAGCCTGAACAAGGATCCGTTGAAAATATTTGAAAAGCTTTTAAGGAATATTTTTAATGAATTTTTGAAATTCAGGAAATTATCTATTTGCCCTGATGCACTTTGACAGTGAGCTGACTTTCTTCACAAAAACAAAAAGTAGCTCGGAATGACTTGAAATCTAAAGTCATAATAGTCGGCATCAGCCTGAACAAGGATCCATTGAAAATATTTCCAAAACTTTTAAGGAATATTTTTAATGAATTTTTTTAAAATTCAGGAAATGATCCATTTGCCCTGATTTTTTTAAAATTCATGAAATGATCCATTTGCCCTGATGCACTTTGACAGTGAGCTGACTTTCTTCACAAAAACAAAAAGTATCTCGGAATGACTTGAAATTTACCATCATAATAGTCGGCATCAGCCTGAACAAGGATCCATTGAAAATATTTCCAAAGCTTTTAAGGAATATTTTTAATGAATTTTTGAATTTCAGGATATTATCTATTTGCCCTGATGCACTTTGACAGTGAGCTGACTTTCTTCACAAAAACAAAAAGTATCTCGGTATGACTTGAAATTTACCATCATAATAGTCGGCATCAGCCTGAACAAGGATCCGTTGAAAATATTTGAAAAGCTTTTAAGGAATATTTTTAATGAATTTTTGAAATTCAGGAAATTATCTATTTGCCCTGATGCACTTTGACAGTGAGCTGACTTTCTTCACAAAAACAAAAATTATCTCGGAATGACTTGCAATTTACCATCATAATAGTCGGCATCAGCCTGAACAAGGATCCGTTGAAAATATTTGAAAAGCTTTTAAGGAATATTTTTAATGAATTTTTGAAATTCAGGAAATTATCTATTTGCCCTGATGCACTTTGACAGTGAGCTGACTTTCTTCACAAAAACAAAAAGTAGCTCGGAATGACTTGAAATCTAAAGTCATAATAGTCGGCATCAGCCTGAACAAGGATCCATTGAAAATATTTCCAAAACTTTTAAGGAATATTTTTAATGAATTTTTTTAAAATTCAGGAAATGATCCATTTGCCCTGATTTTTTTAAAATTCATGAAATTAGCCATTTGCCCTGATGCACTTTGACAGTGAGCTGACTTTCTTCACAAAAACAAAAAGTATCTCGGAATGACTTGAAATTTACCATCATAATAGTCGGCATCAGCCTGAACAAGGATCCATTGAAAATATTTGAAAAGCTTTTAAGGAATATTTTTAATGAATTTTTGAATTTCAGGATATTATCTATTTGCCCTGATGCACTTTGACAGTGAGCTGACTTTCTTCACAAAAACAAAAAGTATCTCGGTATGACTTGAAATTTACCATCATAATAGTCGGCATCAGCCTGAACAAGTATCCGTTGAAAATATTTGAAAAGCTTTTAAGGAATATTTTTAATGAATTTTTGAAATTCAGGAAATTATCTATTTGCCCTGATGCACTTTGACAGTGAGCTGACTTTCTTCACTAAAACAAAAAGTATCTCGGAATGACTTGAAATTTACCATCATAATAGTCGGCATTAGCCTGAACAAGGATCCGTTGAAAATATTACCAAAACTTTTGAGAAATAAATTGAATTCATTTTTGTAATTCAGGAAATGATCCATTTTTCCTGATGCACTTTGACGGTGAGCTGACTTTCTTCACAAAAACAAAAAGTATCTCGGAATGACTTGACATTTACCATCATAATAGTTGGCATTGCCCTGAACAAGGATCCGTTGAAAATATTTGCAAACCTCTTCAGGAATAATTTTATTGGAATTTAGAAATTCAGGAATTTATCCATTTGCCCTGATGCACTTTGACAGTGAGCTGACTTTCTTCAAAAAAACATTAGGCACATTTGTGTTGTGCCTAATGAGGTTGCACAGTGTTTGTATTATGTTAGCCTTTACATTCCTTATCATGCATTACCATAACTGAAACATCTTCTTCAGCTCCCACTATAGGAATACATACTTCCTATGGGCACTGCACTAGTTATCATCAACAACAACAACAACCAAAAATGACTCAAAGTTACGCACTGAGGCTTAAAATGAATGTTGTCTTATGTCAAAGATAAAAACAATGAATGGACCAGAGCAGAGAATCTACATGATTTATACAAACCCACAGCTAAAGTGGCTGCTTTGACTTTCAGCAGAATGTGTGTGGTGTGCACATTACTGATGGAGAAGGTTCTAGTCCACAGCTCAGGGTTAAATGACTCATGTTTATCATGCAGATGAAATATTATGTAATCTTACATTCAGGTGATTCATGGTTAATGTCTTTCCAATGGCTGACGTCTTGCATGACCTCGATAAATCTCCAAATCTTTCCTGGAAAAGTTACTGCCAGATCTTTTCATTAAAAAAAACAAAACATTGTTTTAATTTAAAGCATACACAGCACAACTGTGATTTAAAGACATGGAGAAGCGGCCAAGGTTTCATCACAAAGATTACATTTTAAGAATATTCTCCTCCGCTACTATGCCGTAGTACTGTAGAAATACTCTATATCATAGACCTGTAATTTAAATCATTCTTTTATAGTCAATTTAATGCTCTCTTTCCCCGATGATGGCAAAAAAACAAAGTTGTGCTTCAGCGATCTCCGTGATTCTCTGTGTCCTCGACGCTGGCCAAGTTTTCTGTGACGTGAACAAATCTTAGTGTTTTACAAGTCTCACTATGACTCGCTGCAGAAACCTGTCAATAAACTGTCAGGCACAGAGGTCTGGAGGTGGAAGAGATGAATCAATCTGTTTTCTTTCTTTCTTCTGACCTTATTGCATACTGAAATAATAGCTGTTTGTTCAGAGTTTGCCGTTGTTGGTGTGACATAAGTCACAGTGCTGACTTGTTTACCCCAGAAAATGAGGAAACTACTGAGCAGAGAGGCTTTTGCGGATATTATGAACAGTAGATCACAAAAAAAAGACTCTGGCCTGCAGATTTTATAGAATCCCCTATTGTTATGATGGCTTTTTTCCTTGTGTGTGTGTGTGTGTCTGCATATGAGTGTGAGATGAGTTGCAGGTGTGCATGTTTGAGTGAATGACACGTGTGTGAGTCGAGGTGGATCCTGGGAGCCGATTGCTCAGGAGGTTACCGGTATAAGAGGCCTGGTCGTCCCAGGCAGCTGCAGTGGACTTCTTAGAACCACTTAGAGCCAGACCGCCAGCAGACATTTTGAACTTGTTTTTAAATAAACCTTTAAAATAGTTTGTTTTACTTGTTGCCAGCGGGGGGTTTTTTTCTTGGGAAGAGGGAGTCGCCTCAGGTTTTCCTCTAGACCTGGTCTTACGTGTTCTTAGAGCAACCCTTACCATGAATATTGTTTTGCGTGTGCTGCTGACCTCTTGGCCAGGTTAAAAGGTTAAATTAAAGATTAAGAAATTGTGCATTATGTATCGTGTGATTACTTATGTGTCGAGTTTACATTTCCTCAGTTATGGCTTTGCAAAAATCTCTGTAATGTAATTTTCCATTTTCAGGGCCAGTGGAATATACATGACAGAATGTGTGCTGAAACATGGACAAAATATAAAAAGAAAAGAAAACCCAAAGTGAATTGAGCAGAGCAGAGAACAAGGTTGAGACGTGACCCGGTCGTCAGTGGCTGCAGTTGCACGTGTGGGTTTGTCTGATCTGATTAGTCTTAGTCTCTGGAGTCTCTGACTGTTTTTCCATCTGTTCCACTCCACACAGAGAACCAGACTGAAGTTCAGCTTCAAACTAAACATTTAAAGGTGCCTCAGTCAGAAGTGTGAAAACGCATATGTTGCAGATTATGGTATAGTCAATAAAGATGACTGTGTCGTGTGTCTTTATGAATTGTTTTTTGAACATAAATGAACTTGTGATCATTGTGCTCACTTAAAGTTAAAGTAGTTGGCTTTAAGTTTTTGAGTAAATATTATTGCAAGGACAGGAAACGTGGCTTTGTGGACCTATTTACATTTGACGGCTATAGGTAGATATGTACTGGAAAATATCTGGCTTTGGGTTGGTGACGTTTTCCGTTATATGCTGTGCTCGGTTTGGTGTAAAAAGTTTTTTTTTGACAAATATGTTACTGTTAAAGGGGTCATATTATGCAAAATCAACTTTTAATCATTTAAATCCTTATATTTGGGACAGTCGGCAAAGTGTAAAAAAAGATGACTCACTCATGTTTTTGTGGTCCTCCTCAGTCTTAGTACAGGAGATAAAACACGCGATGTTGACTTCCGCACTCATTAGGACGTCACAATGCGCTAAGTTCGTGGAATTGTTGTCTCTTGTTGAGCTCCGCTTTGTCCGTAAAACACGCGAGAGTGCTGGCGAGGGCAACGGCATCTGAAAACCGGAAGTCCGCAAAAAGTTCTATTCTTGGCTCCACAGTGCAGCACAGAGTTCTACACAAACTTACAGCCTCAGATGATGTATCTGTCCAGTGGATACATTATAGTTATATATGACAGCAAATTATCACTTTTCCAAATGCTAACTGCTGTTAGCTCCCAGTAGCCTCTGTGGCTGATGTCATTTCCTGTCCCTTAAGTTTTGTTTTTACTTTTTTTTAAGGTGGACCTAAAGAGATACTACTAAACAGAGTGTTTTGAACAGGGCTGTTTTGGCAGAGTGATTGAACTGCTGTGGTGCTTCATCCTTATGGTATTTTGACCAAAGCATGTCACAGACATGTTCATTAGGACACCAGGGAACTAGGTTAACTTGGAGAAATAGGGTATAATATGACGCCTTTAAATCGTCATTCACAACTTGGAGTAAGCTGTTGTAATATAAGACACATTCACATTAATTATTCACATTTATTTAGCTGTATTGTATATCACATGTGATACACATGAAGAGTTAAATATAGACCATATTAAACATAAAAGACAGAATTATGTCTCCCTGCCCTTTAAAACAACAGTTAGCAACAAAATGCCTGAAGCAGAGGAAGGTTTTAAATTCACTTTATTCAAAAAACGGAAGCCTTTATAACAATCTTAGGTCAAGAGGCAGCTCGTCACAAAACTTTGGTCAGTTAAGTGCTTTGCGTGACTTGTTTTATTCTCTTTCACATACAGCTCTGTGGATGTGATGGCTGAGATCCAGAAGAAGTGAGGGTTAGGGTTTACTCAGCTTTGACCTTTTAACCTGTAGGGGTCAGCAAAGCAACACAGTGTGCAAACAGATGAACTTTGAGCGCTCACTGTGAGTCACTGTGATAATGGGGAAGCTCCAGAACAGGAAGCTTGAAGTTTTCAGTCAAAATTGGAGCGAATTAGCACATTAACTTTTTTTTTTTTTACCATGAAATGATATTATATACAATATGTTTGTCATCTATAATTATTAGTAATTGAGTCTAAATTAAATCCTTTATTTCCTTTTTTTGCGTGGAAACTGGAGAATCCCAGTTAGGTCGTTGGTCTTTGTGTGTGTGAGTTTGTTTGTGTCTTCATCCCATGTGTAAATGTGGAATTCTCTCAGGAAAAATCCAGCTTCCTCCTGCACTCCAAACACACAGTAAACACTGCAGTGACTGTGACAGTGAATGTTGACAGGACAAGCATGTAGATCAGTGTTTTTCAACCTTTTTTGAGCCAAGGTAAAAAAAAAATCATTGAAAAATCACACCACCAAACAAAAAAATGTTTAAAAAATGATACTCTGTAGCCTATATTAACAATTTAGTCATTCTTATCAAAGTGTCTTGAATATTTATATCCATATTATTTGCAGATAATTAATTATTTGTTTTCAAAAAATGTTTTTAGACGAATTAGGTGAAATTGGATAATTTCCCACGGCACACCTGATGATCTCTCACGGCACACTTGTTGAAAAACACTGATGTAGATAATGATAATCATTATTTTGAAGGAGATTAACTGACTTGTTTGAAGTTAAATGATGCACTTAAAGTAGTAAATGAATCGGTTGTGACAGTCACTGTTATCCCCAATAAGTTGTTCGTAGGTCGAGGAGCCATGAAAAGTGTGGCAGTCGTTCATTGAGGTCATAGCACCATCTGCTGGACAGTACGGTTCAATGACTGCAGTTGCACTGACGTAGTGGAGTTTTCAAGGTGGGATGAGTTGGTTTTTTAAAACATTAAATTATAAATTAACTCAGACTCAGACTCAGAGCCTCCTCTTATTAACCCTTAGTGCTCACGGTGCTCAGGTGCACCCATGGACATTTGCCGTGGGAATAACACACAACTCCTTATATGGACATCCTGGAGGGGTTTTGTAGGTCACATATACAAGCTATATACAATTTTTAAAATATTTTTTCCCCCATTTTTTATGTGTTGTTGAGTCAAAGATATGATTCATTGTTTTAATCGTATTTTTAGTCATGATATAAAGTAGCAATAATGGCACAGAAGTCACAAAATTAGATTAATTTTAAACATTTTGAGTACCTTTTGCTCGGGTGTGTTTATATAGTTGCCTAAAGGTTGTGCAGGAAAAAAAAGGATAAAAGACGCTTCCATATTGCACATTCTTATAACCTCTGTATATACTCTGTGTTCTAAGGGTTAAGGTTTTCTACTTACTAAAATATGAGGAGTGGTGAGGCCTGCTGCTATAGCCCATGACCTCTGCCATCAACACGACAGGAATATTTTCTCTCTCTCTTATTTTTAGATCATTCTCTGTAAACTCTCAAAGAGAATAATGTGTAAAAATCCCATATCAGATCGTCACTTTCTGAAATACTCAAAACCAACCACCTGGTAGCAGCAACGACGGCACAATTGAAATCACCTTTCTGTTGTCTTGACCTTGTCTACATGCCTTAGTGAATTTAGAGATGCTTGCGATGTGATTGGTGTACCTAATAAAGTGGCCGGTGAGTGTATTGTCATTCAGTGTGACACAAATTGCTATATCATTTTGAGAATATTATCTCACGTACAGCCTCGATAAGTGACTGTAATCTATCACTAAAGCTCTGGTTTCTCAGAGCATCATCAATAGTCCTGAACCTCAGAGGCGATTCTAGAGTCTGTAGGGGCCCTAAGCAAAAATTCCAAGGGGGCCCTTCCTTCCAAAAAGTATTCATCACCACTATGTTATAAATAATCTGACACCAACGAAAAATGTGAGTTCAAATTTTTTTTTCGAAATGAATGAAATAACATGGGAAAGCCTTGTAATTAAAAAGTATGTGAAAATATAAATGTAAAGAACAATATAATACTGTAAATAGCTTTTAAAAAAATATATAAACTTAGTAAAAAATACATTACACTGTAAAAAAAAACACATTATAAAACAATACAAATATATAGAACAATAAAATACTGTAAGTGAGGTGGGGCCCCTTGAGGGAGGTTTCCTACTGAGATGTCATTGCAAATCACCCATTGTTGTTTAAAGGTGAAGTAAGTAGTTTATAGTGCCATCTAGAGGAGAGGCTGAAATTTACAACAAAGAACTGCACCTCTGCTCACCCCCTCCCTTCCCTGAGCGCTACGGTATCCTCAGCCGGTCAAATGTCGTCCTCGTCGTCTTTCTCCGTGTCAGCAGATGAGGTTCGTGGATTTTGGGTCATATAAACCCATAAATACTACGCAGTGTCCTTTTAAAGGGGACGGGGAGGCGGCTGGACCACCCCAAGCAGTTGCCTGCTTCGCCTGTTCACAAGCTGCACCCCTCTGAATCCTGTAAGCGTTTTAAATATAAGCAAATGTTTGTTACACACATACACAGGTTTGAGAGCCTTGGGTTTGTTTGAGTAAGTCAATTACAGAGTACAAGTACTGTATGTGAAAGTAAATAACCTCTGGTATACATAAAGTCACGTGGAATGGGGTGAGAGGCCAACATTCCTTATAGCAGAGGTGTTGCATAGGCAACTGCTGATAAAGAGCTTATGCTACAGTCCCGCGATCACGAGGCACAGTGAGGGAAATTTTAAACCTCAAGATCCTTGTAGCTTTGCTTATAGGCCACGGAGAGAATGTGTAGTGAAGCAGGGGAATGAAACGTACGGTGGACGACTTTAACTAATAATTAGCGCACTTTGACTGACCGCATGAAAGTATAGCCTGTGATCTTCCAGTGTGTGTGTGATCAATTAGGGTCAGAGTGCACAAATGGTGGAGGACCCGATAGTAACTGAAGGAGTTAACCCCATGGAGTTACACCAATGACATTTACGGGTGGATGTGGTTCGGTGAATGGGCGCGGCTAACGCTCGGTCACGCCCGCAATGATAGGTTTCATGTACAGAAATGAATATTGGTGCGTGTATGTGTGGCCCAAACCCAAAAGGAAGGCAGTCATTTTGGATTGCATCACTGCAATCAACTTCAAGATGAGAGATAAGGATTTAACGTGATCAAATGCAATCACATTCTTGTGTGTGTGTGTGTGTGTGTGTGTGTGCGTGTGTGTGTGTGTGTGTGTGTGTGTGTGTGTGTGTGTGTGTGTGTGTGTGTGGATGTGAGGACCCTGCTCTATGGCAAAAACAGTTTTAAGACATTTGTATTATTCTATTCTGCCATCTGATCTAGGGGTGAGGATGTATAAACCAATAGTTTTTTGCAGTCTTTTCATTTGCACTTACTAAAGTTTTTTTAATTTTTTACAATAGAATAATACATGGATTTTAACTTCCTAACCTCAAATAACTCATATATTACTTTAAGATTACAATAGCATGTTTATTCAAAGAGATAGTTTTTTTTATTTATATGACAAAAATATCTTTGTATAGGAAACAGCTAAACTCACAACAGACTTTGTTTTTCAGGAAATAATTCACATTCTTTTCTTGTTTTCTTATTTGAAAAAGTAGCATTAGTTTGGCTCCCAGTGACCTTCGATTGAATATCTTCTTCCATTCCTTTGCCAAGTTTTGCCCACATGCCTGCAAACTTTTACAAACACGCAAGCTGCAGCTAATCTTTATTGAAATACCAGCTGAAGGAAGACAATCAAAACATTTAGCCTGTGTGTGTGTGTGTGACGGCCGTGCCAGGGGTGTGTGTGTGTGAATGGGTATGAGTCATGTGTGATAGCAAAGGTGAAGGATAAACCTGTAGTGTGTGTTTGTGTCACCATAGTCAGTTCAGGACAGGATTCACCAACATGAAGGCTACAGGTCACTTTCTATTCTCGAGCTGAACACACCTTCCAAGGACTGTTTTTGTTTTTAGGAAACAACACATTTATCTGACATTTGCAACAAGATATTTAAAGGGACAATATGTAGTATTTATGGGTTTATATAACCCAAAATCCACTTTTTTACACATATTATGTGCTCCTGCATTGTCTAGTCGCTGTATAATATTCTTTGTTTCATTTTCGTAGTCTTTCAAAAAGTCATTTAAAATAACATGGTCACGGGCCGCGGTTGCATAGCCACTGTTAGCAGCGAGACGCCATGTTTCTGCCGGAGCCTGTAAGGACAAACGCGAGAGAACAAAACAAGCGTCTCTTTACTTGTAGCAGAAGTCCCGCCTCCACTCTTTCCGCTCTTTTTTCTCCGACACGGAGAAAGACGACGAGGATGATATTTGACCAGCTGCGGATACCGTATCGCTCAGGGAAGGGAGGGGGTGAGCAGAGCAGCAGGTCTTTGTTGTAAATTTCAGCTGTCATTAGATGTCACTATAAACTACTTTCTTCCCCTTTAAGTGACTTAGTGTTGGATTCTGTATCTGATATGAAACTAGAAAAGCACTCGGAGAGTGCAGACCTGCGCCAAGGCTGCTCAACATCATGTTGTAACTAGTGACAGCGTCTACAGATGACGACCAAAATGTAATCACTTGTTCCTGGTCCCATGTAATGTCACTGTCCCATTTCCTGTAAATAATTTACGGATTTGGATTAAATTATTTCATCCAAATCCGTCGGTGACTTTTCGACTCATGTTGCTAACAGACAAGCAGGCGACAAATCAGCCTTCTGTGCTTCTTCACGGCAGTGATCCAACTCTGCCGTCTCTCTTTAGATCTTTAGTGATCCATCAAAGTGCTCTCCCCTGTTCCTCGTCGCCGCTTTTATGACCAGAGCTGGCAAAGACCAGTAAGCGGACACAGTATTGCCTGCTCGGTGCACTGCCAAAATAGCATTGTTTTGGTTGAGTGTTGCATGACGTGACTGTGTGACATCAGCCTGTGGAACACTGCCTTTGATTCTTGCTGTCTGCAAACACACACATTCATTCATAGTGAGGACACATTGTGGACAATGCATTCCCTAGACCAGTGTTTGTTAATCCTGGTCCTCAGGAACCACTGCCGCTGCATGTTTTAGATGGTGCCCTGCTCTGACACACCTGCTTCTATCTGCATGACCTAAAATTAAAGCTAATTCTAACCCTAAAACCAGTCTTAACCCCCAAAAGCTGTAAAGATGTGAGGACCAGCCATGTGATTGGTGTACCTTACTTTTCCTCATACATACACACTTGTTTGTACTTCATTCATAGTGAAGCACGCCCTCATGGACATAATGCATTCCCTAACCCCTTACCCTACCCTTACCCATCACCACTAAGTGCCTAACCATAAAGCCCAATTTATACTCCTATTTTCCACTTCTCCAATTTATACCTGCGTAAAGTGCTCTACGTAGGTTACGGAGACCCCTCTACGTCGCCAGAGAGCCTGACGGAGAGTCTCTGCGTCGTCTCCGGCTGCACAAAACATTTTTTAAGTGTCCGTCACTCCGTCAAGGCACAACGGAGACGACAGGCCGAGCTAACGCTTCTCTGTGCCGGCCACTGTGCGCACCGAGCGTCCACAGAGGCGATGACAACGTCGCTGCCAAAATATAAATACGTCATATCTTAATACACAAACCCCATGTTTAGACTCTAAATGGCCAATTTCTCACCTCTAATGATCTTAAAACTGCGATCCAGGACACACCAAAAATATTTATTTAATGTGAGATAGTCTTACTCTCTCGGACACCATTGCTCACTGCAGCAAGAAGCACAACAACCTTGCGTAGCGACCCCTACTGATCGGGCGGGAAATTGCAGTGCGTATCCGGCACCACGGCGGAGAACTATGAAGGTAGAACCATATCAGGTTCTTCGGCTTGTCCTCATAGGAGAACCCTTTTTGGCTCCAGCTCGAACCTTTTTATCAAGGTTCCACCTGGAACCCTTTTGGAGGGTTCTACCAAGAACCCTTTGAAAATCCCTTTACTCAGGAAAGGGGTTTTAAAGGGTTCTCTGGATCAAAATGGTTCTTACTGGAACCATTTGTATTAGATCCCTTGAAAAAGGGAAGAACCTCAGCCCTTGTAGAAGAACCCTTTTGGAACCCTTATTTCTAAGAGTGTACATATGGTTTATACGATTTTTGGTCCTCACAAAGCTGCAAATACATGCATTTTCACATATGCTCACATGTCAGCACTCAAACTCCTTATATGAGTCTTCAAACATTTTCACATCTGCTTCAGCACGCACACACACACACACACACACACACACACACACACACACACACACACACACACACACACACACACACACACACACACACACACACACACACACACACACGCACGCACACGCGCACACACACACAGCAGGGTGTTGGGCAGCCTGCCCCGCCCTGCACAGCATGTCTCTACATACACGACAACAGAATCAGAATCCACACCCACGCACACTCTGACTATTAAGATGCGATGAGTGAGGAGGGATCCATGAATGATTCACTAAACCAACTGAGGTAGAGGGTAAGAAGAAGAACCACCGCTTAGAAGCTGATGGTTAGAGGTGAAAAAGCGAGGGAGGTAATTCCAGAGAGAATCCCGGAAGTTTCAGAAGTACGATTTTGTATTCTGCTGCTCGGCAGCGATTTAGGCATTCGCCGTCACACACGCTGGATCCTGCACATTTCATTCGCCGTGAGTGTTGGATAACTCACGACAGAAGACGCTTGCCTGCTCCTTAATAACCGACCAATTACCAGATCCAACCTGACTGAGAACAGGATGAAAGCAGGAGAAGTTCAAAGCTCTCAGGGTCACCCAGAGGTCACATGGAGTTAGTAAAGACGTCAGCTGTGGGGAATTATAACTATTTACTATACACACAATACACATACTTTCAAACCACACTTCACACATCACTGAATGTGTTGACCGGGTCTTTGAATTTTAATCTCTGCATTGTCTTTTCTGTAACTCAAAACAGGGGAAAGCGATTGAATTTCAGCCTCCATTGTTCCCGCATCTGCATTCCATATGTGTAACCTTATATTTGTCCTCATGGTCAATGTAAAACGGCTCTCATGGATAAACCCAACAACAGATGGCTGCTGCAAAGATTATTTGATAATTACAACTATTATGACTATCAATTAATCCTTTGAGTGTTTATTTAAAAGAAGCTTTCATTCGTCAGCCTCTTGAATGTGAACCTGTTCTGGTTCATTTGATCCACGTAACAAAGAAACCTGTAAAACTGAAGGATTTTTGGTGTATGGACAAAAAAAAAAAGAAGACATTTTGAGACCATCGTTATTTTTGTTTTTGACACTTTATGCACAAAAATAAATCCTTAGTTGTGACGTTGTCAGCCTGCCATATGTGAGGTTGCTTGTGTGCTTTATTTACGAATGAGAAACTTTTATTTTGTTCACTTTAATTGTCGGCTGAAGCTGATATGGACTTTATCAGAAAGTTTATTCTGTTTGGTAAAATGGTGCCTGTGTTTACCTGTCAGACTTTTCCTTCCACATTCCCCTCAAATGTTGTTGTGAACCAAATTATTATCCCCTCTATTGGCGCTTTTCCACCGGCCCGACTTTCAACGGCACTGCGCTACACGACACGGTTTAGCGAGTGTTTCCACTAGCGTATAGTACCTGGAACTCGGCACTATTTTTAGTACCTGCGGTGAGAAAACATCATTGTTTTTACTGAAAGGACGCCACGTTGACGCCCACCTACGTGTGTTACAAGCATTGTACAACCCATCGTGTTATACTGCTCCACCTGTTTACTGGATATGATCACTATATAAAAAAAAAAAACCCTGTAACCTGAAACAAACTTATTCAAATAAACAACACTGCCACAAAATAATTGGCCTATCCATCTCCACCTTAAAGGGGAAATAAGTAGTTTATAGTGCCATCTAGAGGAGAGGCTGAAATTTACAACAAAGAACTGCTCCTCTGCTCACCCCCTCCCTTCCCTGAGCGCTACGGTGTCCTCAGCCGGTCAAATGTCGTCCTCGTCGTCTTTCTCCGTGTCAGCAGATGAGGTTCGTGAGGCGAGGGAGAGGGCGAGCTACTGCGGCCGTAGCAGACGAAGCGGAGAGAGAGGAGGCGGGACTTCCACTACAAGTAAAGAGACGCTTGATTTGTTCTCTCGCGTTTGTCCTTACAGGCTCCGGTAGAAACATGGCGTCTCGCTGCTAACAGTGGCTATGCAACCGCGGTCCGCGGTCATGTTATTTTACATGAAAATGAAACAAAAACTATTATACAGCGATTAGACAATGCAGGAGCACATAATACGTAGAAAAAAGTGGATTTTGGGTAATATAAACCCATAAATACTACATATTGTACCTTTAAACAAAGCCATATAAACTCTTAGACATAAAAGTGCTAAGTAGAACCATATAACCATATAAGGTAGAACCTTTTTATAAAGGTTCCACCAAGAACCCTTTTAAAACCCTTTATTCAGGAAAGGGGTTTTAAAGGGTTCTCTGGATCAAAGTGATTCTTACTGGAACCATTAGTGTTACCAAGAACCCTTGAAAAACAACTTTATTCGGGAAAGGGTTTTTCAGAAGCAAATGGTTCCAGGTAGAACCTCGGCCCTTGTAGAAGAACCCTTTTGGAACCCTTGTTTCTAAGAGTGTATGTAATGTATGATACACGTTTTTCGTGTTCTATATGTTATTTCTGCTGTGACTTTTTCTTTTCTTTTCGCAAAGTGAGACATGCAAAAACTTAAAGGGGAAATAAGTAGTTTATAGTGCCATCTAGAGGAGAGGCTGAAATTTACAACAAAGACCTGCTCCTCTGCTCACCCCCTCCCTTCCCTGAGCGCTACGGTATCCTCAGCCGGTCAAATGTCGTCCTCGTCGTATTTCTCCGTGTCAGCAGATGAGGTTTGTGAGGTGAGGGAGAGGGCGAGCTACCGCGGCCGTAGCAGACGAAGCGGAGAGAGAGGAGGCGGGACTTCTGCTACAAGTAAAGAGACGCTTGATTTGTTCTCTCGCGTTTGTCCTTACAGGCTCCGGTAGAAACATGGCGTCTCGCTGCTAACGGTGGCTATGCAACCGCGGTCCGCGGTCATGTTATTTAACATGACTTTTTGAAACACTACGAAAATGAAACAAAAACTATTATACAGTGACTAGACAATGCAGGAGCACATAATATGTATAAAAGAGTGGATTTTGGGTCATATAAACCCATAAATACTACATATTGTACCTTTAAATAAATCTTAATCGGGGGAAGTACCCACAATAAAACTTGATAAGGGGGAGTAATAAGTTCGTCCTCAACTGTTAAGACTCCTTATGCAAGACGTTTTCAAAGTGCATGGAGTCATGTTGCCAGAAGACGACGCTCGTCTATGCGGCTCTGTCACCGTTAGTATTATTAGCTCTGCCTTGCAGCCATGTCTTGTTTAGCTGCACCATGAGGGTTTAGAGACGGTTTAAAGTTTGGGGGACGGACTTTGTCTCGGAGCGCACAGCAAACACAGTCGAAAGAGCACCGAACGACTTTTTTTTTTCCTGAAGAAAGGATATTAAGCTATAGACTTCTACGAAGCACCTGAGGAATTTGCGCCGCGAGCCAAGGTGGGACGTTTCTGTTTCGTAAGCGCACGGCGCGCGCGCGCTCCGCTCTCCACTCTCCATGCCACTGTCCACAAGTCATTCCACCGCTTTGCGAGGCGCGCGGGCAGCGACGAAACGCAAAAGAACACGCACACCGAGCGCCGTCAAATGACACCGGACACGTGCTGTCGGATTTAGCTGGTGTTGGATCCAAGATTAATTGCGAACTTAAAGCTGCCGTATTTGCGCACAGGAGGCGCCGTGTGAACGCAGCGCAGGTCCCCGCAGTTCTGTTTGGCTTTGCGCGCGGTACGGTCGGCCACTGACCGGGGGGAACACACACACTCACACACACACACACACTCACACACACACACACACACACACACGCGCGGTAACATGAGGTTGGGAGGCATCATTGTGTTCGTCGCTCTCTGCGCGCTCTCCGCGTATTATGTTTACGAGCCAGTTCCGGAGGAGGTGGAGGAGAAATGGACCCTCATGGCGGTCTGCTGCTTCTTCAGAACTCTCACGAACCTGGTAAGTGAAAGAAAGAAAGAAAGAAAGAAAGAAAGAAAGAAAGAAAGAAAGAAAGAAAGAAAGAAAGAGAAAAAGAAAGAAAGAGAGAATATTGAGTAATCTCGCAAAATAAATACATCAAAATGTGCGTGAAGTAGAAGGTCTGCAGGCTCTGGTGTCTGTTTGCTCTTTTAAATGAATTAAAGGTTTACTGTATAGTGCTGATGTAGATAGACATGCTGGTTTTACCAGATTATATCAGATGATAATCCATGCGTAGTGTAGTCCTGCTCACCTGCTCTAATAATAGACCATATTAAGGGAACAGCGTGGACCTGTTTGGCGACTATAGCATATACTGTGCTGAGGATATAATATTATAAAATGCAGGTTGTGGCTTTGTTTCATCACCTTTGTCATTTTTAAAAGCTCAATATTGATATTGATATTCAATATTATATGATGTTCAAGTGAACAGGCTACTGTCTGACATAACAGGACACTGGTAGTGTGCTGCATGGAGAGTGGAATCAATAACAAAGATAGGTAGATTATGCAGTTTTTGCAAGTGTTTACTCAAATGAATGCACATTCTTTTCCATGACTGGTCACCTGATCTCAATGCTTTAATCATCAGATCTTAGTCAACACAGACAAAGGTTACACTTATATAATAAATGACAGATAAACCTGAGGTCAAAGCCCAGACACCGTGATTCCCGGATTATTAACTAGTAATGATATTCTTTGTTCTCTGTGCTGACTCGGCTTTACAGAAGCAGCCGAGAACAAGTAGAAGAAAATTCAAAATTTCATAAATTCCGCTTATGGAATGAGGAGATTTAAGGGAAAAATATGTTTAACTGTATAGGATTTGTATGATGTTTTGGCTGAAGGGGTTAAACCAGCAGCAGTCAGGCTTTGAGAAAACTGTATTTGTCTCCAGGGGGTAATTAAGGAGGCTTCAAGTGGGGGAGGAAGGCATTTAAAGGTCCCATATTATGCAAAATCAACTTTTTAATGATTTGAATCCTTATATTTGGGACTCTTGAGGCCCTATCAGTCGCAAAGTGTGAAAAAAAGATGACTCACTCATGTTTTTGTGGTCCTCCTCAGTCTAAGTGGTTTAGGGTTAGGGGTTTCACACTCTGGGGGTTACGGGTTAGGGTTAGGTAAGACTTCCACACTCATTGGGACACAGTATTGGCAAGGGCAACGGCATCCGAAAACCGAAAAGTCCGTGAAAAGTTCTATTCTTGGCTCCACAGTGCAGCACAGAGTTCTACACAAACTTCCAGCCTCAGAGGATTTATCTGTCCAGTGGATACATGTTATAAATGACGGCAATGTGCCTGCTAGAGCCTGCAAATGATCACTTTTCCAAATGCTAACTGCTGTTAGCTCACAGTAGCCTCTGTGGCTGATATCATTTCCTGTCCCTTAAGTTTCGTTTTACCTTTTTTTTATTTTCTTTAAAGAGATACTACTAAACCAAGCGTTCCGAACACGGCTGTTTTTTGCTTCATCCTTATGGAATTTTGACCAAAGCATGTCACAGACATGTTTATTAGGACACCAGGGAACTAGGTTAACTTGGAGAAATAAGGTATAATATGGGACCTTTAACATCTCGGTGTACAACCTTCCCAAATGTATTCGGACAAGAAGAAGAAGAAGCAGTCTACTCTATGTCACTGAGTAAACACTCAATATGTTTACCTTCCTAGACAAATAATAATAGACTAATCAAGCTTTATTTTACAACTGGTTAGAGTGTTAATGTTGTCTGAAAACAAATAGTCCTTGTTGAAATCAAACAACACTCACATAACCGTAATGTTTTACTTTCGCCTGTGGTTCTTACAGCCGTAATAAACCGTATATCTCTTTGCTTGTCTTTCCAGGCAGACCTCAGCGATTTGCTCGGGCTAAAGGACTACATGGGCGTATTGTCCTTACTTACTTATCTGGAAAATATAGTGCCCGTGTCTGACGAGAACGTTACGGTGACAGTGGAGAAGTTTGATGGAGTGGAGGTGTTGCTCTACCAGCCGAAGAAGCAGGCCGGTGACGCTGAGCTCAGGAGAGCTGTCATATACTTTCACGGAGGAGGATGGTGCGTCGGCAGCTCCCGTAAGTCCATGAGATGGATGAATGGGTGATACACACACACGCGGCGCAGTCAGCGTGCTATTAAGCAGAGAATAAATCACTGTTTGATTGATGTCCCAAATTACTTCGCCGCCTCTGTACGACAACTGTTTTGACAAGATCATAATTAACGAGTCGACTGTCAAACAGAAGCCACGAAGCTTTCGTTGTTTTCCCGAGGAGTCGACGCGCCATCTGCTGAATCGACGGGGGATCTCAGAGGGGCGGGTACTCGCTGCTAATCCCAAACCTCAAGAAATGACGAGCAGTTTGACACAAAGCATGCTGCTCCTGCAATGTGTCGACTTGATGAACCACCACAGAAACATGGACTTTGCCAAGGCGCAGCGTCAGGGCGTGCTTATCTCGGTCACTAGCGTGTCACCTTTATGATGATGATGGATGAGTGACGGCAGATACATTTGGATCTCTGTTCTGATCTGTTTTCTCTGTCTATGCAGGCATGGCTTCATATGATGTCCTGGCCAGATTGATGGTCACTGAGCTAGATGCAGTGATCCTTTCGGTCGAGTAAGTATGTCATACATTTAACTGTGGGACACGGTGTCACAAATCAGGGTTAGGATTAGCTGGCACATATAATGTTTTGTACCTGTGTGAGAGGAAAATGACTTTCCTTACCAGCAAACGTCAGTACTCTGTATTAGGGCTGAACAGTGAATTGAAAAATTAAAATCAAGGAGACATATTATACCCTATTTCTCCACGTTAACCTAGTTTCCTTGTGTCCTAATGAACATGTCTGTGACGTGCTTTGGTCAAAATAACTTAAGGATGAAGCACCACAGCAGTTCAATCACCCTGCCAAAACAACCCTGTTCAGAACGCTCGGTTTTGAGTGCCTGTCTCTTTAAATGCTAATGAGACACAGGAAACTACGTTAGCGTCACTGAGGCTCAGGCAGCTAACAGCAGTTAGCATTTGGAAAAGCCAAAAACTCTCGCCGTCACATATAAAATGTATCCACTGGGCACGTAAATCCTCTGAGACTGGAAGTTTGTGTAGAACTCTGTGCTGCACTGTGCAGCCAAGAATACTTGCACAAACACTTCGCAGACTTCCGCTCTTCCGGATACTGTTGCCCTCGCCTGCACTCTTGCGTTCAACAATTCCTGGAATGTCTCATTGTGACGTAGCAATGAGCGCGGAAGTCAACAACGCGTGTGTTTTATCTCCTGTACTTAGACTGAGGAGGACCACACAATCATGACCGAGTCATCTTTTTTCAGACTTTGCCGACTCATAGGGCCTCCAGAGTCCCAAATGTAAGGATTAAAAAGTTGATTTTGCATAATATGTCCCCTTTTATAATAGCAATATCGCTTACGCCCATTTTCAATATTTATTGAAGCCAAAATATGTGTCGAAATACCTACACATCATATTATACAAAACAAAGAAAAGGTCTTTGTTTTGCACAACATTACCATTCTAATATTGCAAAATCCTACCGATATTTCCAATAAAAAATAATCGCAAATTTCACGTTTATTCAAAATCGTCCAGGTCTAGTCTATACATGTATACGTTTTATTCTGCAATAGCGCATATAAATGCTCACTGCAGTTGGGTTTATATCTAAATGTGCAAATTATAACGGAAGATTGACAAATGCTGTACAGGGTCCTTTCGTTGCCCTTTTGTCATTCATCGTTTGCTTGCTTTGTCATTTATCGTTTGCTTGCTTTGTCATTTCTGCTCATCTCCTGATTTGCCAAAGCCGAAACAGCCAATCGCAGCCGCCTCTCACGCTGATGGATGGCGATGCCAATTTGTCACGCTGAATGAAAAGCCCCTCAGCGACCCTTCCTGTTGACACCAGCCGCCCCATGATGGTGTGCCCTGGGCCAACTATGCGCAGATAAAAATCACTGCTGAGAAAAACTGTAAACAGAAACCTAAAATGCTATTTTATTTGTGTTACTCGGACACAAAAATACACTTTATCTTCAACACTTTCCCTATCCACAGTTTACGTTTGTCATGTGCTTGTCCACCCTTGTTAGTCACAGGCTAAAAGGAAATGAACATGTTTTCATTGCCTCACTGGCTGTTGTTTCTGGCAGATCTCATCTCAGTGCTGAACCATAACTCTTGCCGTGATCTCTCCATGTCCTCGGATTGACCACTCACAGCTTTTAAGCTTCAGCGGTCAAGAGTTAAAGCAAAGACCAGACCTCAATTTAGAAGTCATACTTTTTTCTGTGCGTGTGTGTGTGTGAAGTAGCTGTGTTTGTTAACAGGGTGCATTAGAAAGGATTAGTGTATGGACACAGTGTGTGCGTGCGTGCGCGTGTGTGTGTGTGTGATGGAATTTTCTTATCTTTCCATCAAAAAGCACTGTATGCAAGACGGGGCTCAGTGAGAAGTTCCAGCACTTTCACTGTCGCAGTCACACTGTGACACAAACGAGGGCAAAAGTCAGTGAGTAAAGGTTGAATTAAAAACACACAGAGCAACGGCTCTTTATTTAAGATGGGGAAGATACAGTGATATATTTGTCTGAAGCGATATAGAATAGAACCGGTTCAAAGGATGTGTATTTACACCCAATTTGTATCAGTGAACGGTATTTAGACAAGCAGTCGATTTGTGCGTTTACCCTGATAAGCTGATTAAAGCCTACAGAGAAGCATTTGTAGTGTAGTAATACTGAGAACTACCAAAGAGGATTAGGGCCAAATGTGTAAATAAAAAAAAAACATTGGAGACATCTGAGTCAGAATATTTTTGTTTGTTTTCCATTTGTGGCCCTAATCTTCTTCCATAGAGAAGTGGTTTGATGATTATCTGACACACACGATGCAATGTAATTCGAGCTGACTATTAGCTGACTACTGTTTGTACAATTCAACTAATCTAGGTGAAAGATAACACTATTATTAGTCTGTCAATATTAGCGATTTATTTTTATGATGAGTGCACGATTACAGTTCTCTTGACTATACAAACATGTTTATTCTCCCTAGCTTAAAATGGCCTCGGCGTTACCGTGCCTAAGTTCCTGTTCATTTATTTTTTTCGCTTCAATCTGCACCCTTTTCTATTTTTACAGGTACCGCCTCGCACCCGCTCACCACTTCCCCATTCCGTATGAGGACGTGTACCGCGTGACCAAATATTTCCTCCAGGAGGGGGTGCTGGCTCAGTACTCTGTGGACCCAGGGCGCGTTGGTGTGTCCGGGGACAGTGCTGGGGGGAACCTGGCAGCTGCGGTCTCTCAACAGGTTCCCAATTCTTTTTTTTTTCCTCCTTCAGTTTTTCTGGTATAATAATAATAATAATAAAAACATGTGTGGCCAGATGACTGGGTGGTTGTTTGTGGCCCTGTGATGGAGTGGCCATCTGTCCAGGGGTGCACCCCTCCTTTCGCCCTATGTCAGCTGGGATTGGCAACAGTGCCCCCTGCAGCCCTCGTGCGGAGGATAAAGCAGTCCACGATGAATGAATGAATAGTATGCGTACGTGAGAAACAAATAGCGTGTTCCCTGGAGGACGTACTGAACAAAATTGTTTTAATTCAGTGATTCTAATGATTCAGTTACACTGAAAACAACTGCTTTACAAGTCACTAGAGTCACTCGTTTGTGTCGCGTGTAAAACAGCAGTTTCATGCAGCCTTGCAGTGATCACTCCGCCCACGTTGAGTATGCACTATTTTTGAAGTGGAAAACCAACCTAAACCGTTGGGACCATAGTGGAAAAGGGACCATAAGCCTCTGCATCTCAGGAGGTTTATTTATCTGTATATGTAATATCTTTGGAATTTCATTCTGTGATCGTGATTTAACTCAAGGTCGTCTTGCTACAGCACAGCTTTCAAATGAATGATTTGCTGTGTCCAAGACCGATAGCAGCATAAAGATGGGTTACATTATTTTCACCCGTGTCTGCAGTGGCTGGAGTTGCAGAGTCGTAGGGCTTGTTATTATATAACACAATTATATTATTACACATTACGGTTAACACACAGTTTCGGTCGACAACAAGCCCGACAACTGTTTTTCTGAGAAAACCCTGTCTGTGGTTCTTTTGTGGTCAAAGACACATTTTTCTATTCATCACCGCAGTTCCTGGAAGACAGAAACAGTGTCAGCTGATGTAAGTCTTCCCGTAAACAACCATGATCAGAGAATCTGACCACATCCTGGCTTATTTACTCAAAAGCCTTCCGCTCACATATCCTCTTTGAATACAGGCTGATCTCTCTCTCTCTCTCTCTCTCTCTCTCTCTCTCTCTCTCTCTCTGTCTCTGTCTGTCTTCACAGTTGCAGAAAGAGCCTGGACAGCAGATTCAACTGAAGGCCCAGGCACTCATCTACCCTGCGCTGCAGGCGCTGGACCTCAACACGCCTTCATATCAACAGAATCAGTACATTCCGTCCATTCTGCCTCGCTCCCTCATGGTGCGTTTCTGGAGTCAGTACTTCAGTTCCAACAAGGCCCTTTTCAGGGCCATGATGGCAAACACCCACAACAACCCCGAGTCTTCCAGCCTGCTAAAATTTGTCAACTGGAGTGCTTTTCTACCAGAAAAGTTCCATAAAAATTACAACTACAGTGCTCCCGCTGTGGTAGAGCTGGCTGGAGAGGAAGCGGTAGGGATGGACAGGCTAGCTCAGTCTTTCGCTGACCCGAGGGCTTCACCCCTGCTGGTTCCAGACTCGGCCTTGCGCTCTCTGCCCACGGCGTACATTATAACGTGTGAGTATGACGTCCTCCGAGACGACGGGATTATGTACGCCACGCGGCTCCGCGCTGCCGGCGTTGAGGTGTCACATGACCACTACGGGGCAGTTCACGGAGCGCTTATGTTAAATGTTTGGCCGGCTGACCTTCGGATTTCGCACGAAATGACAGCCAAATATATCAAATGGCTCAAGGAAAACTTGTAAAACCTTTTTTAATATTCATTCCAGTTACTGCACCAATGTGAGAACTGTGGTTAGCGTTCAACTTTTTCTTTTTTTTCCTGTAAATATATGGATAAGTATGTTCACTTACACGTAGAATATTATGCATGGAATTATGTAGAATGGAGTTAATTATTCAACTAACCAAATGCCACTCAGATGCTGCAGTATCACTGAACTTGTCTTGTGTACGGCAATTTATTTATTTCATTTTGTTGACAAAGGCAGTCCTGCTACCTGATTTTACTTTCGCTACATCATTTTAGCAATACCATCAATCATACTGCTTCAAAAATACGAAATTACCTATTCTGGAGTTTGAAGTATAAATCACTACAAAGAAAAAACGTTAATGACATTGCACCAAAAAAATGAAATAAAGGTCATTTGTTGAATATAGCACAACTACAAAGCAAGCTCTAACCCTACAGTATATGACTGTGGTGCACATCTCATTATGTGCTGCTATGGTAAATGATTTACATCGTAAAACATTGCATTCAGTTTAATTTCCCTTCCCACATTTACAGGCAACACATGAACATAGATTTTGTCAGTTTGCGTTGTGTGTTCAGCCACATTCCACATAGTAAACGTAAAGTTCATGCAGTTCATGCATTCACACGTGTATGATTGAGCATTGCTGCATATTGGATGTGATGCATGGATAAAAGAGAAAAGAGTAATAACGTCCGAGAAGGACTTACACGTTGAGCCTTGATCTTTACAGCGTATCACAAATCTCTGAAGTTCAAGAGTCCCCACTTTATCATATTTGTAGCTCATATTCTCTCGCTCTCTCTCTCTATCTGTGTGTGTATTAAAACACTAAACCCTTTCTTTGATCAGGCTCGACTGTAATGTAGCGTGAGCTTAGCTTTTCCTGTGTTCATACAAATAAAAATACAGTCATTTGGGAGAATGAGGCACATGGAGTCATACATTTGTATATTATCCCTAATGCTCAAAAGGCATATTAGGTTGCTTGTTAACTTGTCTAACATTCTGAACTATCTATCTATCTATCTATCTATCTATCTATCTATCTATCTATCTATCTATCTATCTATCTATCTATCTATCTATCTATCTATCTATGGCTCTGTCTCTCTATCTAAACACACAAGTTCTCAAGGTAGAGCCTATTTACGTCATATACGTTCGATTGCTTTTGTTGACAAAGACCAAACAGAGGCAGAATAAATCTAAATCTACTGTACAAAAGAGTTCGACTTGATATGAAACAGCCCATAGTGTCAGCTTTGCTGTTATATCTTTGTCTGAATGTCTTAAAAAGAGTTGTACGCATTATTTTTTAATGTGTTTAATGTTACCTGGCAATAAATTGACTCGAACCTTTCACCTTTCAAGATGTATTTGTGTCATTTGTGTTTAGTAACGGTCGAGAAAGTCCTGCCAAAAACTTGGTTCTGCCTTCAACAACAACAAAAAACACACCATTTTCCCAAAAAATACAAAAATAGGCTTAATTATTGTTAAGCAACAAATCAAGCACCTGTTGTTCATTGGTTTCGCGTGACGTCACACTGGTTTGGGAACGCCTCTTGGGGGCGCAAAACATGGCTCAGAGCAGAAAGATGTCCCTAGCAAAGAAACAGAGAAATGTCAACAAGGGTAAGTTCACGCAATTGTGGCGTTTTATTTATTTGTTTGTGTTGTGTACAGTATGTGTTAATGTAGTCATTCTGACACGTTTAACTCGGTCAACCCCAGAGGCTCAGAGAAATGGTTAGCTTAACAGCAAGTGATGCGATTAGCAAACAAGCTAATGTTTACTTAAGAACGAGCGAAGAAAAAACTTTATTGACATTGCACTTGGTACAACGACATTTTGTTTTCAACTCACAGGCCAGCAGCAATAAAATAGAATAATACTCTGTGTCATTAGTCTGAATGATTTATATTTGTTTTTGTTTTTGTTTTTAATGAATATGTGTTAAATTTTAACTCGGTCAACTCCAAAGGCTCAGGGAAATGTTAGCTTAACATCAAGTGATGCGATTAGCAAACAAGCTAATGTTAGCTTAAGAATGAGAAAAACTTCATTGGCATTGTACTTGGTACAACGACATTTTCTTTTCAACACACAGAGGCCAGCAGCAATACAATAGAATAATACATTGTCTGTTTCATTAGTCTGAATGATTTATAGTTGTTTACTAGTTTGTTTTCATTAATTAAGTGTTCTTTGTGAGTTTGAACTTGTTCTGGACTGCAATCATCTGATGAATGTTGTCCGGCTGCGCTTTCAACATCCCAGTCACGTGGTGTAGGAAGAGGTTAAACAAGTACACCATTTATTTCAAACTGTGTTTTTTATTATAATTATTTGCATGAGTAAACAGCCTTCATCTTAATCAACTTTAACAATTTAACTCTCACTAAAGAAACGACAAACACACGTCTTATTCCCCGCAGACAAACTGCATTTTTGTCTCCGCCTTGGCCTTTTGTTTTGTTTGCAGTTCCAGGTTCAGCCTGCTCTCATGTGTGCTGTCTTAAGGCGCTTAAGTTGCTGGAATACACAACACCGCTTTAGGAAACAGTAAAATATAGGTAATCTTTGTGTATGCACGTAGGTAAGTAAGTAGGCTGTGTGGACCAAATGTCAAACAAACCTATCTTTGTGAGGACATTTTGACCTTGTGAGGATATTTTTGTCTGGTCTGCACAACTTTAACAGGCTTTTTGAGGATTAAGACCTGGTTTTAGGCTTATAGGTTAGGGTAAGGGTCAGGCGTGTGTGTGTGTTACGTGTGAGGAAAAGGTGGCGGAAACTACAAATAGATAGTAATCGGCTTTAATTGCAGCATCAGATACAGTTAGATTTTTGATTTTTTCACCATTCCAGTTCTTGACTGATACCTTAAACACAGTTTCTAAAGCAATTGAAAATATGTGTAATACATCTGCACACTTTTTATCATTTACAGATTCAATTTGCACAATAAATTTGTTTTATTGTTGCATATTAAAACAAACACTTTTATTTTGAAATGTTATCACAATTATCATATTTTGAAACATTGAGATATACATGTAACATCATATCATCAACCTGTATGGAAATGTCACTTTTTTCCTATTTATTACCTATAAGTATGTTAATTGTTAAATGACTGCTGTCTCAAATTCCTTCAAATCTATGGCGGGCTAATTCCGGTAACGTGAAATAGATTATGGCAGATCATTCCTTTAATCTGTTCATAGCATGTAATTGCTACAGATTATAGTTTGGTGCTTATGTGCACTGTAGAATTTGCACGGACCTCTCTCTGTTCGCATGCAAGAATGTGCACGCACTGATCATGCAGACATAGTTTTTGTTAAAATGATTTTTGTAAACACCGTTCAAATGGAATGAAAATAAATTGCATTTTCCACTGGTCAGATCAAATACCGCTCTTTATTACGTTAAGTAATTGTTTCTGTATTTCTGTAATCTTATTTCTTTTTATGGTCTCTTAAGTGAAGACTGCTTTATTTTGCAAACCATAATATGTTTAATTTTAACATGTTTATTGGACAAAAATGACAGAAGGGGAAAAAAAAAGAAAGTAGACCATGTGCTGTTTAATGTGATTTTTTTGCCTCAATGTCCTCAGTTGACTGAAATGCACTACTGAATTGCGTTATTACATTAGGGGATCATATTATATTTAATATAGAGCTCCAGGTTTCGTATTTGTCCTCACATGCACCCTCCCCTGGCTTTCATTATGAAACAAGAAACGTGTGAACAAAACAGATCATAACCCCGAACTTCATATTTTATTTTTTTAGCCTTTGCTCATCCCGGGAGAGATGCCAATGTAAACGAAATGACAGATCAGACATGGTGTGATTAGACTAAAAGAAAGCACCTGATTCCTCTCTGATGTTTTAAAGCTATATGTAGTCAAGAAGTGTTTTAATGAGGATTTTGGGGCTTTAGCAGCAGAGGTCGCAGACAGACGGTCCACTATGAAGACAGCGCTCATAACAGCAGAGATCTATGGATGATTCCACTTTGAATGGATATATATATAGGAATGGTAGTGAACAAAATATCACGTGATGGGAAAAAAATATTCTTTTGTTGAAACAGAAGAGGTGCATAGTTTGTATTGCTCAAATTTGCAGTCCTTAAAATTAATAGTAGTCAAATAAAGTATAAGTTGAGTTATATTTTATTACATTAAAAAATAAAAGTAGAATATGACAGAAACAATATATCCAGTTACAAATATAAGAAATTATGGTTTTAACACTTACAGATACAAATTGACAGAGCAATGTATAGCCTGTAAAAATTAGACCTGAAACAATGACTTGATTATTTATTAAAATAATCGTCAACTATTTTGATATTTCGACTAATCATGAAAATAATCAGCAGATTAATCGATGATGAAAATAATCGTTAGTTGCGGCTCTAGTACAAATGTATGTATATTAGTCTTAAAGGCACGACACTCTTATACACTCTTAGAAATAAGGGTTCCAAAAGGATCCTTCTTCAAGGGTTCTGGTGACATTAATGATTCCAGGAATAACCATTTTGATCAAGAGAACCCTTTAAAACCCCTTTCCTGAATTAAGGGTTTTAAAAGCGTTCCAGGTGGAACCTTTATAAAAAGGTCCCACCTGGAGCCAAAAAGAGTTCTCCTATGACGACAAGCCGAAGAACATATAGTTCTACTCTGCACTTTTATTTCTAAGTGCACTCGTACTTTGTCAATTTGAAATATAACGAAGCAGCATCAGTTCATCTTTATAGATATCCTATGAGAAATAACAATGTGCAGTCAAAATGTTTCAATTAGCCTAAAGAAATAAAATGAATGCACAATCATAAACAAGAACACAAAGGCAAACTAATTGTTTTACCAAAATACAAAATGTAAGACAGCTGTGTCACATGTGTGGATGTGCTGGGATAGCGGCGATCTTGTCTTGAACTCGGTCAGTCTGGTTGTCTTTCCTGTTCTGTCTTTCTGACCAGCGCTCTGAGCTTTGTAAACAGAATATCTCTGAACTTGTCCCCCATGAGAAAATAGAAGACGGGGTTGATGACGCTATGCAAAAAAGCCAGTGGTCGAGTCAAGATGTACAGACCCTCGACGTAGTACTTCTGCGTACACAGGTCCAGTCCTGGCCAGTTGTCCTGAGATGCTATCTTGATATTTCTCAGGATATGGTAAGGAGTGTAAAGACACAGAAACATGGCTGCTGCTGATGCAACAACCCTCAGAGCCCGTTTGTAGGATTTTGCCCTGTTCTGTAGAGCCCTTTGCTGGACATGGAGCAGATGTGCAATTTGGTAGGTAAAACCACATAGTGCAAGCAGAGGAGCAATATAACCTGTGAAGGTCAGACCCAGGCTGTATCCTAATGCATCGACACTTCCTTTTAGACTGGCAAAATCTCTGCAGAAGCTCCAGTTCCCACGCTGTAGGTCCTGAAACATGAGCGATATCATTGGTGCCACTTCTACATTGACAGCCAGCCAGCTCAGCCCTGTCACAGTCAGCGCCGTCTGTGGCTTCAGAAGGAAGTGGTCCCGCATTGGATGTTTAATGAGCAGGAAACGATCCATGCAAATCCAAACCATGAAGAGGATGGATGAATAAAGATTCACGTGCAGGACATAGCGGTTTATAATGCAAGCATATGAATTAGTTTCTTTTTGTCCATTTGCATAAAGGTAGGAAAGGCGTGGCAGCGTGCACAGGAACACAAGGTCAGACATTGCCAGGTTGAAGAGGTAAATATTGTAGGACTTCCAGTGTGGCAGATAAAATATGTAGCCAAGTACAACCAAAAGGTTGCCGGGGAAACCAACGCAGAACTCGATAGCATACAATGGTGACAAATAGTACTTCTGCAGCACTTCGTGTATCACTGTACAGTTGAAAGCCTAGAAACAGAGAGACATAAACAAAAGTTAATAAAAGTTATTAATGTCAATGTTATACATTATGTGATGTCATTTTCAATAACAGCTTTAATAGAAATTAACTTTAGGTCAAGAGCTAATAACGCTCAGCACAGGACTTACCATGGTGTAGTCGGTGTAGTTGTTAGTCGCGTGCATAGAGAGCAAGACCAGGTGCGGCCAGCCGGCCACTATCTGTTCACTGGAAACAGTAAACAATATGTGCTGATGATGATGGTGCTGCTGCTGCTGCCTCCACTGCAACGTGGCTGGAAAAAAAAAAGATCAGCCGCTATTGTGACCTGAAGACACAACAGACATTCTATCTATCTATCTATCTATCTATCTATCTATCTATCTATCTATCTATCTATCTATCTATCTATCTATCTATCTATCTATCTATCTATCTATCTATCTATCTATCTATCTATCTATCTATCTATCTATGCTATTTTATTTTACTCTACCTTGCTTATTCGAAACTTCAAGAGAGAAATGCAACCTCCACTGTGGTTTATAAATATTATGGTTTATATACTGTGCCTTCTCCTCGCTCTTTGTCTAGAATCATGATCTTTATCACACATGTGACTTAATTTCCTGTGCATTTCTTCAACAGTTTCATTAACTTCTGCTAAACGCTTAAATGTAACTTCCTATTCAGAAGTATTTCGGACTGCTTAATATTTCAGCACCTTTTTGACTGGTCTGAAAGCATATCTTTGTCCAAGATAATCTGCTTACTGTCATTGCATGGCATTTGTTAATGCAAATGTTAGACTTGGACAGGCTTCTAGCTAGGATTTTTTTTTTGATCTTGTAATTAGAGACGGGAGGAATTGAAACATAAAGTAGCAGCTCCTTGCACAACGTTTCAAAGGTGTCAGTTCTATTCAATTCTATTGAACTGTTTCTCAAAATTGAGGAGGATTGAGGAGAACTGAGGAGATTTAGTTTGAAGTCCCGTTGTTCAAGCTTCAAGTATTCATAATTGTTCCGCAGTGTTCCATTTTTTGTGTGCAAACAAAAACTATATGCCATTTTACATTTTCCAGACCATCACTGGCTTATTATTACATGTATGGGCAGCCCTATGGACAAGAGGAAAGAGAACATGGCTTGTGAACAAAGTGGTTGCTTATTCGCGTTTCACCAGGGTTAAGGGCTGGTGTGCCCTTGAGCAAGGTACCCAATCCCCATTGCTCATTGTTAATTGGACTAAAGTTGACGCCAGCTGGCAGCCAAACACATCCAGTGTACACCTTGTGCCGGTTCCAAGCCAGGATAACTCAAGGTTCTGGTGTTAAAACTACTATGCTAGTGGAAACGCAACACAACCGTGCTGTGCTGTGCCGAGGTTAGGCGAGGCCATTCAAGCCGGTGGAAACACGCCATTAGTAATCTGATAAGCTTTGCTTATGTGAAAATAGTCTTGACTATGAGTGTAATTCATTCGTTTTGCTTTTGAACACGTGGACAACAGAGCAAAACCCATGGTGTTGACTTTTAAATTATCAACTGATTATTATTATTATTGTGTCAAACGCTTTTGCTGTGGTTATACAATGCACTCTGATCCTGATGCTGTTGACCCTGAGTCTACAGTATGTTTTGGCAACAAAGCTTAGAAAGTTGGCCAGCCTTTAGAAGCACATGACCGACTGCTGAGAGACATGTGAGGCAAACTCAGCGTGGATTTACTGTCTCTCTTCTTATTGTTTACCCTTTCCCTGCTGAGAAAGTAGGCTACGCATAATAAACAGGGTATGTCCTTAAGAAACACAGCCTGGACTGACGGTGGTTTGTTTGGTTACATGACTGAGGGATCGGGACTGTAATCTCTCAGCATTCCTGTGTTTTAGTAGGGTTAGGCTTCGCTTCAGTGGGGGCCAAGACTGTGGCCTTGACTTTGGTCTATTTTAATGCTGTCTTGGATTGGCTTGTGTCATATTATCCTTTGTTTATATACATTATAAATGATGTTTGATCATATCTGAATTAAATTAAAATGGCCTTGCAAAACAAGTGTCCGTCCATTATCAACAAAACATTCTCAGACCATGTAGGCTATGATCTCTTTTGTGTTGTTAAAAACAGACGAGGACAGCCTTTTTGAGAAGTGTTTTATGGGTAATTTAAGGACTTTGATTTATGGAACAGGTTTTTTTGTCCTAGAAATCAAATATTGGATAAACATTTATATTTACTTTCACAAATCTTACATTTTCTTTTTCCATCTCAAAATGTTTTCATATTTTATGTAATGAGAGTGCCCTCTAGTGGTAGACCACGGCAGAATCAGTACCATGTGCTGCTACAGTGAACTATAAACTGGAGTATTTACTCAAAATAATGATGACTGAGTTTCATGTAGCTTCCTCTTTTTCAGTTGTTCAGAATAACGAGCAAATAGAAATGAAAGTGAAATTCATTTATTTCATTTCCTCATTTAACTTTTTTTCCTGTGTCGCTAAATATACATGGTTCTTTGCACTCATTTTTAAAATTAGCCATTCAAAGTGATAGCCATAAACTGTGAAATGATTAAAAAGGACACTTGTGTTCAAGAGAACTGTATGTCAGTTCTCATTAGATTTATTCCAGACGTACGGATATCATGTTGTGATACATAGTCAATGCAGCAGATGGCAGTATTGGTCCAGAGTTCCCACAAAAAGTGTGCTTGTGTGTGTATTTGTGTGTATGAGAGAGGCACAACTGTGATGGCTACAAATCAAATGATTGATCTTAAAGAAAAAAATTAGAACTATATTATTTTACTTGACAATAGTGTTTAGGTTTTATTTTAGGTGGTTTAGGTGTTTGTTAATACACGAGTGAGAGGTAAATGAGTGTATGTTTCTTGCAGGTCCATAGTGAGTGTGTTTCCATTCGCCCCTGTAGATTTGACACTGTCCCACTTCTGGAAGGTGACACACTTTATCAATTCTGCACTAATTATCAACACCATTCGCATGTGACAGTGAAGTTAATTGAATCCAATGTAGCACAAGGTCTTCTTAGTCTGTTATGCATAAGATGGGGACAGGGAAAGGCAGACATTCGATTGGGAATGTAGTCCAGCGTGTGTCTGAATCTCATCCAAAAGTGCACCGTGTCGTCCACCATGCTGCATGATCTCTCTCGTCCCCTCAACGTGACATTGGCTGCTGACACACGGCATGTGCATGATGACATCTTTACTGTACCTTTCGCTGAAAGCGAGGGGTCAACTATGATTTTTTTCTCCCCCCTTCCCCCTTTAAGTGCACGGACGTCCGTGCGCTGAGCCAACACCGAGGTTACATCACTGTGTCGCCAGGACACTGTGGAAGTGACACTCTCCCTCTCACTAATTTTAGCTCCCACACCATAGCTCAGTTACACAGATGACTTTCCAGATAACTTCGATACAGGACAAAATAAAACAGGAAGCCATATGTGACTCTCTGTTCAGTCATTTAGCAAGAAATCACAAAACCTGTGAATAAACGTATATATTTACGTCCGATCTTTAATATCCAACATCTTCTCAAAGGCTGGATTCACTGATAATTTATCCAGTGTTTGTCAGTGCATGCTGCTCAGACGTGGGTGGGACTGAGGGCTCACATCTGCTTTCAATCACTTTCACAGGGTCATAGATGGGACTGGATATGCAAACTGCTTAAAATTGTCCTTAAGAGCTCCCAAACAGGCTGTATGCTTGTTAAGTGTGTCGTCATGCTGTTCCAGTGAAACATGATCATTAGCTGTGAAAATATGTAGCTTGCTACTGCTTTTTTTTTTGTTTCACTTCAGTGAGAGAACCAGTTAGGCTCATGCTGTTTTATCTGTGTCAGAGACACTGTCAAATTACCTCTCCCTTCCCATTCCTCCTGACGGCTGAAGACAGAAAATAAAACTCAACTCTAACAAAGGTAGTCATGCTTTAGGCCCAGGTGACATGTTGAGGTTCTTTCTCAATTCCTGCCAGTTTGTGTAAATCTAAAATTGTCATTCATAACCAGATCAGATCAATTATCTGGAGGTCTGGTGTCGTAAAATTACATTTATAACTATATTATTCTGTCCATCCCTTGGTTTTGTCAGCACTTCATTTTGACATGTTGAGAACTAGACAAAAATCCATCTTGAAGACCAAAAGACAAATGACAAGGTGATGAAGTCATTTTGGAAGAAAATATCAGCCACGTCAGTTTGAGCTGATTTTTTTCCCCCGTCGCTCTGTATCTATTTCATTTTTAGTCATAGCAGCATCAGAGGCTTGCTTTGCACACTCCTGGTGGTGTATGCTGGGTCAGGGGTTCTCAGTGTTACTGATATGATTCCTCCTGGGAAGTATACATTCAAAACTACTGTCACGTCAGCTAACCAACCGCTAATCCCTACACTCGTCACTGCACATGCTGCAGAGCTGTCCTGGTCTAACGTGACCCTTATGTCTAACTTTGGCATCTTTTCTAGTAGGCTTGTAACGATACACAAACTCACGATTCGTTTTGTATCACGATTTTTGACCCACGATTCGATACATTCCACAATTTTTTTTAAATGTAAAAAACATTTTATTTAAACAACATTTACTTGTATAACAACTTAATGTAACATTTAATAACAAATATTTTGGAACACTTTGAACAGATTTGAACATAAATAAATAAATAACCAAAGATTTCTCTCTTTTCTGTAACAAAATAATACTGTTGAAAAATACAAAGTAAATGATCAATCAGACTGGGATTTGTCCGCAAAGCATGCTGGGAAGTGTAGTTCTTCATGAGATGCAGTTTTGTTCCAGTGGAAATAACTTGTTTTGATAAACAGCAAAGGTAAGACAACATTTCCGCTTGTATTTCTTGAAAGTCAGTTGTTTGTTTTCACTCCGGTGCCGCTTTTCAATGTGTGCGCAGTAACGAGTTTGATCTATCGGTGTTTTAACTGTGTTTTGTGAACATAAGAATGGTTGAGCTTTTAGCTGAGTTTCTGACCTTTCTGTGGGTATGCTGCATGTCTGTGTTTGTTAAAGTTAGACATGGTTTTATGATGCTTTAAGTCACTGCGTCTGACGCTCAGTCAGTAAAGAAGAGATTAACGCAATTAAAAAACATAACACGTTCGCGAATCTGTTTCTCACGCCACGAGACAGGTTCGTGGCTCTGAGTATCGCGATTTCGATTTGGATACGCATATTGTTACAGCCCTATTTTCTAGAGATAGACCGATGTGTTTTTTTCAGGGCTGATACCGATTATTAGTAGTCAAGGAGGCCGATAACTGATATTTGGAGCCAATATTCATTTGCAGTAAAAGTGAAAATATTGCACTCAAAATGCCCAGGGTCAGCAGCATCTCTTATAAAGTTAACTGAAATTTTGAATCAATAAATAATAGTGCTGGGCATGTTAACCACGCTACGGCGTTAATGCATGGCGGTGGTTTCCATGACGACTGACCGGAAAAAGACGCTTGTGACGTCAGGTTTACTTGAATTTGTAGTGCTGCGTTTTTCGTTTAATAAACAGACCGTTCCAGTTCAACTGTAGGCGCGCTAACAGCGCTAAAGGAGCTAACTGTTAAAATGAGTATCTAAAGTAACGACAAGTACACAGTTACGCTGGTTATTTGCAGCACTGCTCTTTTCGTTCAATAAGCAGACAGCTCCAGTTCGAATGTAGGCGTGCTAACGGCGCTTAAGGAGCTAACTGGTAAACGGTGCCTGGATTCCGGTGCCCCGGCACGAAAAACTATTTGACTTACTTTTACTAGAAACTAATTTTAACAATCAGGAGTCACGTGAACATGATGTCACACACGTCTTTTTCTGGTCTGTCGCCATATGCATAAAAATGCAGAATATCTGCACCAATATATCGTCTATCCCTAATCCTATATTTCAGTCCCCGGCTGCTGGCTCTATCATCGTCAGTCCAGCGTGGCTAATGTCATGATGAGGTGCAACATCTCTGCTTACTGCTGCTCTGCTCTGCTTTTTGGCCCAGAGATGTTGCTAAGATGCTGCAGGGTTATAGTGAACTGTTAATTATCCTAAACGTCAGTTGAGTGAGACGCCGTAGCTTATTTCCTGCATTACCCCGGCAGCTGCTGTGACAGACAAAGGTTCAGCCCCGAACAGCAACATCTGTGTATGATTTGCCTGTTGCATCCTTGTCAGACTGCATTCACGTGAATCATCTATTCAGCAGGTGGCATTTGTTGAGTTTTTTGGGAGAGAAACTGTTTTCCCTAGTAAACACACACACATACACACACACACACACACACACACACACACCCTGGGGACTTATCAAAGACTTCTCTTGTTTCATTTTTGGCATCACTAGTTTTTACAGATGTGAGCATTACGGCACCGCACGGAATATAATGACTCTCCTGTTCTCCGTCTTGACTTGATGACATCACCCTGCTGCTGTTGGGGGAACCTGTGGGCTATGAAACAGGTTACGTTACGTAAAATCACGGTGTAATGCGTCCTTAAAGACTCCGTGGTGGTGTTGTCACTCGTCTTCTGTGCGCGTCTGATTTGGCAGCTTTGTCAGCTGACAGGTACGAGTGGGCTGACAACAGAAAACTTCCCTTTGCCACACTGACATCGGCTTTTATTTACTCCTGGTCAGCCTCAACTCAATTACCTCTCTTTCTCTTTTATCATCTCCTCTCCCATTCTGTTAGGGCGCTATCTTTCCTCCCATCCTAATGGTCTCTGTTTGCTCTCTCACTTCTCTTATTATCAAACACAAAGAAATGCAGTTAGAGACTTTTCTGCCATTTTCAATGTTCCGACCAATGGTTTGTCATATCTACAGCCTAACTAGAGTGCTGGTTCTGAGCTGTGATGTAATTTTTTATAAATTTGAGGATCAAATGTAGGATTAATATGAACTAATACTAACCTCCGACTGCTCTGAATACAGTAGCTCTCTATATGAGACCTCAGTGGTGGCGGATGGTGTATTTTCTCTGTGGGGTCTCTGACTTCCTGGCTTGTAAATGTTGGCATCGAGTGACGGCACTCACTCTGCCAGCCATTGTTGAAGTGGTGAACAGTTTTCCTAAATAACATACCCACAGGAATTTGTCTTAGTCTCACTTTAGTTTTAAGAAAATAAAGAGAGGAAATTTGGAGGTGTTCACAGGAAAAAAAGTGCACCACTGAGATATTAAATGACCTGTAACTTAAAGCTGCAGTGTGTAACCTTTGGGGATTTGGTTGTTGTTGTTCTCTTCACTTCATGACAAATACGAGCGGTACAATATCTAATGTCTCAGCCGTGTGCTCTGCCACACACAGACAAAGAAGAAAGTCAGTGTTTAAGTGATGGAGGCCGTCTCTCCTATCTACCACTTCCACCCCTGCGCCCTCGCTCATCTCCTCACAGCAGGTAGATGGTGAGGAGGTCTCGTCCCCTGTGACATTGCCGTTCTTTGCTCCGACTCATGGTGGCTCCGATTTCAACACCACAGATTAGATTAGGCTCATACTGGCTGACTCACTGTCCTTGAGTTATGCTGAGCTGTGAAGAGGAGTCTGCATGGATACATGGTCAAGATGAGGTGGATCTACACTGGGTTTTTGTTTCCGATTTTTCCTCTTTGTTCGATCAATACCTCTTGACGTTCCTTCTGTGATATCTCTTCTATTCATGCCTGGGTTGGAAGAGGTCACATTTCCTGAGGCACGTTTCTACAAAACATTAACCAATTGAACATTAACTGAATTGCTACTTCTTATTGATTATTCTTTGCCAATAAAATGGCAAAGACTGACAGACTACACAATGTATAGGCAATGGTAGAAATGTGCTGAGGAACCACATTGAAACACAGCGATGTGTGAAACCGCTATAGGCGCCATCATAACACAGATGATCAACACATTGTGCAGTGGAGATGAGAATTGGTAGATGTGGTGCAGTGAGCAGGGAGAGTTACTCATGAATTTAAAGGTCCCATATTATACCCTATTTCTCCAAGTTAGCATCGTTCCCTGGTGTCCTAATGAACATGTCTGGGACATGCTTTGGTCAAAATACCATAAGGATGAAGCACCACAGCAGTTCAATCACCCTGCCAAAACAGCCCTGTTCAGAACGCTCTGTTTAGTAGTATCTCTTTAGGTCCACCTTAAAAAAAAAGTAAAACTAAACTTAAGGGACAGGAAACGACATCTGCCACAGAGGCTACTGGGAGCTAACAGCAGTTAGCATTTGGAAAAGTGATCATTTGCAGACTCTAGCAGGCACATTGCCGTCATATATATCATGTATCCACTGGACAGATAAATCCTCTGAGGCTGGAGGTTTGTGTAGAACTCTGTGCTGCACTGTGGAGCCAAGAATAGAACTTTTTGTGGACTTCACGGACTTCCAGTTTTCGAATGCCGTTGCCCTCACCAGCGCTCTCGACACAGTGGAGC
Organism: Microchirus variegatus; assembly: GCF_963457635.1. Taxonomy (NCBI): domain Eukaryota; kingdom Metazoa; phylum Chordata; class Actinopteri; order Pleuronectiformes; family Soleidae; genus Microchirus; species Microchirus variegatus. Next base: position 32,995,829 of record NC_139804.1, read on the forward strand.
TCAGCGAGACAACAATTCCAGGAATTTAGCCCATTGTGGCGTCCCAGTGAGCGCGGAAGTCAACATAGCTTGTTTTATCACCTGTACTTCCACTGAGAAGGACCACAAAAACATGAGTGAGTCTTTTTTCACAATTTGCTGACTAATGGGACCTCCAGCGTGCCAGATATAAGGATTTAAATGATTAAAACGTTGATTTTAAGGGACCTTTAATGCCTGTTTCCTCAACATTTTTCTCACCAGTGCTTTGTCAGTGGTCCAACATGTTAACTTTTCATTGGCCCGTTCAAATCTACAAACTGTGTTACGGCATTCCTGTGTGCGAATCGAGCCTCCTCCTCCACCTTTGTTTAGACGCCACACCTTGGCCATCAGAATGTCTGACACCCCTCAGTAAGACCTCCCTGGAGCATCCTCGCCTTTGTGCGGCTCGGTTCCTGCTCTGCATTTAACAACAAACCCCACTGGCTGCAGCCTTTACCTCCCACTCTAGTTATACAGTTCTTTATCTTTTCTGTGTAAACACTGCTCACACATACGAGCGTGCACATGGTCAGCCACATTCTGTTTATATGAGCAAGGACAGAGGCATTCCGACGGTTTAAGCACTGTAAACACATCTTAAATGGATATGTGCTGCACAGAGCGGCTGATGTCATGCTGTGTGCTGCTGCTGCGCGAGCCAACTTCAACATTCTACACGTGCATGCAGGAAGGAGACTCTGCGCACACAGGAAAACATATGACCACATGGAGGCAATCCAGCATTCTCCATGGCATCGGTAGTCTGGAGCAAACACCGTTACGCTAAGAACGATGACTAGCAGAGCAAAGAATTGAGTTAGCTCAGACAGTCAGCTTTCATCTACACTCATTAGGTTACAGCTCATTCTTTGGCCTGACACACAACTGCCTTTGTGTATTTTTACACCTTCTTTTCCCTTTCTTTCCTTTGCAGCTTCCTCCCTCCCTCCCTCCATATGTCTACATGATTTCCGATGTCTGCCTTTCACACAGGGGCAGAGAGAGAAAAAAAGAGGAAAAGATAAAAACCAATATTGACTGTGCATAGCAGAATGATTACTTATAAGCTGATGCTGTGGCAGACCCCAGCCTTTTTTTTTCAAGTCAGTGACTCACTGTGAGCAATGGGTAATGTCTGAAAAATGGAGCGGGAGTCAAGACAACGAGTGGTTGGCAGGCTGGCTTACAGCAGCTGGAAGGAAGAAGGACAAGTCCTTTTCTGGTTGGCTAAGTGTTTCTTTGCCTAAGAAGGCTGTGTTTGTGATGGGCTGCTAATGGGCCCTTTAGAGGCTACCGTCTGTCTGTCAATCACTCAACCAACCTACCTTCCTCTCTACCTTATCCGTCCATCCATCCAGCTTTGGCAGATACATATGTATGCAGCGTTTTGCACACACAGAGTACATTTGTATACAGGAACAAGCACATACGCACGTGCGCATGTATTGTTCTTGCATAAGCAAACAACAAATGACTGTGTGCTCTCTGTGTGAATGAATAATTCAGGCACAATGCAGCAGAATCCAAACACACACCACAATGCTGTTGTGAAATCCAAATTGAAATATTATCCCGCAGTTTCCGTTTTTTTTTTCTCAATGGCTCCGGCTAATTTTGTTTAAAAACAGTCTTACAGAAGCGGTGGTCTTAAAGCGCATAAACGGCTTACATGGTACAGCTTGGCGCTAACGTGATACACATTTTGTAGGGGAAACAAGAGGATCATAACTCATCCATTACACCAGAGTTATTATTGTGTATATATAGGTCTCATTCACAGCTGGTAATAATGTCCGTCTTAGGTGATCCGACTTGGCACTAAAATGCATCCCGTTAGCAACCACATTTCAGATCTGGCTTCCCCCGCCCTGTATTAAAATACACACTGACATTATGTCTGTTATTATGTTTAAATGAGAGCGAGAGGGAGAAAAGCTGAGTGAATTAAAGCGGAACGTTGCAAGTCTGCTCACTCTTTGTTGCCCTTTTCTATTAGTCCATATTTTTGTTATAAAAATTCACTGCTGACTCTCGGCCCGAGAACGTTGTCACTAGAAGAGTCATTAGCACAATGTCTGACTCATGAATCAAACCGAGCATGAGAGACCGAAGTGCAGATCAGCTAAAAAGACTTAGAAATCCTGAAAAAATGCCTTAATCGTCAACATATAGCAAGGAAATGTCTAAAATCTCAACATTTAACAGAGGAGTCTGGTGGTATATTTAATGACAGCGCTGCTGAAAGCGGCGATCGAGAGCGGCGAGTCGCATCACAACCCCTTCTGCTGTGTTTCAGATCAGTGCCTGTGTCCGAAGGATGTACTGAACGATTCTGTGAACAAATCGGTTGAATTAACAGAGTTTAATGATTCAGTTGCACCAAAAACAACTGCGTTACAAGTCACTAGTTCCCAGTTTGTGTGCGTATCGCTTGTTAAACAAAGTCACGGCAGTTTCATGCAGTCATGCTATGATGACTCCGCCCACTTTGATGTGGTACTATAGCAATGGAAAACCATACCAAACCATTAAGTCGAGGTGAGGGGCGAGCTGTGCTGGAACTGTATATTGAAAAAGCGCCGATATTCCTCTCAACCAGCCTCTCAGACATTAGTCTTCTGTATCGCTGCCTAATCATCTTGCTGTTATGTCTTTATTTAATCTTTGTTTTAGTTGACTTTATTTAGTAATGAGCCAAGTAATGTGCATGGATTTCCTGCGGCAGCATGGGTAGCGTAGTCCCCGATGTGTCTGTCTCAGCGTAGGTCTCAGCTCTGTGCTCCCTGTTGGGGGTACTAAAGGGATTGGATATGCTCTGCTAATGCTATTAGTGCTGCAGCCGGGGATTACTGTCTCAAAACGAATGGGGGAAAAGGGCGTGAAAAGTGAAAAATCTCTTTTGTCTGTGTGGGACTTAGATGGTGCAAATGTATTGGAGAGAAAGATATCAAAAAGAGGGATATTAAGAATAAGAATGCACTCATTTTTTTTTTTTTTACATTTCCTTTGTCTGTTACAGTTCTCTTGGGGTTTTAGTTAATTAGCGTATTAAGCTGGTCACTGCCACTTAGTATCAGACGTATTTTTAGCTACAGGAAAGACAGATGTCATTAGAGCTGCAACTAACGATTTTTTTTTTTACGTAATTAATCTGTCTATTTTCTCGATTAATCGTTTAGCCCATAAAATTTCAGAAAATGTTAAATAACGTTGATCAGTGTTTGTCAAATCTGGAAATGACGAAAGTCTTGTTTTTGTCCTCAAACCAAAATGATTCGGTTTTAATGATTTCTTTATGTGGAGCCAAGAAATTAAGAAATCTTGTTTTAATAATGAAAAAAAAAAGCTTCAAACCGATTAATGGATTATCAAAATAGTTGACGGTTAATTTAATCATCGATTAATGATAGATGAATTGATTCTTAGTTTAATATCTAGATGTCATGCTTGTTGTTTTAAGAAGATAGCAAAATGAAGTGATACAGCTATAAAGGGACAAAACCAAACGGAGGAAAAGTAAAATGACCAAACACAAGCAGTGCTGACAGTGCTGTATTTTGTATTGGGTAACGGGCATATTAGTGTACAGACTGTACAACGCTTTGAGATCAATGCTGAAGAAAAATCAGCGTCACCTAAAATAGGGTGCACACAGTCCATCGTCCGCCGTGTCCATCACTGACAGCAATTCTGTTTCACAGGCTCAGCATCTTGTTTTCTTACAGGAACAACGTTGTAGTCTTTGTCAGAACGCTGACTTGAAGGTAGTTTTATATATCACCTCAGTAAAAGAACACGTGGAAGACAAGCAGAGGATTACAGTGTATGAGGCGCACAGAGTGATGATGATGATGATCTGCTCCCCAGCAATTCCCTATAGTCTGCCCTCTGGGTTGATCTGCTCAGTGAGTTGCACATTTATGAAGCAAAGAAGAGTGTGTGCCTTTGGAAGTTCTGACTTTGAACTGTGCAATAAAAAAAAAAACGCAGATGTGCTTTACATCATTAAATACCATGCTCCTCATTTGGTGAATAACATACCCTGATGCCAGTGTGGTCATCCAGAGACATTTAAACTGTTCTGGCCGAGAGTGAACCCAGATTAGATTGAAGAAAAGTAATGCAAATACTACACTCTTAGAAATAAGGGTTCCAAAAGGGTTCTTCTACAAGGGCTGAGGTTCTACCTGGAACAATTTGCTTCTGAAAAACCCTTCCCCGAAGAAAGGGTTTTTCAAGGGTTCTTGGTAACACTAATGGTTCCAGTAGGAACCATTTTGATCCAGAGAACCCTTTAAAACCCCTGTCCTGAATAAAGGGTTTTAAAAGGTTCCACCTGGAACCAAAAAGGGTTCTCCTATGAGGACAAGCCTAAGAACCTTATATGGTTCTACTTAGCACTTTTATGTCTAAGAGTGTAGTAATAACGGTTTAGTAGAGGGGTGTGTCAAAGTCATCATCTAATCTGGTCAGAAGGGGAGACATTTCGTATAAAACAAGATTATAACACAATATTCCATCATGATACTGATAATTCATCATTCACAATGATATTTCACTGAATTTGAGTGTACAATCTGGTGGAAGTGTTGAAGGAGGCACCAGGCGTTTGTTGGCAGAGCTTGATGAGGATGCATGGCAGCTGGTGACCTGGCTACCGCACACCTGACTCCACTGCTGCAATCAGAGAGAGAAGCTGTGTCTCAATTCATAAGGTCACAGCACCGCGATGGCATTTGCCCCCCGCTGTGTGGCCGATCCCATATCCCAAAAAGCTGCACTCTTAGAAATAAAATTGCTAAGTAGATCCGGCTTGTCCTCATAGGAGAACCCTTTTAAAACCCTTCATTCAGGAAAGGGGTTTTAAATGGTTCTCTGTATGAAAATGGTTCTTACTGGAACCATTAGTGTTACTAAGAACCCTGGAAAAACCCTTTCTTCTGGAAAGGGTTTTTCAGAAGCAAATGGTTCCAGGTAGAACCTCAGCCCTTGTAGAAGAACCCTTTTGGAACCCTTATTTCTAAGAGTGTAGTGGCAGAGCAATAAGTATGGCGCTAACTGCTCTAAAAATAATCTTTTTTTTTTTTTTTTTTTTTTTTTTAAACAACACAACTTTATTACACCCACACAACAACATGGATTGGTGAAGCCTAATATAAACTGTAAAATAATAACAATAGAAAAACATATGATGTAATATGTAAGTCCATCAGGACCTGGATGTGTGGCACTTGAATTGGAAGAACTGAACTTGAATTGCAAAGCACTGTCAAACCAATACATTTTAAAATGACGTTGAAGTTTTTCAGATTCTAATTTAAAAACAATTATTCACGTTCAAACCGAGTGATTCATATTCAGATATATAGAATTTCTAATGGCACAGAGTTCTTCTCATAACGGACATTAATTTGGAACGAGAAAAGAGAATGGAGTCTGCTAATATCATCACATGACCAGCAACACACACACACTCCAACACAAACCCCACGAACGAACGTGCCGTTGGCTACAGAGAACTGTTTCTGGCCCCTTTAAATTCTCTTGGTGGTGAACTTATCTTTTCATAGGCCCCCAAATCACCGCAGCACTCTTTTAGGTCAAGTTAATTTGGGAGGTGTTACTATGTAGCTATTCATTAATTAGTACATTCTGACTCTTGATAAACTCTCAAGAGCTGCTGCTCTTTGCTTTCCTACAGCGCACAGAAGCTGCTTTTGACATTTCCTTGGTGCTAAAGGATGTTTTTCTTCTCGGCGTCGGTATTTAATTCAAGTGTGAGACTGTGAGATTTTGGCATTCTCTCTTGTTTTATCGTCGTTGGAATCAGAGCAGCCAGAAGCAACTATTTATCAGGCATATCTTTAACAGATTTTGTGACCAAAAAATGATTTGTTCTGTTAATGCTCTCATAATGCTTTCTGTGTAGTTTTGCTAAAAAGTAGTCCATGAATCTGCCTCCTGTTTTACCTTGAATAACATTACTCTCAGTTGCCATAGCATTAGATCAGCAGCACCATATATCTCTATATTTCCACAGAGTGAGGAATCTGTGTTAATGCCGAAGGGACTGTTAATTGAGTGCATGTTAAAGAATATTAAAAAGACATTCAACACTGTGACGCTTGACCAGTCTACTTAGTGAGAATGGACTGAACAAAAAAACCCTGCTCAAGCTGCCACTACAAACTGGAACTTGAGCTTGAAATGTTTCGGTTCTGATTAAACTCAGGAAGCCTCTCTTTAAGTTGCAGTTAGATTCTGGGATGCTGTGCTTGGCATCAACAAACCCAGCCTTAAGAAATTCAGATTTTTTTGCCTCAGTGGAAACAGTTAAACTGAACCTTTTCCAACCTTTTTTTTAGGATGACGATCTCCATATGTGAGCTCGTGAACAGGAAACTGATGATATCCACTGCACATGAACATTCCTTCTGTATTCATGTTGCTTTACGGTGTGTCAGAATAAGTCTTCAGAACATAACTACTGTTGAAGCTTACTACCAAAGCAAGTATTAAATATGTTACAGTGTGCATTAAACCTCTGATCTTACTCACTTACTAATTATTTCTGATGCCGCAAGGCCCAACACATATTTTCAGATGAAAGCAACAAATGTTATTTTAAAAAAAAAATGTTCTAAACCTCACAATAAGGAACAGTATTTACTGTTCTCCAGCTCATGTGTATATAACTTTGAAATACAAACTATGCTTCTGAGATATATATACGCTTCTTCCATGGGCACATCTATTCATTTTATGAAAAAGGTATCCATTGAGTTTATTTATATCTTAAAATGACACATATTTACTGCAAATTTGATCTCTGATTTGATTTAAAGGGTTTTATTTAATCTAAAAGTAATCATTGGTTTTTCAGAATTTTGTATTACTTGACCACGTCTGGCCCTCGACTTGGACACCGACACAATTTCCGCCCCCTCTGTAATTGAGTTTGACACCCCTGGTAATAGAACTATGACTGACAATGGTATTACACCACAAACTGGCTGACAAATGTCTCTATGAAATGTTTTCCAGAGAGGAGCATGCATGATCCAAGAGTAGAAGAAGAAGAAGAAGGTTGTTGGAGCTTTTTCTAACGGCGTGAAAATGAAGACCGCTCTAAGAGATGCTCAAGACCATAAGCTCGTCACAGAATCGCCAACAAGATGGGCGTCGAGACAGCGTATGAATGAGAGATTTGTAGAGCAAGAAATGGTCATTGGTCGTGTGCTGGGTGCAGACAAACGACACAGGTGTCTCGTATCAACATGGCATGATGTTGAGGTCCTGGTCGTGAAGTCGGATGACCTGACCAAAAGAAATCAAAGAAACCATACTGCTACAATCATGATGACCAGATTAGCCATTAGCAATTTTCGTCAACAATGACCCCTGAGCTCATGGCCATGGCAGCAGGGGACGACTGCGCTCCCCATGGATCCTCAACTGCTACAGCTCAGGTTACCACTGCAGATGATGGAGCAGGTGAGGTTGTTGTATTTGAATATTTACTTAAATGCTTAAGCGTTGTTTCCTTAAATATCTGTTGGTCTGTTAGCACATTTAATGAGTTAGAACTCAAATTTTTTAAGGATATAGGCTAATTATCGTGATCATCAAAATCCCCAAACATAGTGTGAACACACAGTTATTTCTTCATCCTGAACCAGTTGTTCTTTAAGTATCTATATAAAATTAAAAAAATTAATATGACCATAATTAATATAGAGAGCCGTTGTGTGCAAATATACATGTTTCTTTGAAAATGATACATCATGCTAACAAATGACATGCAACATTTATTATATTTCTGTTTCAATATTAAATACCAGGGCTAATTACAAACATATTTAGCAATAACTGCAGCCCAAGAGGCTTGTTTTTATCTTTTAAACTGAATAAGATTGAAGTTCCTTGTCCTGTAATACAGTATTCACACAATAGCACTGAACCAAGATCGATACACAGAATCAGAGCTTACAGTTTAGATGTGAAAAATATATATATATACATATATATATATATATATCCAAGTGTAGGTGAACAAGAGTCTGAGGGTATAATAATTACAGCAGCAGTACCACCACCATCATTATGCATCAGCATAATCAATGGCCAGTGCGCTTAAGGGGAGCTGCAGTGTTTTTAATGAATCGTTCCAAGCACTGGTGAACCCTCATTTTGTGTGTGCGTGTGTTTGTATGTACTTGTATTTGATACCTCTTTAGGACCTCTTCTGGCATTAAAAAGGACCAGTGGTCTTCGTAGAGAGCAAAACCTGGTCCTAATGAGGCAGAACCTCTGAGTTGAAATGTGGTTACGTTAAGGCATTAACTGGTTATGTTTCATGTTCATGATAAGTCTTTGTTTAGGCTCTCCAAAACGAATGGAAGCCAGTATAACGTCTTAAGCAGAATAGCAAACCTGTGTGTTTTGTGTGTTTGTGTGTGTGTGTGTGTGTGTGTGTGTGTGTGTGTGTGTGTGTGTGTGTGTGTGTGTGTGTGTGTGTGTGTGTGTGTGTGTGTGTGTGTGTGTGTGTGTGTGGGCACACGTGTATGTTAATGTCTCTATTGAATAGATTTGGCACATGGAGCCTGTGGACACCTGCCGTCGCCATTAGTCTCAAAGAGCAGACTAATCAAATCTAAGTTATTCAGGTTATTCAGTGTCGCTCAATCTCAAGGACACTTCATTAGTCCGACCACACGAGTGTTTCTGTGATAATGCCGGCTTGTTCAGATATGTGCTTTCTTCAGGTATGGAAAGGCCACTTGTATTGATATAAAGCAGTTTTCTCTCTCTCTCTCTCTCTCTCTCTCTGAGCACCGAATGCCTGGAGGAGTATAGCTTAAAATTAGTGACACATTGGTAAACAGAGTGAAAGGATCAAGTAAAGTGAGTATGCATTGGTTGCCTGCATCGACGAACAAGCATATGCATCCTGGCACGCTCACAGTCGCTAACACCTGTTGCCTCCCACTTTGTCTATACCTCTTCTGTGCCAAGCTCGCTGATTAAATCATCCTCCCAAGAATTTTCAACAATCAATGCTCAGTGGATCATAGTTCCTACCTGTTCCCATGGCTACTGGGAGACAAAGAGCGGATGAATCAGTGGCAGATGTAGGTTTGGACTAGGTTAACTCTCAGTCCTGCAGCATGACCTGTACCCGTCTTGATAATAATTCAATTTTTTTCCCATCGCGGCAAATCACAACATAGTGGACATAGTGAGAGACCTTTACAATCTTATAGAGAGCAATGAGACGATAATCTACGAACATGTTTGGTGATGGAGAGACTTCTCGTTGGGTTGGATTTGGAGCATGATGGTTCACTCGCTGCAAGGACCCTACAGGCAAGGAGGAGAGAGATCAGTGTGGGAGGGAGGAAAAACAGAAAGCATACAAGGCTGGGCATTGAAACTCTGAATGTGATGGGTTGCCAGTGCGATGGTTGTACTGCAGGACTCAGCTGTGAGCTGTTGATTTACAAGGCCTTAAAGGATAGCCACAGCCCTCCACCCACTCTGTCACCATGGGAGACCGTTGTCTCCTTTGCCGCCTCACCCTCTCTTATCCCTCTGTTTCGCGCTCCTCTTTGCTTTTGTCTTGTTTGTCAACCCTCCATATATATATATATTTTTTTTTTAGCTCCAATTATCCCTCTGAATTAGCCCCATGAATAGCTGTAACCTGGAAGAAGGTAAAAACTAATTAAATTAATCGTTTTTTCCTTTTTGTCGGTACATCTGCCTGTTTGTCTGCAGGCCTCGTTGCACTAGCGGTAGCATCCGAGGAAAAGGAAAAGGAAAGAAACCACAAACAGGAACTATACTCTCCAAATCACCCACTCTCTTACTCAAACACACACACACACATTCATAGATGCATGTACACAAACCCTGTTACGACACGACAACCACTCACAAGTTAGCACGTGATCAGAAGTGTCTCGGCCCCTTGTCTGCGTTAGCCGCTTATCTCAGGGTTAGGGTTAGCTTAGCTTCAGGTGTATTAAATAAAGTATAATCAATAATTCGTTTTTTTCTTTAATTCCATTCTTTTTAATGTTTACAAAAAGGGGGGAGCCTGAAGAGCGACAGGAGCTTGAGAGGGAGGGGAGGGAGAGGGAGGCTGTTGCCACGGCAACCACAGCCGCGGCAGTCGTCATCGTGAGGCTTCTTCTTCTGCATTGTGTGTGTGTGTGTGTGTGTGTGTGTGTATGTGGACACAATGTGTGAGTTCACCCTCCTCTCTCCAGACAGGGGCGCGAGGACATCCCCCTTTAATACTGTGCCAACAGAGAGAGGAGGAGAGAGAGAGTGACACACACACACACACACACACAGAGGGGAGAGAGTATGAGGGAGAGAGAGAGAGAGAGAGACTGAAACCCCATAATGCACTGCATGCTGCAGGGCTGAAGTCATGTAGATTCATCAGTTCCTGCTTGTGGGGATCGTGTGCGAGCGTACACACACTCGTGCAGCCAGTCCGAGCGCACACAGACAGTCAGGCAGGTAAGACAGCTTTCCTCTGTCCGACGAGTGGCTTTACAACACCATCTGTTTGTCCATGCTTGTCTGTGCCTCTTGAGCGGAGCAGAGGGGAGTTTTTGCTCTGCACACGCCAGACTATCATTAATATTTGACACGTTAGGATTCCTGCAACTTCCCCGCCTGTTGCTCGTGATATCGCTGCTCTATTAAATGCAGCAGTAAAAAAAAAAACATGTTTCTCCTCATTTATTGTTGCCAAAAGTGAGGATTAGTCTTAGAGAGGAGAATTAAGAAATAGCGTCTATGCATGTGGAGTATCTGTGTCATTATTTTCTCTGTTTTTGCATTTTTTTTTTTTCCCTGACAGCATGCAGATGAATTTTCTACCGTAGCTGATTTGAATGTGCCGATAAGGTTTTGCATGCACGTATATAATGGCAGCACTGTTTAACACCGACTTTTAGGAAAGCAGAACTTCTTCTTCTTCTGAAATTCCGTGCACTTTGAAGGCTGTTTACCTTTTTGTGGACCCTGGATGCAGTCCAGCATTTTTATAATAAGATGCTAACGGATCGTTCCAGACTCGTTTTTTAATGTTAATACGTAACATCTAATTAACATTGAATGACTTAAGCAAGATATGTGATATAAATCTAAGGTAAGATGGATTATTAAGCCTAATAAATACTTTTTTCAGCTTTTCATGATTATCCTTTTAATAAGCTGTCTACATGTGACAAAAGATGAGGTGATAAGCGGGTAAAAGCAGTGACGCACCACTATGGGTCATTTGTGGTTGAACAGCCACTGAGCCTTGTGACCGTATCAGTTGCGCCAGAAACCCAGACAGACTGGGAAGCACATTTCAGTCCCGCACCCTGGGACCCTATTGTGAATTCATGTTTCACCACCGGCATGTGCAGAATGTCAAAATGAGAGCATATAGTTAGAAATATCTTTGTGGGAGAAAGTTACGCCTTCTAAAGTAGATGGAAAAAATGAAAAATATCGTTTTTTTATAATCTCATAACGCGACATCATATAATGTACAGTTGAATTCTATTCAAATGATACTTCATCACACGGGAGTCTCTAGTCAGATTAAATCTCTTTTTTTTTCGCCGTGCAGTATAATGTGGATGTAGAAAGTTGTGAAATGCTGAGCACTATAGTGTAATAAACTATGCAAAGAGCTTTTTATGGCACAGGGAAATGAAATGCAAAAAATGATTATGATTCAGTTTTGTCTCCTTTAAGCAGACATCTGCTCTACCCCTGCAGAAATCCACCTGTCATAACTATAAATGGAGAAGCTTCGCTCCTTCATTACGTGTTTGTCACTATGTATATCGTCTCCTGTCAGCAATCGATGTGACATCTCTATCTTTGCCTCTGTGTGCCACCTCAATTTGGAGACTGTATATACTATATATACTATAGTCATTGAGGTATATTTACTATGTTCTTGTGAGTGTGTTTAAGACACAGCACAGAGATATTGTAAGACGTTATTTTTAATGCTGGCACAAACAGATGAAGATTAAATCGAAGGGGGGGGTCACAGTGGTCACGTCGGAGTTTTCTCAGTAGGGAGGTTTTTGTTAACAATCCTAATTCATTTATTCCCCACCGCAGAGCTCTTGGAGTTGACAGTTTCTAACATTTTCCACTGAGGTCACATCTGGGGCCCCCAGAATGTGTTGGTACTCGAACAGAGAGTTGTTCAGAGCGAAAAAAGCAAGCGGCAGAAGCCCCTGCAAGGTCATGTAATTTCAGCAGACTGAAATAGCCGCTGTCTTTTGAACATGATTGGTTTAATGATTTGACCTTAGATTGTCAAAAAATAGAGCACAAGTCTGCTGCATGGTAAAAAATCTCCCAGACAAACACCAGGTCACGCTGCTGGATTTTCCATTGGGTAAGATCCTTGCGGTTTTCCAGTAGATATTCCTTTGCTCTCCGTCCAGCTCTGGCTTTGCTTTAAAGTATGAATCAAGGATGATTTATGGATCTCCTTTAACTTCTGTGTCTTTTTTCCCCCCCCCCTCTTAAATTTTTCTACAGTTCTGTCTTTAATGATGCAGAGCACTAGGGACACATGTTCATGCATTTGTGCCCCTTGTTTTTATATTATCAGAAGGAGCGTGGATGTAAAGAAGGACTTGTTTTAGAAGAAGTCTTTTCTTTTTCTGTCCCACACTCACACACAGGCATCAGCAGAGCAGTGAAGAGAAACCTTAGTGAGCACTAAATTGTCTGCAATTGCAGTTATTATGTGCTAGGTCAAAACCTTACACTGCACTGTTTCTTCCTTCCAGTGGGAAGTTGCTTACTGATTTACTGACATACTCGTTTGGTCAACTGCTGTTCTCAAGTCTAATGTAAGAGCAAAACACTAAAACGTGGCATAAAACTAACTAAATACCTCGATACAATAAAAAAACAACTAGGATAAAAAAAAGGCAGAAGAGAATAGAAGAGAAAATGGTTGAAGAAAATTGATTTGTATTATTAATATTCATTGCAATACTAAAAAGATGAACATTTTATGAATGATTGTATGATTGTGACTTAATTTCATGTGCATCTATTACCACAAGGTGGCAGCGAGAGGAACGGATTTGTTTCGTAGACGTATTGTTTGTTAGCAGATGTAATGAAATTTACAAGATCCACTGAATGCATCTCTAAAGATTAACACTCTGCATCGCTCAAGCTAGCTCTCATGCACTGTATTTCATCAAAGGGTCTTTAAACTGCTGTTGTTGTTAGTAACCACAGGAAAAAAATAACAAGCGTAACACTATATAGACGCGTATATAGCCTTGACCCATTATTTGCGTTCGGCATGGCTGTGGAGCCTCTATGGAGAGCGGTGGCACTTTTTAAATTTTGAACAAAGTTTACATAACATGTTATTCCTTCCAATAGATATGAATATCCACTGCACCTGCACACACACATACGCGATGACATTATTATTATTACACTCCCCATTAATCATCACCGGTGAAAAACCCGAAAATACTTTCGCATGCCGCTTCTCAGACGCTTTGGTTTCCCCCAGGAGATCATTTTAGTTTGTGTTTTCACAGCAAAACTTGAGGTTAAGTAGTTAACTCCACAGTAATTCATTTAGACACAGTGATGGCCTTCTAGGCTGTATATTTTGAACTTGAACAAGATTATTTGGTTTGAATTTGTTTATTTAAAAGCATATTTGCAGAACATAAATAAGGCACACTGTACATGTTCAGTAGACTTATTGTTTGTTAGCAGATGTAATGAAATTCACAAGGTCCACTGAATGCATCTCTAAAGATCAACACTCTGCATTGCTCACACTAACTCCCAAGCGCTGGATTTTGTCTCGTAGTGTCTTTAAACTGTTGTTTTTGTTAGTAACCACTGGGAGAAAATTACGTAACACTATATAGACACGTTTGTAGCCTTGACAGGAGCTGAAACTAACGTTTATTTTCATAATCGATTAATAGTTCACACTGTACTTAACAAGCTAAACACATTTAGTCTAGACGATTGCTGTGTCACTTCTATACGCTCAGAGTCGCACAGCACGGCCATTTTTGGGCACAGGACGGTGACTTTGCCGGGGTCTAAGACTGAGATTCCATATTGCCGGCGTCTGTAGTTTGTTGCAAAGTCTCTATGAATGAACTGATAAATATTTATAGAGTCTGGAGGTAAACATTAACACTCAGAGCAGCACAGGGATCCATCAGTGGGTGCTCTTGAGAGCAGTGTTCTGTTCAATCAACACCTTTGCCTTTCACCCTTACACACACACACACACACTTTTATTCACACACATACACCAATAAAGTGATAAATTCCAAACACCATGATATACCGCAGCTAAGGCGGTGATGTGGCTCTGAGTCACTTGGTAACACCCACCTGACACACACACACACACACACACACACACACACACACACACACCTCCGCAAACACACAACTCCACACACTCACACATGGTCAGAAAGACACACACATGCACCTGACGTGGTGTTTGATGGAGTTAGACGCCATGGCAACAGAGCTGTGACTCTTGCTGTCCTGTGAGTGGACTGGTGCTGTGGAGGAGGGAGGGAGGGAGGTGAGGTGGAGCAGCTAACCCTGCTTCTTTTTTGTTTGTTTATATCTGTAGCTTTCACTACAACTTTTGTCTGGATCTGAGGTTTTGTTAGTTTGTAATAGAAACAAGAAGAGAGGTCAGGTTTAAACTATACCAGAACACCACATCAGATAATGTGAGATAAGAGCCAATCCTTCTGATTCGTAACAGCTGCAAACCATTTCTATGGCTTCTTATTTGTTGACACATAATAGTTTTATCTTCCTTTTCTTTGACGCTCAGCATTTCCTCGCTCCAGTCCCAAACAAAAATGGTTCAACCCCTCTTCTTCTTCTTCTTCTTCTTTTTTTTTTTCCAGTTTCTTTTTAAACCCTCTTCAATTTTATTGTCATTGCAGTCCTGGGTCCTGCTATATGGAGGTATAATAGCGCCAATGGCAGGCAGAGGTATGGAATGATAAGGGCAGGCAGGTGGACACGTCTCACCAACTGCATCTTTATGAGATTTACTGGCTGCAGATACAGATGGCGGGGAGACAGGGAGGGGCATGAGAGGTAGAGGGTGTTGCTGGAACAGTGCAGGTGAACTGCTTTTTCAAAACCTCATCGTCCGCATTATGAGTGTAAAAACGGTGCGAACGTGGCTGTTGACGGTAGAAGTTTGTCTGAGTTAAGTCCCTCTCCCTCTCCTCTCCTCCCTCTTTTGCATACGGTCCAAGCGTGAGCTGTGAAAGGTGAACTTGCAGCGCCGGCGTGGATAAATTATGTGTGACATGTTTAGCTGCGCTGCCTTATATGGAGAGCGGTGTATTTGAATACAGTAGGGCTCTGCCAGGAGAGAAGGAAGGGAGAGAGGGAGAAAAGGAGCGACGGAGTGAAGGACGGCGAGGGAAGGAGGAGGAAGAGGAGGAGGAGGAGGGGAAAAAAGAGGCAGGGGAGGGAGAAAGCAAAGGAAAAGGGAGGGAGGGAGGGAGGGAGGGAGGGGAAGTGATGAAGGGAGTGAAAGAGAGGAGTGCCGCGAAGCAAACATGAGGTTTTCACTTTCCATTCTCCTCTCAGCAGCAGTCAGATGAGTCCTTGCAGAGATACAGTAAGTCATTTACTCTGTCTGAGCGTGCATGTGTGTGTGTGTGTGTGTGTGTGTATGACTTTGTGCTTGTTTAGAGATTAGAGTTGTTAGAGCTGCTTCGTCCTGCCACAGAGCTCTTAAAATGTCTATTACCCATCAAGATGTCAACTTGGGTGAGTGACTGCTTGTAAGTGCAGTTTGTGTGTGTGTGTGTATGCAAATGGCCATGGTGTGTGATTGTTATTGTGTGGTACTTTGAGGCAGAACAGTTTTAATGTGGAAAAAGCGCTGAGCAGACGTAATAATGGGCAACGTTGGTGTTTTATGCTCCGCAGAGTAGACACACACACACCTGGGTGAAGCCACTAAAAAGGTGATTAACACCATTCCCCTTGCCAATGGTTGATCTGTCCTGTGTTTTTTTATTTTTTTTACCCCTGCATCACCTGTGTGTGTGAATTGTACAACAACATCTTGCATCTTTTGCTTTCCTTCAGTTCATCATGAGATGATGCAATTGACAAAAACTGAGCGTTCTCCCAACTTTAAAAAAAAAAAAAAAAGAACCAATTGCTCCAAACCTTTTTGTGCAAACAGCTACGCTAACATCTGTGCACGTCGCTGTGTTGCTGTGCCAGGAGTGATACAACTCCATGACGGAATTAGCATGTACACCCAGTTCTTAACATTCGCGCTGATGTTGAATGGAGCCAAAGGCAATAAAAAAACCTGCAAAGTCATTTGACTCTGGATCACGTCCCGGTAAAAATTCATTCCCAGTGGTGAAAAAAACCTGTTTAAACCTGGGATTAAACTTCTTCTTTTCCTTTTTTTTTTTATACCAGTGGAATGGAATGGAGTGACACTAAAGCTAAATATGCACTCAAGTTTCCAGATGAATGAATGAAAAAACACACAAAATATTAACGAAAATAAGTGGGAAAAAGTGATGTCCATGGTGCTGTTATGTTTCTCTGTCTGAGACATGGATTTGATGGAACGAGTGCAAAGAGCTGCACTTAACACATGAGTGTAATTTAAAAAGTGGATACGACAGTAATAGACTTAACCTTCAAGACTCTCTGTATTGACATTCTTTTAATAGAAACTTTGCAGCAATTTTACGACTACACATTTTACAGATCCTGTCTCATTTAGGATTTTTTGTGATTTACCGTATCCTCCGACCTGCTGTTTGTTGTAATAATCACTGCATCCATCTATGCTTTTCCCTGTTATTTTTGGCACACGGCCTCCACCTCACGCCCACTAATCTCTCCACGTCTGCCTCTCTTCACACTTTTACTTCCTCGCCCCTCTCTCCGCCTTTGTCTCCCTCCCTGCAGCTCTCTGTCTTTTCTCTCTCTCCCCCCCAACACCACCACCACCACCAGCCCCTCTGCCGCCGTTTTATGGCTCACTCTCCGTTTCTCTTTCAGCGTCTGACTCTCAGTGGGTTGAAAGAGCTTCACTGCAGATCAGAGCAGGCAGATCTACAAGGTCATTAGAGTATAGAACAGTGAGAGCACAGACGCACTCGAATACATAGTTAATTTCAGAGCACACGCCTCTGAATGTGCGGGAGAAGAAAAGGCTCTAACGGAGGGGGAGAGCGACTGGGCGAGGAGGCACGGCTACCTCCAAATGACTATTAATTTTATATGAGGATATGAAAAATTAGTTTTGTTTTTTTTTGGGTGAATTTGAGCTCTCTTTTTGTTCATTCCCCACCTTTTGTGATTCATCCTTCAACTAATCTGTCCTTCAGAAGTGATGTAATCGCCGTGCTGTCCTCAGCAGTCTCAGGATAGCCTGTCGAATACAGATGAGCAACGACGATGTTTGTGTGTGTGTGTGTGTGTGTTTATGCATAATGACACGAGCGCATCCTCGCCCTGATTTACATGATTCAATTATGAAGAAAATATAGACATATAGGGCGCGTATGGTGCTGTGATCAAGGTGACGGCAGCAGAACGTGACTGGATATGACTTTGAGTCCCACGTGTCAGGAACTCGACAAAGCACATAAGTAGCAGATACAGTAAGACGGTCCACTCAGACAAATGGCTGAGGGAGTCCTACGAGGCCGTGTTGGCGAGTGGCAGAGTCACAGTGAGTCAGTCAGTGGTGTATGATTGCTGTTTTCCCTGCTGCCGTCTGCAGAGCTGTCACTGGACCAATGCACACGAGTGAAAGATGTAATCTATAGTAAATACAGTTGGCTCCGCGGACGAGCCCTGTGATTTCCGTAGATTAGAGTGTCAAACTGAATCACTGGTCATAGACAGTTGAAGAGTACAGATTATCCCTTGTTTGGCCAAGTGGCTGCTCCGATGACTGGTTTTTTTTTTTGGGGGGGGGGGGGGGGTTCTCTGGTTCTATGATTCAGAAAAGTGATATTCTCATTTTGGAAGGGGAACATCCACTCCATTGGCATTTCCTGATTTCAAAATAGCAGGCTGCAGAATGTGAGACCAAATCATTCGTATGAATCGTCGTTGTCCTCTGCACTCTGCAATCTTTCACGACAACTGTGTTATTAAGCTTTTTCAGACGCCCACCTTCTACTCGCCGGTCATTTTCGCCCATCAAGGAATATCCACTGTCCAAGTTTGTCGTGTAAATTGTTCTTTTATTGCATCTGTCTCTCTCTCTCTGAAAGTGCTCCTTCTCTCACTCGACTCCCGGCTCATTATATTCTGAATATGTCCGCTCAGTCTGTCTGTCTGTCTGAGGCCGTGCCACCTGTGCCCCTCACCTGTCTACCTGTCTGTCACTCTTTTTTTTTGTCTTTGTCATCCCCTGCTTCACCTCTGAGCCTGTGCTGTCTGTCTGTCTGTCTGTCTGTCTGCACGTGAGAGACGAAAGAGAGACACGGTTAAAGTAAATGGGAGAGACGTGGTAAATTTGCACAAGGGAGCCCAGACTTTCAGTGGCATCTGTCTGCCTCTGTTTCCACCTGTGATATCTATATCTCCTGCACCTCCCCATTCTGTCACTCACTGTCTGTGCCTCACCCTGCATGTCTTTCTGTCTGTCCGTCAGTCAGTCTGTGCTATAGCGTCTCTCTCCCTCTCATAATTGTTCCACCTACACACACTCACACACGTTTGCGCAGCCATTCTTGTTCGGAAACGGCGTCGAGTTCCGTTCATTTAGGACTTGGGTCTGACCAAAGCCTCTAATATCGAACCTTAACCAATTTTTATACACGTCTTACCTCTAATCTTATGTTATGAGATTCTGCCTCAATATGACTCATGAGGACGACTGTGTGTAAAAGTCAGTATTTACGCACACACACACACGCAGCTCCTCCATTGCTATTCCTGAGAGGAGCAGACTGGTCTGGCAGTGGGTTGCTTTATGTCCATGAACTCAGTGACTCCCTCTCTGCCACTGCATTACACCACACTGGCACCACCATATGCTGCAGTGACTATAAAAGTAACAAGTAGCTGAATGGATGAACACAATGTATATGCATTTGTGCACGTACATATTATATATATTTGACTTTGTAATTAAACACATGTCCTGTCACGTCCATATTGGCGTGGGAGTGGAGCAAAAACTGCCCCGCAGCCCTATCTGTGTGCGCGTCGGGCTGTTTAAACACTTGCACTGATATCACTGTGCAGACAACAGCTTGCACACGTGCCACTTGACTGCCCTCGTCGTCTCTCCTCCCCTCTGTTTGTCTTACAGCTGAAGGAGGGAGCCGCACGCCGCGTGTGTGTTAATGTGTGCGTTTCAGAGACGCTCGATGCCGCGCTTAAGCGTACGTCTTACTCATACGGTTTTTTTTCTGTGCGTCCTGAATAACAATGCTCCGACTGACCTTCCGCTCCTCTCTGTAATTGTGTATCCTCTGTGGATGATGCAGATCTGTTGTCTCATGGTTTGTGGTCAACGCTGATGATGTGCGTCTGTGTGTGTGTGTGTGTGTGTGTGTGTGTGCGTCACAGGCGAGGAAACGGGAGGAAGTCTGAGATTGCACTGATGGCACAATATGTGGAAAGAGCCTCGTCATTGGATTAGCATTTCAGAATGATTAGCTGTCGGCCGGTGACTTTTGGATCAAATCTCAAGCTTGAATTGTAGAGACGGAGCAGTTTTTGCTAGGATTCATGTGTGACTTTACCCTTTGACAAGGCATTTCAGTACATATGGTAGCAGTGTATACATTTATGGAGGTTAACTTCATTATCTTTGGCCGTAATGTCTTTATTATTCATTGTCATGGGACCTAATGAACCGCCTTGCTTCCACTAGTTTTTTGTTAACTTCTTGGCTGTTACAATCCCCTCCCTCATCCCCTTCATCACCTGACAAATTAATTTGGTGTGAAAGGGCATTTATTGACCAACAAGTATTATTATTTTTATTCAACCTAAGTTTCCAGAACTGAATTTGCTCACACAAGTAGGTCCAGTAACTCTTTCACTGACAGCAGCTTTAAATATGATGTTATTACAACATTTTTGGAAGTCGGCCAGTTACTTAACCCACAGTAATTAGATCATATTTTTACATGTTTATTCAAGGTCTTTGTTCAATAACATCGCTTCAATGGCAACTTTAAGTGAGACCACTGTCGACGAACATCTGCATATGAGATAGAGAGAAAAAGCTCATGATAGAATAATGTGATTAAGTTCTAAACTGTAAAAGCAGCATGCCATAATGAAGCTAATTGAAAGAGCACTTTGTTTCCATCAAGGCAACAAATATTTCCTTTTGTTGCATTTATTTAAACCCCCACTTTCATGTTGGCCTTTATACTCTGGCATTTATATCAATTTGTCTGCCCTTGTTCTAAGTTAAATCAAATTGGTGCACTAAGAAAACATTAAAAATGTGTAATTTTAACAAGTAACGTGAGCGAGATTTGTCCTAATTTACCTGTAGGGAAGCTGTGACTGGGAAAGGGAAATCATAATCATTGTGGGTCACTATTGCACCACCCTGACTAGCTGCTTCTGCCTCATTAGTGAGGCTGTATAGGAGTCCAGAGGGTGATACTGTTTGGATTTTACATCAGGCATTTGAAACCCTTTTATGATCTCACGCATTAACCGCCTTTGTCATCAGACTGCATCTGACACCGTCTTCCACTTTACCCGTGCATTAACATGGTTTTCGTCGTTGCCTTGGCGATGATGACCTTGCAGCACATTACTGTGGTACTGCAGCATAAGGTGTTGCGTTAACAAGAGGGGGGGGGGGGGGGGTTCTGGGCTGAGACAGTGGTCGGAAAAAAACAAAAAAAAAATGAGGACAGCTACTATTAAAAGATGAGCCACGTTCACAGTTGTTTATGTCACATGATACTTGGAGTGCAACTTAGCAGCAGGCGAGCAGATTGCTAAAAGCAAAGGCAGGAGCAGGGGAGAGAGAAAGAGCATATATGGAAGACGGCAAAGCTAATAAGCAGAAGAGAAGGGGAACAGGTGGGGATCAGAGAAATGGAGAGAGAGAGATGGAAAAATGTCTAGATAGTGTCACATTGAAGGGCTGACATCTCCCTACGTTTCCTGTGACTCCTCCTCTTCCATACCTGCCAATAATCACCTTGTTTTAACTCCTTCAATGCCAGACACCAATTTATGTCTCTTACCTCATGTATGCCTATGTATTGGACCTTTTTCCTTGTCCCAGTATACAAGCACCCCTAGTGGGCTATCACTTTTTGTTAGTATTAGCAGTTAGTTAGGCCCCGTCCCATTTCTCCCCCTTAAAATTTCCACTTGGTTTGGAGTGCCCTCAACCATTAATCCCCCTCGTCGAGGGAAGTGGCTTCCCTATGGAATTGGGACACCACTATATGCAAATTAGCGTAGTGAACGTAACGAAGGTGCTAACCTAGGTCACATGTTGACAATTCTACCGGTGGAGCGCGCTACTAATTTTCATTCAGGAAAAAGGCCGGCGGATCCAGCTGTTGTGTTGGCTGTTTGTTTTTCTCCGTCAACTCCGATATCTCTCCGTACTTGTAAACGCTATATAACGAATTCCAAGTCCAGGGTATACGTGTTCGCCGGTGCACACATCCAAAACACTGACAAAACTACCCAGATGTAGCAGAACTAGCTAGCTAGCTAGCGGCTATTTGCCCAGTGCTTCATGACAGGCATACTCTCTCGAAGCACTCGGCAAATAGCCGCTAGCTTTGTTAGCTAGTTACATTGTAACATGCTTATTTGCGAAAATATATTACAACGAAAATGTTCCTCAGCAGATGTGGCCACCATCTTTGTTGGAAAAAAATCAGCCGGTTGGCTGAATTCGCAAAGCATCATGGGTAATTTCACTTCGTTTTAAGCCCGCATCAGAGCTCAATACATTTTGAGGGTTGATTATAAGGGCAAAATCGCACTGCCCCTTACTCCCCTCTACACAAGAATGCACAAAATTTAGGGTTAGGGCAAAACATTTAGGGTTAGGGGAGGTATTGGGACGAGGCCTTAGTATTACAATTATTTAAGCTCATCGAGCTCATCATGGTGAATTTCACCATGCTTTTGTCGCTGTTTTATTATTCTATGTACCAGCTTCTTCTATTAATTACAGTTATTAGCTCAACTCCCAATGGCATTACCCCCCCCCCCCCCCCCCTCCCCTCACCTCGTCCTCTCTGTTGCCCCTATCAGTAAAAAGGGCAGCACAGGTCATATATAAATGATATCCTGGTCAGCTGGTGATGCGGTGTAATACGAGGCGTCCAGCATCTGCTTTTTACTGCTGCAGTCAGCGCCCTTTAACCTCTCACATTACTGCATTTCCCTCCTTCCTCCCTCCCTTCCTTTCTTTCTTATTTGCTTTTTTGCAAGTTGCACCACCAATAATTTCTCAAAGCCTGCATAAACGTGCCGCTTAATTGCATTTCAATTGAACTACAACGCCGTCCGTGTTGCTAATCAACTCGTGAGGTTAATGATGGTCTATTAATTACTTAATTATGAATGTATCTGATCAAGACATTACAAATTATTTCCCTTTTGTTTGTCTAATTTATTTGGACCTCACACACTGTATAGTACCCATTAGAGAGTACACATCAACCGAAGCTCGAACATAAATAATCGGCAGAAGAAGTCAATGGGACTGGAACAAATGTGAAGCGGAGGACATCATGATGATGTTCCTTATGGATCACTGATTTTTCAGTGTCTCCAACAGCCTGGAAAAATCATTTAAATAATAAATAAATAAATAAATACTCCTTACTGAACTGGTGGAAAGTTATGGTATTGGATTTGTTATGGTATCAAAGATATTGTATTTTATTGTTTTGGAAATACGCTTGTTCTTTGCACACCCTGATTTGTTCTTTGCGCTGTGGTTTTAATGTTTGCAGGTGTGCCTTAGGAAGCTGCCCGCTGAATTGGCTACTTTTTGTCTTGGCGCTCAATAGACCGAAAGTCGTCCCGGGTTCGAAGTCGCTGTCCGTCTGGAACTCGATTCCCAGGTTTTCCCCCATCGACATCCGACAAAGTAATTCTAAATATCTAATGTTGGTCAGATTATAAACATTAGATATTTGATGTCAACGGAGAACGAGTTCCAGACAGATAGCGACTTCCAACCTGTGACGACTTCCGGTCTATTGAGCTGCCGCTCCAAAACTCGGTAGCCAATCAGCAGGCAGCTTCCAAAGGCCTAAAGATTAAATTGATATTTACCTCCGCCAAGGAGGTTATGTTTGTTTTACGAGTTTGTTTGTTTGTATGTCATTTTGGGCGTGATTCGTAGATGCTATCACTGGTTACAACACTCTCTGTCTGATGATTACAATACTGTTGATGGTTAATCGTCGACCATGATGTCCCTGCAGTATATATACTCTAATGGAGAGAGCATAAAAAAAACTGATTCATCGCCCTGACAGAATTTTAGGAATGTCTCAAGTGTCAACTTTCAGTCTAAACAAACAAAAGACAGCAACTCCAAAGGCTCTTTTAACAGGTCAGAGTTTACACTGCGACTGTCTCGGGGGGAATTTCTTCCTACTCTCCAGAAGGTTATGATCATTCTTCATTTATTTGATTTAACCTTTATTTTTACCAGGATAAAATCCCATTGAGATTTGCAAAGTCTCTTTTCCAAGGCCCCAAGAGTCAGCAGCAACAAACACACACACATCAACAAAGACGAATTGTCCAAATCACAATAAGACAATAACAGACATTAGAGAGACAGAAAACTGAAAGCAGTGACGGACAAAGACATTCCAGAGAAAACCAGATTTTGTACTTGTGCTTCTTGGTCCTCAGTCGCTCTCTTGTTTCAAAGGTCAGCCATGGAAATCAAACATTCAGGAGCTTGTTTTCTTGCTTTCTTTTTTTTTCTTCACCTTCACTCACAGTTTTTTTTCTTCTCTGGAAGCCATTCAAGGTGAACAAATGTTTCCTATCTCTGGCCCCTGCTCACTCCATTTCTCCTCTCATTATTTCTCCCCCTCTCTCTCTCTCTGTGTGTGTGTGTGTGTGTGTGTGTGTTGCTCTCAGACACAGAGATGAACGTGGCTTTCATTAACCAGTGTGTGATTCCACGTGGCTTCAACTAAGCTCCGCACTTCAATACATCAACATACGCAGCTGCACGAAGCAGCCACGCTACCGTATGTTGTCCCTATCTGTCATTCTCCACTCAGTTATAGACTATTAAAACCATTATTTAATGGCCTTTTACCACATGACATTTATGTTTTAATTCATGCAGTTGCTGTATATCCACAGTGGATGACTCTTGACTTACTTTGTTGATAGTCTTACTTTCCCCCCACAGCACCAGGAGCATTAAATATTTAGCACTTTGTGTATTATACAACGACAGACAGACGGATGACTCAGATGGACTGGAGCACTGAGGACTGGATTACAGCACAGATTTTTCCAGTGCATTTATCCTGTGAGTGTGTGTGTGAGTGTGTGTGTGTGTGTGTGTAACTGGGTTGCTGTATCTCAGCAGCAGCTTTCCTGGATAGCTGTCATATAGGCATTTAAGTTCAGGTGGAGGAGTGACACCGTGCACTGGCACCAGATCAGGTGGTAAATGTATGCGCTATACTTTTTTATATACTTTATCGTAGTTTTTATTTTATTTTTTTTAATCATAGTCTGCACGCACATGTGTGTGTGTTGTTGGGGGGTTATGTAATTGGGGGTGCATAATATCCCCTTCTCCCCCTCTCTCCACTCCAACTTATTACCTCGGTTGATCTGATGGTGTAATAATATCTCCTGCCTCAGGCTACGGGAAATGGCCACATGCATTATTCACATATGCTAAGATACTTATTGATGACTCCTTTATTTATATATTTCCTCAACCCCAGAGTCATTTCTCAACATTTTGTGTCCCCTTACATGATGTGATCCACTTTTGACACGAGCCTCACTCATGCACTCTCAAGTTTTCAAACGTGTTGCATTTCTTTGACACTCATTTTCACACGAGATACATCTGTGTTGATGGGAACTATATAGCTAATAATGCATGAGTGTGGAGCCCCCGTTTATTAAATCTACTTTGTTTGATGTTAAATTAATGGCTGCTCATTTTGTTATAGCTGTTTCCACTTGAATAACAGCATGACATTTGCTTAGGGCTAAGTTTCTCTACTCTGTGTTGTCTTTCATCTTGATGCTTTGATCGGACCAAACAAAGTTGAATAATACAATGCAATTTAAATTGAGAATGTTAAAAATATGATGCCGACAGTGTGTTTTTAAAATTAAGCTACCATTATACAACTTTTTGTACACCTGACTTTTTCATTAAGATGAAAATCTAGGTGCACCCAAATTTTACGACCACAATTTTAAGGGTTGCCTTGTCGTCATATACTATATACAGTACATTCATACTGTAAATGACTGTAAACAGGAATAAGGTGGAGGCTTTTTGGCTTAGTTTAACAATAAAAGGAGCAGAAAATGTGCTTTTGCCCATTTTTTTCCAGAATAACTTTCAATATCGGGCATTTATTTACAATTTACAGCGTGTTAAAATACTGTTTTAACAATTGGAAATGAAGAAAAACCCAAAAAAGGTTTATTTAGAAAAACACTGCAGTTTTACATGTACAACAGATTTTGAAATTTGAACAGTACAAATCTTTGTCAATGTGGAAAAACAGGATGGAACAAATTACGTACAGGCATTTTCCCAACTCTCTCCTTTCTGGTGACAGAAGCTGATTTGCGGTCTTCCTCCAACAGTGCGAGTGAAATTACCGTAAAAAACACATTTTGGTTTTGAATTGCAGCTTCTTACGAAACTTAAGGGACAGGAAATGACATCAGCCACAGAGGCTACTGGGAGCTAACAGCAGTTAGCATTTGTAAAAGTGATCATTTGCAGGCTCTAGCAGGCACATTGTCTCCACTGGACAGATACATCCTCTGAGGTTGGAAGTTTGCGTAGGACTCTGTGCTGCACTGTGGTGCCAAGAATAGAACATTTAGTGGACTTCCGGTTTTCAGATACCGTTGCCCTCGCCAGCACTCTTGCGTGTTTTACGGACAAAGCGGAGCTCCGCGAGACAACAATTCCAGGAATTTAGCGCATTGTGACGTCCCAATGAGTGCGGACGTCAGCATCGCATGTTTTATCTCCTGTACTTAGACTGAGGAGGACCACAAACAGATGAGTGAGTCATCTTTTTTCACACTTTGGGGACTGTTAGGACCTCCAGAGTCCCAAATATAAGGATTTAAGGATTTGATTTAAAAAGTTGATTTTGCATAATATGGGACCTTTAAAGGGCTCAGAGGAAAATTGAGTACAGCACATAACCAGTGTAGTTGTCAGTTATTTCGTACAACGTCTGAACTTTCTGTTACAAAATGTGTCAACATATGGCACAGTTGTTGCCCCTTGGTTCCAACACACCTGACAGCAGGTATATTGTCCTCCACGGCCATTTCACGTCATCAGCTGGTGGCCCATCTCATCCTGCATTTGCCCCAACCTTCTCTGCCTGGTGAGCCTCAGGTTCTTCTGCAGGCTAATGATAGGTTTCCGTGCCGATTAGACTCATGCTGCTGTGTGTTTCTATCTTGTGTAGTGGTTTGTTCATCTGGTCCGTGGGTTCAGTGGTAATTGCCTGACACTTTTGGCGGGATCTTCGCTATTCTCTGTTGAGCCCTCTCTGTTTTATTCCCCTCTCTGATCTCCACTGTTGAGTGCTGTCTTCTTGTTCACCTTCGCTCCAGACTTGATGCCCCTTTGTAGCATGAGGTTTATCTGTGTGTCTGTGTACTTTGGCTGAGTCTCGTTATACATAGATTTACCAAATAATATATGGTTTGACTCTTTGGCTTTAAACTGGTCAGCACAAGCCCACAAGTACCCTCTGACAAATAATAGAGCACCTATGCCTTCACTACTTTTTCCTCAACTCGGGAACAAAATGCTTCTAGTAGCCTGCCAGACTTTAAAAGGGTTCCAGTTCTTTGGCTGCAGTTGGGATTAGTTAAACAACAACAGGCGATCCTATTTCTGGGGCTTGTTCTTTCTGGTCACCTACATTGCCCAATAACCTCTCTGTCCACTATTCTTGCGCTTTCTGTGAAGGTTGACCGACAATCTTTGAGGCTAAATTGCCTCAAAGATTGTCGGTCAACCTTCACAGAAACTCTGAATCAGCCAACAATTCATAACAACTAAGAGCAGCTAACAAACATTGTTTGTGATCTAATCATGTGTTAAATTCTAAATATAACCCATTACAATGAAAGTATAGATACAGGGTCTATTGAAGCGTGTTTTTCTGTTCACTCTGAAACTTCATGATACAATTCAAATCAAGTATATACACAATGAAAGGATTTCTCTCTCTTCACTGCGATTGTTTTGTGCGGTGAAAAGCTGTATTGTGGGATCGATTGTTTTTATGTATTTTGGTATCTCTGTGCTTTGCAAATTGAGCTGCTGTGGCACAGAAGACACAAAAAAAACTTTTAGATATTAATCTAACAATAAAAGTATTATCCTGACATCGTGCCTCCTTTGGTGTTTTGGTAGTACAATGTGTGCATATTCCATAACGAATAATTGAAGGGGTTAATAAACAATAGTTTGTTAATCATAATTGCAGATTACTTAATCTACAGAATATCTATCTGTAAAGCAAGTTGCGTCTGTGTATCCGTCTGTTTGTCTGTGACAGGCATATCTCGCTGACCGTTACTCAGATCACCCCAAATCTTTGATATGGGTTGAGCATGGTCCGGTGATGTGCATCCTTGATTTTCAAATTTTTTGGAGGAATTAAAATTTTTCGCTGATTTATCACTAGCGAGGCTACGATTAGCATTAGCACAGGGCTAACATAATACAAACACTGTGCACCCTCATTCGGCGCAAATGTTTAAGTTTTAGCATTAGCGTAGCTAGCTGTTGTGGTGTGGCTGACAAAACAGAATTCAAGCCTGTGTTTCCTCCTTTCCTTTGAAATGACTTTTTTTTTTACTAATCTGCTGTGATTTGTGATGTGACTTGAGTGTTTTATTTGTTGGTGTTTGGCGTGCATGCGTCTCCTTTGTTAATTAATCCCCATTGCATTCGTAGCCTTGGGTTTTTTTCCTTTTCAAATTCCAGAGCGTTGTGTTCATATTCTTGTTTTTCTTGTTTACTCGTGTGTTTGGAATTCATTACTGTTTTCTTTGGATTTAACGTTCATCAAACATCTCATAAACCCTGTGTAACACACACACTGAGCAAAGATACATAAGAAAGTTCAGTGACACTGTGGCACATGAAAGCCTTCACAGCCTGCTCTGAGATAATAAACACACCTGATAATGGATGAAGTGAATCGCATAATTGCATAGACAAAGAAACAGTATTTATCCATTTAATCCGTGGAAAAATAAACATCACTGTTGGCCATGATACTTAATAGGTAAAATGGATTGCTGCTTTCCAAATTGAAACATGTAATTGCTCTGTCACACATTTGAGATGAAGGACTGAAAGACTGTTTACCCCTTGAACCCAAGTTCAAAAACTCAGACTTTCCTTCAAGGAAAACAATTGTTTACCGTCTCTGTGATGATAACCATTTCTGCAGTCTCTGTCTTACCAAAGTAGTTTATCCGTGTATTCAGTGGTAAGTTTAGGAAAACCTTCATGAGTTTATGGACAATAAGCTCGTTTATCCTTCCACTGCGGGTGTGTTTTGCATATCCACGTCTCGCTGCCTTGGCTAAGCTTATTATCGTGACAAGCTGAAACAAAGGTTGCACTTTATGCAGCATAGCCGTTCTCCTTAAATTGATTTGAATCTTCAAAATAGTCCAGACTCACTGTTCACTGTTGGCAGAGTCACATCCTGGACAGACAGGTGATACTGACGTCTTCATTCTCTGCTGCAACAACAACATTCTCTTAGGTTATGTACTGTACATCATACTATACACAGGTAGGATATGAACTAATAAGGAACAATTAGTATAATTATTTAAAATGTTTGAACATGACGAGGGAGGTCGACACTAGAGCTGAAACTATTAATCGATTACTAAATCGTCAACTATTTTGATCATCAAGCTTTTTACATTATTGAAACAAGATTTCTGATTGTTTCAGCTTCTTCATTGTGAATATTTTCTGGTTTCTAATATGTGATTGGTCAAAGTCTCCATCTATGGGCTGGATTTTACGAAGGATAATAAGGGATTTATTGATAAGTAATACCAAAAAATACCCAGTAGTCAACACCTGTAAACAAGCTCCATACACTCTTAGAAATAAGGGTTCCAAAAGGGTCCTTCTACAAGGGTTCTACCTGGAACCATTTTCTTCTGAAAAACCCTTTCCCGAAGAAAGGGTTTTTCAAGGGTTCTTGGTAACACTAATGGTTCCAGTAAGAACCATTTTGATCCAGAGAACCCTTTAAAACCCCTTTCCTGAATAAAGGATTTTAAAAGGGTTCTTGGTGGAACCCTCCAAAAGGGTTCCAGGTGGAACCTTTATAAAAAAGGTTCTACCTGGAGCCAAAAAGGGTTCTCCTATGAGGCCAAGCCGAAGAACCTATACAGTTCTACTTAGCACTTTGATTTCTAAGAGTGTATCATTGTTTTTTGCACACCTTTATTTTCAACAAAGGTACTAATAACAGAGTTGTTACTTCTTCTGTCTGGATATCACATTTATATATTCATATTGTTGTCGTGTAATAGGATAGACAAACATTTTACCTCTGTTAAACACTGATCTGACACAGTGTGAATATATGAGTACATACGAGAATATCCCATTATTGATAAGTCACCGATCAATACTTTAATACACAAACATTCCCACATTTCTCATTGATACCGATGTAAAAGTACTTTGTTGTTCGTTTTCATGGCCACAGACATAAATTGCATCTATTTCATACTTGTATACACCAGAGAGATTAAGTAATCCCTTTGTGAGATTGCTTTATTTTCCATGCACTTTATTTAAGCTGAGATATCTTTTTCAATGTTGCTCTTCATTTTTAAAGGAAACTATCATAGCACACAGTTGCACTGGACATTTCTTAATTTACTTTTTGTACAACATATAAAGTATTTTTTTTCTCTCTTTCTTTCTTCACTGTTGTCCTTTGAAATAAATTGTCTGCGCTTGAATGAATGAGCTTTACTGTTAGCGAGATGGTGTTTTGATTTGATTTTCTAGCTGAGAGCCTGGCAGTCTCCGTGCTGCGAGGGCTACTATGAGAGAGGATGATGAAGTAAATGAATGGGGTAACATATTTGAATGAAAGTGTGTGTGTGTGTGTGTGTGTGTGTGTGTGTGTGTGTGTGTGTGTGTGTGTATATGACTCTAAATGTGTGCCTGTGTTGATGTGCTCCACTGAAACTGTTCCCCCTCCTTCCATAGAGAGAAGTGCCTTCTTTCGCTGACCCCTGGGGCTGTTTGGCTCCACTGAAGCCACCTCTGCTGCCTCTGTGCCTCTCCGGGTCTGCCAGAGTTTGCCAGCCACCCCAGGAGCACCAGGACTGCCAACCCTACCCACTGAGCGAGTCTCCACACCACTGACATCTCCCTTCTCCATCCCCTGCTCCCTCTGCCCAGCCAGACCATTCGCCATCCATGTCAATCAGCCCTCTACTCTGGAAGTCAGCCACTCCCACCTCCTCTGCAGACAGCTTTTATCAGATCCTGTGAGCGGAAGGAGATTGTCCTCCCCCCCTTGGTGTCCCGGCTACCTACTCCACCTCCTCCTTGTCTTTCTCCTCCTCCTTCTCCTCCTTCCTTCTCTCCTCCAGCCCCGCATCATTTCATCATGGGCCGACTCGATCGATAATGCGTTTCGCCATTCATCTCGACTGACAGCTCAGCCGTGGAGCGAGGCGAGAGGACTGGTGTGTGTGTGAGAGAGAGGGAAAGAGAGAGAGAGAAAGGAAGGAAGAGAGAAGACGAGAGAGCTAGATTGAAAGGCAAACGTCTGTGGCCGCCACCAGCCTCGTCCCTGGGTGACAGGAAGTGAAGGATTTTTTTTATTACAGCCACAAACACACTGTCAGTGTTGGCTGCAGGTGGTAGTGGAGTCAAGGCCTCACCTTAGAACCACACCCGCAGGACAAAACCCCCTAAACCTGGATGTTTTCCCGGGTTATTTACTTCATTCATTCTTCTCGCTTGTCAAAGTGTCGTTAAAAAACGAACAGACGCACACATAATTGCATTTGCTGGATATCCGTTGCTCTTAATTGACCCCCTACCATTTGGTCCGAGATGGCGGTGAATGTGACACCGATCCGGGACACAAAGTGGCTGACGCTGGAGGTCTGTCGGGAATTCCAGAGAGGAACGTGTTCGCGACCGGACAGCGAGTGCAAGTTTGCCCACCCTGCCAAGAGCTGTCAAGTGGAAAACGGCAGAGTCATTGCCTGTTTTGACTCGCTCAAGGTGAGTATGACAAACACCTGTGATAATCATTCATCACTTCCCTGTCTTCTTCTTCTCGAGGTTCGTCTCATCACGTTAAAAGCTTTACTTTGGGAGATTAAAGATGCAGGATTCAGGCCTTGATACAGTAATGATCAGGAAAACCTGCATCACCTAAGTGTGTGTGTGTGTGTGCGCGTGTTGGTAGGCTGAGACGTGGCCAAAATCACATTAACATCTGTGAGTTAGACTCAGAGTTTCCTTCACTAACACACAACTGTAGCAAAGGTCCGTCCGTTGGCACCTCGCTGAAGTTTCAGTCAGACAGAATGGGAAATGTAAAAGTAGGACAGCATACTGTGCATTTCATGTTTGTATGTGAGTCTGCAAGTGATTTGTCTGTGTGTTATTTTGAGGTCATACAGCGCAGTGGGGTGTTCTCAGAAGACTCTATAATTTACTCTCTATTTTTGCCCTGGCACTGAGACAACACACTCCCACTATGCAGCTCCTCGCGCTCTCTCACAGATGGGGGGGGTGGGGATATAAGACTGCAGAGAAGTTGGGAAGAGTGAGGAAAATAAAAGGGACCATGCAGGACATTGTAAGAGAAAATTGTATTAAGGGATTATGTAGAGAACACTGCATATTCATTGTTAGCTGATGCTAAAAAACAGAGCTGCATTAAGGCCTCTCCATGTGTCTTCAGGGAGTTGCTGTCCACTCATGCCCGTGGTTCCATTCATACTGAAATAAGGGTGCATTTCACTCTATGCATGATCCTACATTCTATTCCCTTCCAATCTCTTGCACTACCCAGAGTATGCGTAATGTGTTCTGCGCGAATCCTGTGAGTGGACATTGATGACGGTTGTCACACAGACGATCACTGACCTCATTGAACTGATGGAAACCATAAGTATGAATTGGCTTTGAGAGAATATGCAGTATCAACAGACGCCAACACCGGGATTCCACTGAACACATGTTGCTAGCGCTCGATTAATCAACACCCACTGGATACGTTCAAGGCTCCCCTTTACCCATTAGGAAAGCTGGAGCTAATGCTAATTCAAAACAACACATGAACTGTAAAACACAAGAAAACAGATGTTTCACAGGTTGACCCGGAGAACGAGAAGAGAACGCTGGATTTGCAAGAGTGTTGTTAATGTAGTTAAGTGAAATAGGCTGTCAACCCGGGGGCTTTTATTCTGAAAATAAACCGGACGCTTTAATGTTGAATCTGTGTTTGACCTACAGTTCCACTCATGCAAACTTCTGTTCAATTAAAGCGCTCTGGTCCGTCGTCCAGCAAAAATAGAGCTCTTGCCTATTTTCTGGGTAAGCATGACGTACGCTAATAGTAGTACCGCATTGACTTAAGTGAGGGTTTTTGCCCAATACACTTTTAAAATGACATAATAGCTTCTTACATAATATTCACTTAGGTGTGTTTTTCCCCAGTCCAGGAAAAGCAGCATAGTCTCTCTGCACAGTAGTCATTTGGAAGCATATTTGAGTTGATGGGTGAACAGTGAAAGTAGTTTAACACTGTAAACTAGCATTAGTGTCTTTAGTCATGACGAGTGTTCCTATTTCAGCAATTGTCACTATGCTCTTGATATAATAAGTAATAATGTATAATAAGTTATTTGCATTAGAAGGCAAACATTTGCAGCTGAGAACTAAACACAAAGTAGAGGTGTAACAAACCCCGAAACCACGTTGTTTCAGGTGAAAACCAGTGTATATATTATGTATATGATTTTATATATTTACTTCCATTAGCAATTATAGATAGAAAACATGGAACATGTTTCACTGAAAACCAAGGAAGGAAACAATAATCTAAAGCCTTTTGCGAAGAAAATAGCGAGAGTTTGTGATGTGCTTCATGTTTTTTTGTCATCACTTGCTAATTTTTTCACTGGTGACAGCAACAAGAGCCGT
Source organism: Microchirus variegatus (assembly GCF_963457635.1). Classification (NCBI taxonomy): domain Eukaryota; kingdom Metazoa; phylum Chordata; class Actinopteri; order Pleuronectiformes; family Soleidae; genus Microchirus; species Microchirus variegatus. Next base: position 33,029,379 of record NC_139804.1, read on the forward strand.
TTGTTTATCCTCCCCCTCCAGGTGGTAACACAAAATGTGTTGCCGAAGTATTTTAGTTTTTTCACACAGCGTACATATTGAGCTCACTTCTTCTCCCGTGTCATTTTTTAATCCAGATTATGCTTGTCAGATTTCACACTTTGGCGACAGCCCTCATTTAGCCAGCTTTGCTATAGTTTACGAGGTGACCCAGTTTATTGTTTTACGGTGTATGGAACATAATGATGCAGCTAGATAAATTGGGAATGTGCACTCAATTATGGCCGCTTCATTATCTATTCTTACTCGTTTAAGAGAGAATTGCAGAACAGTGGAAAATTAGATGATTTCTCCCACCTCTAATATCGAGGTAATGTAATTTGTTAATCCAGGTGCACTTTTTGTTGTGTAATGTTTGGAAATTATACATTTTGTGATACAAATCGGCATACATACCTCCCAGTGGTAGTAGCTTTTCTTTAAAACAGGGAAAGGTAATTTCTGGTCCAGTTAGTTACACATAAATTCTGCTCAAAATCCATATGGGACTGAGGCAGACTAGGGCTCATTGTATCAGACTCCTCCCCCCTTTTATAAATGCTGGAGGTGTTTTGTTTCGTCACCTTTTCCTCTCCGCTACTTGAAGCACAGGGCTATTGAGAGGCTCATCTAACTAAGCACCTGCAGTGGGGATTGCAATTGATGTCAAATTCACTACCAGTCCATGCCCCCTGCACTGCTCCCCACTCTCCCTCCCTTTCTCACTCCCCTCTCAGCCAACGTATTTTAAAATCAGACATTAGGCAGAGTTAGCGCCCCTACCCTTAAGGCCACATTATACTTCTCCGACTGCGTATGCGTTATCCGACTGCGTCACCACGGAGACGACTCGAGCCTTCATACTTCTGCGTCGTGGTGACAGATACGCGCTGCAATTTCCTGCCCGATCAGTAGGGGTCGATGCGCAAGGTTGTTGTGCTTCTGGCTACAGTGAGCAATGGTGTCCGAGAGAGAAAGAGAGAGAAAGACTGTTGTTGTTGAAACAGTGGCCGTTTCTCACTTTTCTGTGTGACGGAACGCAGTTTTGAGATAGTTTGAGGCGAGAAATTGGCCATTTAGAGTCTAAACATGTGCTGTGTGTGTTAAGATATGACGTATTTATAGTTTGGCAGCGACGTTATCGGCGGGGATGAGCTCCGCCTCTGTGGACGCTGGGTGCGCACAGTGAGCCGGCACAGAGCAGTGCTATCTCGGCCTGTTCTGAGGACCAATCGCAGCTCTTGCCGTCTCCGTTGTCCCTTGACGGAGTGACGGACACTTAAAAAATATTTCGTGCAGTCTGAGACGACGCAGAGGCTCTTCGACAGGCTCTGCGTCGACGCAGAGTCCCTGCGTGACCTACGCAGAGCACTTTACGCAGGAGTATAAATTGGGCTTTAGAGTTAGAACATTTCAGAACCACAAACTTTAACCTTCCTCTGCGAATGCTAGAAGCAAAGTGAGGGGATTTGTCCTTGACCTTTTTTCAATTGTCATTAAAAAGCACAAATAATAATACACTTAGTTATTAATGTGAAAAAAAAAACATTTCTATGTGACAGTTAGCAGTTGACTCACTTTAAAAGTGTTGAAAGAAGAGAAAATACTCAGGAAATCAGCTTGCAATATCGTAAAAGCAACACTTCATAGTGTGAAGCAGGAAAAAGACAGTGAAAGAAATTATAGACATAGTAATAGATCTTTTGTCATGTCGTATTTTGTATATGATGATGTGATGATATGTGTGCATGTATATATAATTTAAGTCAACACACACACACAAAGCTCACACTGAATGTGTGATATAGAGTGACATAGAGTGACATCACTTCAGTTAGTCTGTGTCTTTTGGGCCAAACGATCTGACGATTCTGACTGGTACATGTCTGTCTACCATGTCCTGCACACACATCCTGTGATTTGTCTCGTATTTGATTGGCAAGCAGGCTGTTATTTGGTGTAACTAGAGACCAGAGCTGGAAGTCAGTCGAGCCAGTTCGGGCCACACCTTGGTTTATATGGGAGGAGGGGATTTCTTGTTAAGCCAGGATCTGTTTGATTGTGGGCTGCTTGGTTTGGATGGCAGGCGTGGGTTGGGCTGTATGGCCCAGGTAAGACAGGAATGGTAAAGGGGCGTGTGAGTGGGGGAGGGGGGGGGGGGGGGGGGGGGGTTATTGGTGCTGCTAAGGCATTTCGTGGATCATGAAAACAGACAGGCAGACTGAGCCGGAGAGGGCGCAGCAGGGAATGTGCGAAGAAGCGTAGCACTACGCTTAGAGCCCTTCCCTGCTCTCTGTGCCAGGGCATTCCATCCTCTGCCTCCCTTCCCTGCCTCCGTGACAGAATGATAGATCTGCTTTTTATCTGCAGATGAATTCATAACACATAGCTCGGCATTGGAGAGGGGCAAGGGGACAGACGGGAGGATGTGGAGAGAAAGTAAAAGGGTGAAGGGATGGATTGTGGTACACGTGGCTTCACAATTCTGGACAATCTGTCATAGCACCTTTCATTCCTTTTGAATGCAAGCCGGCCATAAAAATAGAAAGGTCATATGGGTCACCTTTAAAAAATATTTTCAGATTTGATAAAATAACTTTTATCCTTAAACCACAACCTTGGCTGTTTTTAGCTGTATGCTAGTGTTTAAATGTCCTTCTTTCTCCCATAAATGTCTCGCATTCATCTGCTGTTATATAAAGAAGGTGTTTGTAGTGGAAAGTTCCATTTGATGGGTGGCATAACAGAGGATGGAGTGATAGAGGAGAACAGGAAATGAGTCAGAGGTAGTTTGCTGGATTGGCTGATATTAGAGAGAAACTGACCCCCTCAGCCTGAAATCACAGCAGGAACAGAGAGAAAGGATGTGAGGACACATAGTGGAAACACACAGCACTGATTTTCCCTACCTCTGCATTGGGTATTTAATGCTTAAAATATATAAAAATGATTAAACTAATGTTGAGTAGAATGTAATGTACAGTGAAATTGAATGTAACCGTATCATTGCAGAATCTATAAAAAAACAAATATCAATATAAACATAAATTAAGGCACTAAAAGGAAAGCAGAACTCTGCCATCTTGTTCAAGTATTCTTACATCGGCCAAACCATTTGCAACACTCTTTAATCCATATTTCTGTTCAACGTAACAGACCGTTTCATGTTGATGTCGTGCTTTCCTTGCCAACGGTAAAGACAACGATCCCCATGATCCCATGCTTTATCAAATTGTTTTGATTGAGATGCGTAGTAGCAAAAATGATTCACTTAACATTTAATTGGCAGTTGTTGCACACCTGAATGTAAGATTTCCCCTCACCTTAAAGGTAGGGTTGGAGATCCTGGAAAAAGCAGTTAGAGCAGTCTACATTTTGAATTCAAAAGTTCAAGCCCCTTTCTTCAGACCTCTGAAGCTACGCCTCCAGACCACAGGAAAAGAACAGATTCACTGGCATCGCTAACTTTCTGTACTTTTTGGTCACACTAACTTTTTACGATACTTGTTCAATTGACAACATGATGCCAAAAAAAACAACAAACACTCAAAAGATCACATAACGTTAACCTACCTGTCCAGTAGAAACAGAGCCAGCATGGCATCATTTTGCACCCCTTTCTGTCGCCACCGTTGTTCATTCTGGTCTTGGATCACTCTGCATCAGCCTTTTTTCCCAAAATACGTCCTTGACGTGCGACAAACACCTGTTGTTGACACCTTTTTCTGCCATAACGTTGCTGCAACTGTCTCGTTGGATTTAGCAAGCTAGCATTGTCTTCTGTGCATGCACAATAAGTGCACAAAAGGGGGGTAATCGCATACACTCTTAGAAATAAGGTTTCCAAAAGGGTTCTCCTGTGAGGACAAGCCAAAGAACCGTATATGGTTCTACTTACCACTTTAATCCCTAAGAGTGTAGGGAGGAGGGGGGGCAGATGGCAGTTTCATTGATGCATCATGATCCAATTAAGTAATTGGGACTGATCATTATGATTGGATGGTGTTTTTACAGGCCTGTCCGTTCTACGGGTGTTTTATTTATTTATTTTTTATTTCTGTGACAATGCAATAATTCATTGGTTACAATCAGGGTGTGAAGAGGATTTTAAGTAATACAGTAAAAAAAAAAAATGCTCCAGAAATAATCTCTCACTCTACCTTTAACTGCATCTTCCTGGACTGTAAGTTAAATTCAGTCGTTGTTGTGTCTATAGTATGTTTGCATCAACTGTGTTTGCCTGCACCTATAAATTCCCTGTAGTATCCCTCTTATGTCCTACTTTCTCTCTTGTGTCCTACTTGTTTTTTTTTGAACAAGGTCTTTTTATTTAAGACTTTCACAACACATAAAACACACTTACAATACAAACAATAACTAATCCCTAATCACCACCCACCCACCCACCCACCCACCAAACCTGTACCACGAAATCAAAATACAGTCATTATGCATATTTGTTGACAAGGCAAAAATAATAAATAAATAAAAATGAATAAGAAAAAACACATGTACCAACACAAATAGGAGAATCTGTATTATAGAGCCAAATTTTCTGTTTCCATTTGCTCCACAAATGTCAGGAAGGGCTGCCATATTGCATAAAATTTCGACACAGACCCTTGCAGAGAGTATCTTATTTTTTCCAGCTTCAGATATTGCATAGTCTCTTTAATCCAGTGGGAGTACAAAGGAGGAAGAGGGTCTTTCCATCTGAACAGAATCAGTCGTCTGGCCAGCAGTGTACAAAAGGCCACCATATTGGATTTGCTACCTAAATTCACAACCTGTGGAGTGACACCAAATAAAGCAGTAAGAGGGGATGGATCTACTGGTTGCATTAATATTTTAGAGAGAGTGTCGAAAATGGACTGCCAGAAGTGGTGTAATTTTGGACAAGTCCAAAACATGTGTAATAGAGTCGCGGGGCCTTGCTTACATCGATCACAGATAGGGTCAAGCTCTGGTCTGAATTTAGACAGCCTAACTTTCGACCAGTGAAGTCGGTGTACTATCTTAAATTGTATAACACAATGTCGTTGACAAACAGATGATGTGTGGATCCTCCTGATAACTTTCTGCCATACTGCATCTGGAATCTGTTCGTTTAGATCCTCCTCCCATTTGTGTTTAAGACCATCTAGAGTCGATAACTGAAACAAATTGAGAAGGCCATATAGCTTCCCTATAACCTGCTTCAAGTCCTTCCCTAGCTTAAAAATAGACTCCAACAAAGATACCGAGGGGCAGAGGGGAAAGCAGTTGGAATGTGAGGCTATAAAACTCCGCAATTGCAAATACCTAAAGAAGTGGGATCTGGGGATATGAAATATATTAACCAGTTGTTCAAAAGACGCAAAGTTTTTATCTACATAAAGATCCTGTAATGAATGTATCCCACTACTGAGCCACACACCAAAGGCTCCATCCGACATTGAAGGAGGAAACATGATTTTTCGTTATCGGAGCAAAAAGGGAGAGGCTGTTAAGAGCAAATGATCTTCTGAACTGAGTCCAGATTTTAACCGAATATGCCACAACAGGGTTAGCGGTGTAATAAGACATGGGTTTTACTAGTGGGAGCTCAGTGCACAGTAAAGCTGACAAGGAAGAGGGTCCACAAGAAGTATGCTCCAAAGTTAGCCATTTAGGAGTATTTGAGTTGTCAACATCTGACATCCAAAACAAGAGCGCTCTAATATTGGCTGCCCAATAATAAAACAAAAAATTGGGAAGTGCCATGCCACCCTGGAGACGCGGTCTATGCAATATGCATTTCCGTATGCGTGGATTTTTATTGTTCCAGATAAAGGCTGATATGAGTTTATCTACGGAGTTGAAGAAGAACTTAGTCAGAAATATGGGAAGGTTCTGAAACAGATACAAGAACTTTGGCAATACATTCATTTTGATGGTATTGATCCTTCCACTTAAGGAGAGAGACAGCAGATCCCAACGTTTAATATCCTGTTTCAGATTATCTAACAGGGGCAGAAAATTTGCCTTAAATAAATCTTTAAAGTTACGTGTAACCCAGATTCCCAGATATTTGAACTTTTTTGCATTTGTTTTAAAAGGGGTTGAATTAAAAGAGATGTCCTCTGCAGATGTGTTGACTGGCACTAATTCACTTTTCTGAAGATTTATTTTATAACCTGATATTTTGCCAAAAGCTTTCAATGTGCCCAGCAGAGTAGGGAGACTTGACGAAGGGTCTGAAATATATAACAACATATCATCTGCGTAAAGCGATACCTTACACTCTAATCCCCCTCTGATAATTCCCTTAATAGTAATATCCTGTCGGATAGCTAATGCCAACGGTTCAATTGCAATGGCAAATAAAAGCGGGGACATTGGGCAGCCTTGCCTAGTGCCTCTTTGCAGTTTAAAATAGGGAGAGAGATTATTGTTGGTACGTACTGCTGCCATCGGAGAGGAGTAGAGAGCTTTAATCCAGGATACAAATTTTGGACCGAAGCCAAATTTCCTAAGTGTGTAAAAAAGGTAGTCCCACTCCACTCGGTCGAAGGCTTTCTCAGCATCAAGAGATAATAAAATCTCTGGAGTGTCGGATGGAGAGGGACTATACAGGATGTTAAGAAGGCATCTAATATTAAAAAATGAATATCGGTCTTTCATGAAACCTGTCTGATCAGGTGAAATAATTAAAGGGAGTGCCATCTCAAGACGTTGGGCCAGGAGCTTCGCAAGAATCTTTACATCTGTATTTAAAAGGGAAATTGGGCGATATGAACTACAGTGGAGGGGATTTTTATCTCTTTTTAAAATAAGGGAAATGGTTGCCTCACGCATTGTTGAAGGAAGTGAATTTAAAGAAAATGACTCCTCGAAGACAGATATAAGGAAAGGGGCAAGCACTGCTGAAAATGTCTTAAAAAACTCTGACGGGTAACCATCAGGCCCCGGAGATTTGCCCCCTTGCAACTTCTTAATCGCCTCTGTAACCTCTGCAATGGAGATTTCATCCTCTAGCACAGTGGCTAGCTCTGGGTCTATTCTGGGAACATCGAGATTGCAGAAAAACTCGTCTAATGTCGACTCATCCTCTAGTGATTCAGAGGTATAGAGGCCGGAATAGTAGCGAAAGAAGCAAGAATTAATCTCCAAATGATCTGTATGTCTTAGATCATTTTCATCGCTTACCTCGGATATGTACTGACTAGCAGTCTTCTGACGTAATTGGTGTGCTAGAATTTTCCCCGCCTTTTCTCCGTGCTCATACGAGCTATGTCTGCACTTTAAAATTTGATTTTCTGCTTGGCGCGTCGAGAGGAGGTCAAACTCTGTTTTAAGCAATAGGCGTTGTTTAAGTATATCATCCGAGGGCGAGTGACTATATACCATATCCAATTTCAGAATATCATCTGTCAGCTGCTTAAGACGCTTGGTGTTGGCTTTCTTCCGCATTGCACAATAAGAAATAATCTGCCCCCTTAAGTATGCCTTCAGCGACTCCCACACCATAGAAAATGACATTCCCGGTGTCTGATTGTGGGTGAGATAGAATTTAATTTCTGTGTTGATAAAGTTTACAAAAGTGTCTTCTGAAAGGAGTAGCGGGTTAAGTCTCCATGGACGATAGCCACAATCCGCAGCGGGAATGCGTAACTTCATATTCAAGGGAGCATGGTCAGAAATAACTATGGACTGATATTCGCAAGCAACTACTATTGGAAGGAGTTTCTTATCAATAAAAAAATAATCTATCCGTGAGAACGTTTTATGTACAGGGGAGAAGAATGAATAGCCCCTAGACTTAGGATTGAGGAAACGCCAGACATCGGCTACACCATAAGTCTGGAGAAAGAGCTTGATTGTTCGAGCTGACTTTGATTCAAACGAAGTTTTAGAGGAGCTACGGTCCAATTTTGGGGAAAGTACACAATTTGTATCCCCACCTAGAATTAAATGATGTGAATCCATGTTAGGGATGCGAGAGAAGGTATTCATAAAAAAGGCATGATCATCCCAATTTGGGGCATAGATATTAGCTAAAATAACTGGGAATCCGTACAGTCTGCCCGTCACTATAACATATCGCCCTGCAGGGTCCGATACTGTGCCAGACGCTACAAATGGAATATTCTTACTAATCAGGATTGCTGCTCCCCTTGCTTTAGAGCCAAAATTGGAGTGATACGATTGTCCTATCCAACCACCTCTCAGTCTATGTATATCAGTAGTGCGGAGGTGAGTCTCCTGGAGGAATGCAATGTCAGCTTTAAGATGACTAAGATGTGTTAATACCTTCCTGCGTTTTACAGGATGGTTCAAAGATTTCACATTCCAACTTATAAAGTTAACCATGCACCCCGAAATCGTTCCTACGTTACTCGTATTAACCATTAGTGTTCATAAAGGACAGTATTCCAGTAATACACCTCGAAACGTCAACAAGACAGAGTTTAAAACACAGAAGACAGTCAAAAATACAATAAAATAGCACAGGTCTGGTGAGTTCCCACCCCCTGCCGCCTAACTGAACATGGCGGCTGCAATACCCTTCGTAAACAAGACCACACATTAAGTGGTGGTAATGGGGAACAACTTAGTGTAGTAGGCCGCTTCCTGCCTAACCTCGTATTTAGTAATGGAGCTAGATAGCGCAATGAGTCTATAGTGACTTTTTAACATCCCTGAAGCAATATATCGTGCAATAAAATTAAACAGATAAGTAAACAAATAATAATCAAAAAAAAAAAATAATAATAATAATAATAATAATACGAAAATATATGAAAAAATATTCACCATGAATAAATAAACCTATGCTTCTTGGCACGTATCTGTGTACATAAAACTGAACAGAAATATATGTGGGTACCACTTAACTGAGAGATTGTCTGTACTAAAACAAACATTAACAAGTAAAAAAAGAAAGAAAAAGGTATTCGAGTGGGATTAACAAACCTTCCACAATATAGTATCCGACCATAGGAAAAGAGATGAGAGCAAAACCGAAAAAGGTGTCCTCACTTCGCAACTTCCGCTGCTGGGATGACAGTCTTAACGTAAGCCATTGCCTTCTCCGGGTCCAGGAAGTCTTTGTTATCTCCATTGTAGGAGATGCGGAGTCGAGCTGGGAACATAATCCCATAGCGGATGCCTTGTCGACCACGTAGTAGGTTCCTGACGTTGTTGAACGCAGCCCGGGCCTTTGCGACGCTCGCGGTGTAGTCCGGAAATATGGCCACTGGATCTCCCCTGTACCTGAGTGGGCCTCTCTCTCTGGCTCGACGCAGCACATCGACGCAATCTTGATAGTAGTGCAGTTTAGCAACAATCACACGTGGTTTTCCATTAGGCTTCCTCTGTGCAGGGCCTCTGTGGGAACGGTCCACCAGAATGTCTTTATCCAGATGCAGAACTTCCTTCAGTAGTTTAGAAACTGAAGCAGTGGAGCTCGAGTCAGGCTCCTCTGCAATCCCCACAATACGAATATTGCACCTTCTCATCCGTCCCTCCATGTCCTCAGCCTTCTCCCTTAAATCAGCCAGCTCCGTTTTAAGGTCAGCCACCGTAATCTGCAGCGCGGTAACTTCACCTGAGCACGCTGATAAACCTCCCTCCACGTCGCTGATGGCGGCCTTCATGCTGTCTATGTCAGAGCGGATAGCTGCAGCGCTGTTAGCGATTTCAGACTTAACTTCTTTCAGCTCATTCCTAATGAAGTCAAAGTCATCACTGAGTGCAGACTTTAGTTCGGCTCTAATAATAGCAGATATGTCCGCTCCCAGCGAGGAGATAATGTCCGCTTTCAGGTCCGCGGGGTTCATTTCTGCCGCCGGCTGTGTGGGCGTCTGCTCACCGCTGTTCTTGTCACCTCGAGTCGCGGAGGCTTCGGGCCTAGCGCTCGAGGGGCCGCTGAACTTATATTTACGGAGTTTGGACGTCATTAAAGTAGCGTGTGAAGCTCAAACTTGCTCCAGGGTATTTTGGTCGCGATAGTCAGGGTTTTTTAGCAACAAATATGCAGAAAACGCGCTTTGAAATAGTATTTTTGAAAAAGTTAGGCAGGAGCTCAGCACAACAGGTCTTACTCCATCGCCAGCTCACTAGCGCCCCTCCTACTTGTTTTTAAATGCACAAATCATTTTTGCAGGCCAAATGCAGCCACATGTCTTTGTCTCCGTACGGTTCAATCGGAGCAAATTGGTTAATAGCATTGATCTTTACGGGGTTTTTCACAGCCAGTCTGATTTCAGCTTAAGAGTAATGAGCATTAATGAGTAATAATAAGCAATGATGTTGTTTCTCAGTGGGGCAATGCAGAAACTTAGAAGAAGACGTACTGCAGGGCTGATTGCACAAACTCACATGGGTCCCTCTGGACCAGTTAACATGGAATTCAAAGACAAACAACAGTTTCTCGTTATTCTCGTTCCCAGGAATTCAGCAGGTTGTTGTGATTAGCGGCAAGAGACAAACCGATCTCACTAGAAGGGAATTAAATGTAAATCTAGGGCGGTATTTAGGCTGATGAAATACAGTAAACTAAACAATTGGGCTGTGGTGGGGAAACGGGTGAGAATGACCCGAAAGTGTCACCGCCGTGCTGCTGTAATGGAGCGGTCCGCGCTGGGTTTGACTGTCGTTAATGTTTTTCAAAGCCAGTTTTTTCTGTGAACTTTTGAACAGGCTGCATGTCAAGCTTTGGCGTATTAGAAATGTGGGGTCATAAATTGCTTGGTGAACTATCAGAATTGCACAGATTACAAATTGATCGGACACTCACGTTGTTGATTGGCAGCTCATAAACTTTGTTAAATTGGCACATTAATGTAGTGACACATAAGGGTCAAAACAGAAATCTATGTTACACTGCAGAGTTTACGTTTGGACTAGTGTTTTTTGGCTTGGAGCTGTCAATCTGATGTTTAGAAGTTGGCTTCTTGCTTGCCTGTGTATCTTCATTAAAGCTTAATTGTTCAAGCAGTAGACTAAGAAGAGATTTGATATTCAGACTCCTCTCCTCTGGCCATTCTGGCATCTGTTATTAACTGAAGATAAACTTATTTTTATTTGTTGCTTCAGGGTTTTAGTTTCACACATCTGCAGCGGCTTAAAGGTGTTACGAAGTTCTGTATCAGGAAATTGGAAAGTGTGCAGGAGACCAAACAGATGTTGTTTTAGGTTTTAGGTTTACAGGGTCGGGTATCATTTGAATGTGTGGGGCTGTCAATTAAATTTGCACAATTTCACATGTTTACATTTGTATTAACTTTACATTTCACAATGTTTTTATGTCCATATTAACAATGTAAAGCTACTTTTACCACTTTATGTAGAATGGGAATCAAATGAACGCAAAGAAAGTTTTTTTTTTTAGTTAAGTTTTGAGTTGCGTTCTGTTTCATACAGCTTATGATTTCAGTTTTTTCCACGTGTTAACTGATATAAGTCTAAAATTATACTGGTAGAGTGACTGACACGTTCGCATTGACGTTGCACTTGATTAATGCGTTTGTTTGTTTTTAAAATAATGGCCATCCCTTAATTAATCCTGATTAATGTGTGAAGACCGACAGCCTTTAATAATTGTCATTATTGTCATTAACATGACATATTGTGACACTACAACAACATTTTTAGCTGCTTGCTGTTTGTATGCTGTATGTAATTGTTAGAAACGTATAACTCAATTTAATTAAATGTCACTCACAGTGCAGTGATAAATGAAATATGTGATTAAGGCACAGTCGGTGCGCGACACGTGACCGCATATTATGGACGAAAACAACAATTAACAGCTTTTTACCCAACCATAGAGAAAACTGTCTCAGTTTGGGCGGAGGAAGTGTGTCGGCTCAGCCGGTGCATGCACCTCGAGTAGAATCCATAAGGAGATTGTAGGAGCGGTGATGGACTGCAGTGAATGGTCAAAGGTGTGGCTGTGGTGTGGCAGAGACGGAGGAAACGGGGCGGAGTGCAGCGAGGACAGTGAGCCACAACTGCCTTTGGACGGTTGTCAACGTCTACAACGTGTTGCCTTTTCAGCCTGGCTTTTGACCGTTATAACTCAGAACTGATTTTTGGTTCCCTGATCCTTAAAGGGGAAATAAATAGTTTATAGTGCCATCTAGAGGAGAGGCTGAAATTTACAACAAAGAACTGCTCCTCTGCTCACCCCCTCCCTTCCCTGAGCACTACGGTATCCTCAGCTGGTCAAATGTCGTCCTCGTCGTCTTTCTCCGTGTCAGCAGATGAGGTTCGTGAGGCGAGGGAGAGGGCGAGCTACCCTGGCCGTAGCAGACGAAGCGGAGAGAGAGGAGGCGGGACTTCCGCTACAAGTAAAGAGACGCTTGTTTTGTTCTTTCGCGTTTGTCCTTACAGGATCTGGTAGAAACATGGCGTCTCGCTGCTAACAGTGGCTATGCAACCGCGGTCCGCGGTCATGTTATTTAACATGACTTTTTGAAACACTACGAAAATGAAACAAAAACTATTATACAGCGACTAGACAATGCAGGAGCACATTATATGTATAAAAAAGTGGATTTTGGGTTATATAAACCCATAAATACTACATATTGTACCTTTAACTGACAGACAATCCTGCGCTTAAGAAAAAACATTTATGTATGTTACATTTACAACAGTGCTATGTGTTTCATTATGCATTAGATTATCCCAGAAATTATGCTTATACTAATGGAGATACATCCTTGAGACTTCTTAATATTGCTACAAAGAATCAGGTCATTTCTAAGTGTCTTTATGATGATATTAGTCTCCCATTATCACTTTAAAAATAATTTAAGTAACTCGTCAGACAAACAAAACGATTTTCCAATTAACAGTGAAATATGTATGTGAATGTCATACAGTCCCGTTGACCACAATGAGATCAACACCTTAATAAACAAGTCATAGAATACGATATTGTATGGTTTACAATTCCAAATTTTATTCTGTACCAAACCTGACGAACAGAGACATTCATGGACTTTGGTCCTCGATTAAAGTAAAGTAGCTCAGGATGTGTGTGTGTGTTGAGCTCCTCTAGTGGAAACACCCGCAGCATCTCAGAGCACAGAGTTTTTCTGAATTTTACATGATTTGAAAACCAATTTTTAAACACCCACGTTTTTAATCATTCAAATTCAAGGTGGTTAGTGTCACGTTTATCTGTGGGACATCTATCTATAAAGCAAGTCGCGTCCGTGTGTGTGTCTGTCTGTCTGTGATGGGAATAGCTTGCTGACCATCAGATCGCCCTAAGAGTTTTGATATGGGTTGAGCATGGCCCGATGCTGTGCATCCTTGATTTTCAAAATATTTGAAGGAATTTTATTTATCGCTGATTTGTCATGCTGCGCTTTCGCTGATCTATCACGCTACACCAGGCAGGCAGCGGCTCATCAGCAGCAGCTGCGCTGTCTGGAGTGGGGAGGAGGGAGTGAAGAGGCTGTGCTCATGGTGGGTTAGACATTTTCACACGGTTCACCGCGGAACATGGTGTTATACTGAAACAACGAGGTGTACATTCACCAATGCGCGAGCAAATTTATTTATGCTACATGCTACTACTTTGCTGCTAACTTGGCAAAGCTGTTTCCAAAGGTAAGCTTGGCGAGGCTACAATTATCATTAGTGTAGGTCTAACATAATACAAACACTGTGCAACCTCATTAGGCACAACGCAAATGTTTTCATTTTTGATTAGCATTAGCGTAGCTAGCCGTTGATTGCCACGCCAGTGGTGCCTTTACTTTCCTTATCATTACCATAACTGAAAAATCTACTGACCTACTACAGGAATACATACTTCCTACGGGCACTGCACTAGTTTTCCTAAATGTGTCAAGTTATTTAGATTTCCAACACACAGCTATGTATACATTAAGTAAAGTCTTTAACACACCAGATGGATCAGTGGATTGTAATTAAAACACGTTGCAAATAACTTTTATATTCTCCTGAATTTAAGAGGCTGACAAACTTGATTTACGTCATTGTGCTGCATTATGTTAAATCAATGTGGGAATCAATCTTGTGTGTAAAAAAAAAAAAAGGTGGTTATTACAGTAATATCTATAATGGTTACCACTGGTTACGAGGCAACGTACAATTAGCAGTGGGTCTTCAATGATGATCACTGATAATAGGCTTAATTTTAGAGAATACTCAAACACAACACACACACTCCCACAATCAAACCTATTATTTTCCTCATTGCTCAGACGTGGACACAATAACAGGAGCTAAGCAACACTGTCAGCATATAGTGACCTACATATACAGTGTGTACATAGAGTCCTTAAAAGACAAAGATGTTCGGATGTGAGTCAGAGAAGGAGAGAGAATCGCTATAGGCAGAGTGTGTGTGCGTGCGCATGCGTGCGTGTGTGTGTCCAGTGCAAAGATTGTTGGATAAAAACACTTTGAAAGGAAAACACACTCCAGCAGAGTGTTAATCTGCTCTGTATCTGTATTCTACTGTCATGCTCTTCGCTCTCATCCTCTCCTCTCATTAACTCTGTCTGTCTCAACCCGTCCTTCTCCCCCTTTCATTTTTTTTTTTTTACCCCATCTTTCCCAGACTTTCCTGACACTTTCATTTCAACTTCACACACACACACACACACACACACACTGATGTTTATCTTTCCTTTCTCTCGTCATATTTCGGGAATATGAGGAAGTACCTGTTCGTTCCTTATTGTGTCACTTCTGTTCAACTTTATCCATCTGCAAACTGCAAGAGAGGGGACTCAACTACAACTAGGAGGAACTATAGCAGGGGGGGCAGAACTTAAAGTTGTCAATCACTTGTAGTTATGCGCATGTGGAGCGTCACTGTTAGATATAAACACACGTCCATTGCATTTAAACCATTGTGAAATGAGTTCACACTTTCTGTGTTTAGATCTCAACACTCCCACGCTGCATACAGGAAGTGACTGACAGATGCAACGGCAACATTATGTCAGTAAAGCGAGATGGCTGTAGCTGGGACGCGATGATTAATCTTTTTCCGAAATTATTCGTCAAGTATTTTGACAATCGATTATCCGGTTTTACGGTTTTTGTTTTGTTTTTGCAGCTTCTTCAATGTGAATATTGTCTATTTTCTTTGCTCCATATAACAAAGAATTGATTAAAAACAGAATCCTTTTGGTTTCTGGACAAAACAAGACTTTCAGGAACGTCATCATTTCCAGGTTTGATAAACACCTACCAACATTTTTCAACATTTTATGGCATTCGACGCACCAAGCAAGTACTCGACAGATTGATTTATTTTGAAGTGTGTGGGGTGTGGAACTTATAGTGCATTCTCATTATCTGTGCCTGTTCATTACTGCTTGATGCTTCGGACTTTTACTGCAAAGTAACATCCTCTGAGCTCTTAAAAGGTGCATTATGGAACATTTAGGAGGGTTTATTGGCAGAAAGGGAATACACTACTCATAACTATGTTTTTAAAAGTGTATTATTGCTGGAGAAATAGGGTATAATATGTGAGTATGTATGTAAGTATAATTAAAAAGTTAATAAGTGGGTGTACTTTTCGTCAGCTGTAGCGTTCTGCCCTTCTATTTATACATCTTATATATTTTTGGGCTTTACCAAAAATGCATATGCACAGCATACCATATCTAATATCTCACGTCGCTTCGTCTACACGGGACACTCTGAAAATAGGCTTTTATTAGCACACTGCTGTGAGGTAAGCTGCGTACACACAGCCAGCAGCTATTAGCTTTGTCTGCCTCTATTCATGAGCGGGGTCCTCCCCCTGAAACATCTCCTCTAAATGTCTCTCTGTCCTCAGAGAAGACACATTTTGTGTATCCGTGTGTGGATATGCTACCTCACACACACACACACACACACACACACACACACACACACACACACACACACACACACACACACACACACACACACACACACACACACACACAAACACACACACACACGCACTTCCATCTTTAAATATGCTGCATCAGCATGGACACATGACACAGCAACATCAGTCAAAATACATACAAGGGCGTTCAGGAATAGCCTCTGGTCTCTGTGTCACTGCTTTTGCTTTAAATCCTCACCTCAAATTACATCTGTCTGGGAATTTCTGTTTACATATGACTGAACACTTTGAGCAGCAGCTGTATGTTATTTCACAAGTGGGCAACGAGGCAACGTGAGAGGGAATCACCAGCATTTATATGTGCTGAGTCGTGATCTCCCATCGCTGTTGTGACCAGAATATTGAATAAGTTATGGCCCGATCCTGTTAAGCCTGTCACACCTCCACCTCGATAAACTACGTCGCTGTCTTTCTCCCAAGTACACCTTGTAACCACTTCCTCCCTCTTACCCTTTCATCTCACCATCTCTTAAAGCAAAACTATTTGTTATTCTTTGGAAGTGATGCTGTTAAACAAACATTTAAATTAGACTGCAGACAAGTGAGGCGAGGGGAGGTAGAAGGAGAGTGGGAGTAACGGAACATTAATTCACCCCCATGACAGCAAGTCGTCTGCCAACTTGTGCTCCCCTGCTTTTGTTGTTAGGCAGCACTGTAAGTCTTTTTATGTCTGTCTTTTCTTTTCTTTTCTTTTTTTCCATCTCTTATCCTTCATAGCACTGACCCCTCCGCTCTTAATCTCTGATCTCTGGAGTCTGGGTGCTTTACACTTGCACTGCTAAAGCATACCGCAGTCACCCACACACACGGGAAAACAGGGTGATCTCTGTAAAGCAGAAAGCATTATCTGAAATCCGGTTATCGGTGTTATAGGCTGGAAAAGGTGGGAATTTAAAGGCTATGTGTGAGATGATGTAAGTGGTTTTAAAAGGATGGTGTAATATAACACACGTTTGAATGGGACAAGTGCAAACAAATACTGGATTTGTTATTATTTATGGTTTAATCGTAATGTGTGAATTTGAATGAGTTTGTGTCACATTCTCGGTGCAGAATCCAGAACACGTCCGTGTGAAATTTGCATGCTGACTCCAGACCATGTACCATGTGTTGTTTCCTGGGTGTTATAGGATCTGTGGTTATCGGAGGACACTTCAACTTCACATTAACTCTGGCTTTTACAGAAGTGTTAGGAAGCCGGTTCTCTTCTAAGCAAGATTTTATCACCGTGGCGTTCCACTGGTGAAATAACCACACTAACACCTGCTAACGTCTAGCTTTTGTCTGCAGTAGGAACGGATGCAATTGGCATTCACTCTCTGGTCAAACAACTCTGCAGTAGATTTGCTCCAGCTGTGACAGGCAGCAAAGTAAACGTGACATTTGAGTGGACAAGCTTATTTTTTTTCTTCTTTTAATGAAGCCTTTCCAGTTCATGCGGTACCTATTCATCATGATTTACACGACATACTGTCTCACCAAGATGGTACGTTTAAAAAACACTTCTCTCTCACTGATTTCTTGAACCAATGCTGCGCCACACTGCTGCCGCTGGCAAAGCTTTGTTGCCACAACTCCAGCCCCGTTTACACCATGCATTAAAATGCTTTTCCTGTGATCGGATTGCCTGTAAGTACAGGTGTACATACTGTATAGTACCGAGACACATTGAGAAAGGATTGTTATCTGATCTGCCAAGCACAGCTAACGTAAATGCGGCGCCAAAACAGCACAATCTCCTCTGCTGAGGGTTTGTTTTTTCCGGTTGACGAAGACGATTTTTGGACTAGGAAAATTAGAGAGGAGTCCATACAATAGAGCGGCTTCACGTGCGGCTAGCGTTGTTGTTGATATGGCGGCACGCAGGATGTGATGCTGCAGTCCGCTGCTGGAAGTCTCTGTAGAAAAGTAGAGGAAGGGACGTAAATGGGGGATGACTGTGATTAGATGGCGATCAGATCTTGATGTGGACACCTGAGATGCCATGTATGAAGATGGCCAAAAGATTTACATGTTCTTCTACGGGGTTTCCTACGTTGCACTCTCTGTTTAGCTTGGTATGCTGCTTGGCCAATCCAGGGAGCGTCTCAAGAGTAGAGCCATCATCTCCAAGTCTAAGTGCAGGAGTGAACTTTTATTGTTGCGGTCTAAATGCAGCTTTGTTGGTTTATTGGTGTTTGACCAACGTGTCTTGCAGATATTTAAACTGTGCAAGACACAGTGTAAAGGTGTAACCGCCTGCATATTGTCAATGCCCACGGTCTTATCTTCTGGTGAGCGGTGTTCTTCCCTCTTCGAATGCATCTTTGGCATTAAAATTGGCTCCAGAGCCACCGTTCCTTCATAATGCTCCTCAATATTCATGTCATTCTCCAATAAAACAGCTTCACAAACACTTTTTCGATTATCAAACAGCCTCTGTTCCTTGGGGACTCCAGTAAACAAGGCTTAACGGAGTATTGTTCCTGTCTCTGAGTCTGCCGTTTGTTGTTTTTAATTTTTTCCCTGGCAGTTACGAAAACATGCATCCATGAATTTGCTCATGCCCCCTCCCCTCAATCATTACGTTAATTAGAAAATAATCAGAGATTGATGAGAGGTTCGTTGAATCTCATCCTGGAGAGTCATCAGCCACGAACCCGGGAGCGGGGTATTCATCATGCTTATGATAAGAAGTGGTATACCTCTTCTCACTTTGTTTTTATCTGCTGAGAGAGCTTTGGTTGGGGGGCAGAAGTGAAGTAACAATCTTAGAGGAATGAACAAGTGATGAAGCCATGTTTTAATTGAAGGGAACAATAAAGTGCGGCAGCGAGTTGTAAGAAAAGAAAGAGCGAGAGATCGTTATCGCAGTGCTAATTAACAGAAACCACTCTGTATTGATCCATCATAACTATTATGGAGCACATGTTTCATGTTGCTTTCATTGTGCTTTTCCTCTTCCCCTCTTTATTTCAAACAGAAGTTACTTACAGGATCCTGTTAAAGCCACTTTTCTCTTTTTTTTTTCTCTCCCAAACTGACCTCTTGCAATTATGCAGGAAAAAGCAAAAATAGCCGTGGAATGACCCAAGTGGCCAATTGTGTTGCAGAAATGCCTGCGTCTGTAATCGCATCGCAGTAGCATTAAATATGAGGCAAAAATGTGGTCCCTGCTGACAGACGGACAGACTGTCAACAAAGAGATTACATCCAAGGAGGAAAAAGGGTCTCTGTGCGGCGATGATATTGAGTGAAATAGAGTGAAAGAGTGATGGATGGGCACATAGACGTGGAATGGTGTAACACGGACAGTGATGGACAGACGGAGAGGACCGAACATCAGATTGATGGTGCGCAGATAGAGTGAAAGTAATAAGAGTGGAGGCGAGCACGGGATTAAATGAGTTGTGTCAGTCGCATGTCGGGGCGCACGCGGGAGTGAAGAATGTCTGTAATACCCCGTGTATTGTCGTAGCGCTTGCTGCATGGATGACTGTTGGACGCTGAGATTCTTCAAACAGCTTTAACTGGATTACAGCGGGTATCAGGCTCGGTCATCGATGAAAGATAGAGCAGCTGTGTTCGTGTGTCGCTGTCTTCCCTTGCCGATATTTTGAAGTCTGACCTGAGATTTGTAAATAAGTAATTCAAGCATCTTTTATCTTTGGTTCAACTCTGACTTCTGTGTCTTTTAATGAGATCTTTAACCACTACTTTAGAGACTTCAGGATGATGCAGTAGCATCTCTCACGACGGGCGAGTCCATCGTGAGCGAGAGGAGAGCAGAGGCGATCTTCCGTCTGCGCTTTGCAAAAGTGGTACGACCCAGCTTTGATCAATGCGGATCGATGTGGATGAGTGTGCAGCCGGAAGGCGCTACGTGGCGAGAGAGAGAGGGGGTGATGGCCCCTCAGTGTGTGTGTGTGTCTGGGAAGGAATTAAGAGATACCTTGTCATGCTTTTCTGTGTGGTGATGTACGGCACTAACAAAAATATATCCTTGACCTAAATGACTCTGTTTGACGACTCTTGTCAAATATTGTTTTTGCACTTGCACAATTACATCAACATCTTAAATACGATGCGTTATGTTTATCTTGTTCTTTTCTAGTGTTGAGCTTCTTCTTTTCTTTCCATCACTGCCAGAACTGAAGGCTTCAGTCTGAGGATCGTTCTGTTCTGTTGTGAGACAAAGAATTCCGTTTGTTGCCTTCAATTACTGTTACTTCTCTTTGATTAAGAAACCGTGTTTGTATGCATGCATGTCGTGAATGTGTGTGTGTGTGTGTGTGTTCATCAGTGCTTTCAGTTGGTATCATCTCTTTACTAATGAATGCTAATCCTCTCTTATCTGCTTTAACCTCAAGGCAACGACATAAGCTGCCAATGTCAGTACAGTGACGACCTTTCTTGGAGGAGTGTGTGTGTGTCTCTGCGTGTGCGTGTGTGTGTTCTTGTATTTGTCACCACTTTAGGACCTTTTCTGCCATAAACACTAACAAGAAAATGCCTCGACTCCCATTTGACAGTATTTTTCTCTTTTTCTGCACAATTTTTTTCTTCTCAAAATAAAGTGCTTCAGGGTGTGGTCTGATGATTATCTGCCAGGTTCCCTCGTGACTTCTCTGAGGTAGAACTGAATAGAACATTCCAGCCCTCTGACTCCGCCGCATCTGATACCAATTTGTGTCATCGGCAGAAGGGGAGAAAAGCTATTGTGATTTGATACTAAATCCCCTCTTAGATCATAACACAGAAAGGGACGATTAACCGCCGCTAATGTGACTGTGTCTGTTGTCAGTGTCTGCTCATGCAGTATTCACCGACTGCAGGGCAGCAGCCTGTTCTTTTGCCAACAGCATCTTTTATTTTCACTTTGGTGCAACCGCGCGTCACTCGCGGAGATCACAGCGCAAACCAGAGGCAGCTGCTGAACTTTGTTTGCAGGCATTTTTTTTTTGTGGGTTTGTCACGAGGACAACTGTGTATTGTCTCTTTGTTTTGTGTCTCGCGCTGGTGTCCAACTTTCAGAGGGATGCGAGCAGACTATTGACGAGCGTGCAAAAGCTGTGAAGTGATCGAAGGAAGGTGTGAGGATAGGCACGTTTCGAAGGAAAGCGATTGGGGTAGATTTTTATTTAAAGGTGAAGTAAGTAGTTTATAGTGCCATCTAGAGGAGAGGCTGAAATTTACAACAAAGAACTGCTCCTCTGCTCACCCCCTCCCTTCCCTGAGCGCTACGGTGTCCTCAGAGGGTCAAACGTCGTCCTCGTTGTCTTTCTCCGTGTCAGCAGATGAGGTTCGTGAGGTGAGGGAGAGGGCGAGCTACCGCGGCCGTAGCAGACGAAGCGGAGAGAGTGGAGGCGGGACTTCCGCTACAAGTAAAGCGACGCTTGATTTGTTCTCTCGCGTTTGTCCTTACAGGCTCCCGTAGAAACATGGCGTCTCGCTGCTAACAGTGGCTATGCAACCGCGGCCCGCGACCGTGTTATTTTGCATGACTTTTTGAAACACTACGAAAATGAAACAAAAACTATTATACAGCAACTAGACAATGCAGGAGCACATAATATGTATAAAAAAAGTGGATTTTGGGTTATATAAACCCATAAATAGTACACAGTGTCCCTTTAAAAGGGCACAGGTACATTTGCAGAGTGGGCTTCACAGACACGGACAGAAAATAATTAGACCTAAATCAATTACACCGAAAAGATGTGGAATCGTGTGTTTCCATGGTACAATGAATAGGCGATAAAAAAAAAACTGAATTAGACTAAACTTTTGAGATTGTGTTTGGAGAAACACTTGGAGGAGCGATGGAGGCAGAATGATAGAGAAAGAGGGTTAATTGAAAGAGAAAAAAGAGAAGCAGGGCCGGATCTCGAGGGCTGTTGGTGGCCTCTCTCTCTCTCTCTGTGTGTGTGTGTGTGTGCGTGCGTGTCTAAGGGGATACAGTGTTGTAGACCTAATGAGAACAAAGCTAATTAGAGATTTTCTCCTCGCACACCTCTACAACAGAGCTCCCACAGGAGCCGGGACAACACATGCCACCTGCGCTGCATCATCCAGAGAGGGAGACACACTATATACACACTTTTTTTCTTCTATGTTTCAAGGCGATTTTAAACACGTATAAGCTGTTATCTGCCTCATTTGGCAAATTTGTGTCACTTGGGTAAATCCCATCAAAGGGATGAAGATAACACGTTTGAACTCACTAATGAAAGCTGTAATGGATCAGCAACTCCTGTGTGTCGTGATGTAAAAGTCATTGATTTTCTCCGTCGACTTTGGTGAGGGAGAGTAACCGCGGTTTAATGACAGGAAAAAGTGTACTCGGATTGAAGCAGGCATGTTTTATTTGGTAGTTAAAGGGGACGTATTATGCAAAATCAGCTTTTTGATCATTTAAACCCTTATATTTGGGACTCTGGAGGTCCTATCAGTAGGCAAAGTGTGAAAAAAGATGACTCACTCATGTTTTTGTGGTCCTCCTCAGTCTAAGTACAGGAGATAAAACACGCGATGTTGACTTCTGTGGTCATTGGGACGTCATAATGTGGAAGTCCGCAAAACGTTCTGTTCTTGGCAGCAGTGACAGTGCAGCACAGAGTTCTACACAAACTTCCAGCCTCAGAGGATTTATCTGTCCAGTGGATACATGTTTTATATGATGGCAATGTGCCTGCTAGAGCCTGCAAATTATCACTTTTCCAAATGCTAGCCTCTGTGGCTGATGTCATTTCCTGTCCCTTAAGTTTTTTTTTTTTTGTTTTTTTTTAAAGAGATACTACTTAACTGAGCGTTCTGAACAGGGCTGTTTCTGCAGGGTGATTGAACTGCTGTGGTGCTTCATCCTTATGGTATTTTGACCAAAGCATGCCACAGACATGTTCATTAGGACACCAGGGAACTAGGTTAACTTGGAGAAATAGGGTATAATATGAGTCCTTTAAATATACTGGCAGCAGTGTTTTCAGTGACCGGGGGGGAGTGACGATTTTGTGTGTGGCAGCAGACTGGACAAGGTCAGTGTTGATATTGTGTCAATATACCACATACAACTCAACAAAAAAAGAGAAATTATCCTGTCACTGCGTTCATTCTCAAATCGGTCAGCAACGGCTACGTGCGACTTAACCTTATTTAGCCAACACGAAGAAAGTCTGAACATCCCATGATACACAGGGACACATTATGCGGCCCGATTTTACAGTAGTGTCTGCCAAAGGCTTAGGGATGTCCCACTGTGAAATTAGCGCCTGGGCTCTCCAACTGCCTTTTGTTCTCTTTATACGCAACTGACAGTGCGTATAAACGTGCTAAAAAAAGAAAGCGGACGATGGCCAGATGAGATTCCACTGGGATTACAAACACACAACTGGTCTTGTGCTCGTTTGTCTCACGCTGAGCTCACTTATGTCTGAAATTGAGGAGCAAAAAACAAACAAACAGGGTTTCAAAAAGGCTGGATCCATGTGATGACACACTAACGTGTTCACATAATTCAGGAAGTGACACAGTCAAGCTGCACATTTTTGAAAGGGCAAAACTCCTGTGTCTGTGCTTAGCCTTAACTATTTTTAGACTTAGTCATAAAGGGACAGCAGGAGCAGGAAGTGGGATGATGGGTTTACTTTTGAAAATGACTT
The DNA here is from genome assembly GCF_963457635.1 of Microchirus variegatus. NCBI lineage: Eukaryota > Metazoa > Chordata > Actinopteri > Pleuronectiformes > Soleidae > Microchirus > Microchirus variegatus. The sequence goes on from NC_139804.1 coordinate 33,052,935, forward strand.
AAATAGTATAATTTTCTGTACTCAAAGGAATGCCACAGCTCTTGGGAAGTTGAGTCAGTCCTGCAAATATTTCAGGAAAAAAGCCTTGTTGAAATATTGAACCAAAGAAAAAAACTTTTAATTTTAAACAGAAAGTGTTGTGTGTGTCACGTATATGACAAATATTAACCTTGACTGTGGTGAAATTTCATTTTCGTCTATTTTCTTGTGGAACATGGTTTGCTTGGACCATGCATAGGTGTGTGTTGCGATGGTTTGCCGTCATGTTCTGTTGTCATTCAGGGTTATGCATCATGCATCAACGCGTCAAGCATTAACTCCAGCACGAATTAAAATTCAATTATGGACATTTTTAACAACTTTGAACTGCGGACGAAAACATATTTTACCTGTGGATGAGCAGCATTGCACCTCTCGGCGTACAATAATTGCAGCCAGAGATGTAAATATGACTGCTCTTATTCAAGTAATTACACGTAATCAGTCATTTCTTTTCTTTCTTTATTTTTCAATATCTGTGTTGAAAGCATTTGCTGAATGAAACAAGCTTTTAAGCGTCAAGCAGTTTAATTAAAAATGGATTTAACCAGCTGGTAAACAGCTCCCTGTTTATTTCCCAGCACTTCAGTAAACATGAACAAAAATTACGATATTCGCGAGGAAACATGAATCAAACCGGTTAAATGTCAGTTTAACATGGACCACTCGTGCTGGACATTTTCAGCCGTGTAGAACAAACATGAAGCGACTCAGCCAGACTGTGGCAGAAAGCTGTCATTACCCGCGATGGCTGATGATTCTGCATCATCATTAGCTAACTGTGCTAATGAACGATTTTGTACTTGCACCACAACATGCTAAGAGAGAGACTGAGTAGAGCTTTTTGGAGGCTGTAATTAGTATTTTGGCTAATTGAGCACTCACGACTACAAGCTTTCCAGGGCCTCAGCATAATCGCTGATGTAGAGGGGCTTCAATTTCTCGAGCAGTGTTGTGTGAATCTGTTTTGTTGTTGTTATAGTTAGTGATGTGCGGTTTCGCGAACGAGCCGAGCTACAAGAGCCAATTCTTTGTCGCAAACGAGAAGAGCTGACTCCCGCGGGGGGAGAGGCAAATCATCTGGATTTTATTTCAATGGGCACACCATGCGGCCAGTGACATGATTTGCTTCCTGTGCTAACGATTTTGAAAAGGGGAAGCTCTCTAAATCTAGTTGTACACTGTATAATGACAATAAAGGGCATTCTGATACCGATTCTTATGCGAGGACACATTACGGTCGTACCATTATGTAAAAGAAGGAAGGGGGTTAAACGCTCCAATGACGGCCAACCACGTCAGGGGGGAAAAAGTGGAGAAATTAGCAAAACACGAAAAAAGAAGCCGCATCTGGCTGCATTTCAAATGTATTGGAAATAAGGTTTTCATGAAAACACTGATTAAAAATATGCTTAACAACACAGCAACCATTCATAATTGCTAGGCTGAAATAGAAGGTTCTGACTGAAACTAAGGGCAGAGCCATCTGGATCTTCAAAGGGAGCAGAGCCAAAATAACCCATTCTTTGAGGAAAAGAGCCGGACTTTCCGTCCCTAGTGATCGTTTCCACTAACTGAGCTGTGTCACCTCCATCTACTGCTGCCTGTGCTTCCTCTCTCCGCACATATCTATCTTTGCCGTCGTCTCAAAGGCTTATCCTTCTGCCCAGTTAAATGAAATTCCGAGGTCATTAACTGATCCAGGCTATTATACTTATGTACCCGGGTGGTTCCACAGTTGATAAATGATTGGCGAGAGATAATTAGACTTATATGGACATCTATTATTAGCAGCGGTACATGGTTAAGACAGATACAGAGAAGATAACGCACACATGCTCGTTATCGGGTTATCAGGTTTAATTCCTACTGTGTTGCCAGATGTACGATCACTCATGTTTGTATAATAATTTAATTCAGCCACTGTACAATGTGCGATCGATAATTTCAACACATACATGTACGATCATTTGAAAACTTGTGTCCGATTTGCGAGCATTTTGAGTTTGACTTTTTCTAGTTTTTCTAGCTCTTCTTTGTGTTTGCAGTTGGTTTCATATATTTTGGGAGTTGTTTGATTGTGAATATATTTATGTAAAAAAAATATTATAGGCTGTTACTGAGTTACATCCCTTCCATTAAAAGCAGTGGCGCGTTGCGTAGATCTTTTGGCTTTTATTTTGAAGGTAAGATTAGATGTGGCTGCTCTGTGACACATAGACCGTTTTTACTGTGTGAAGCGACGAACCTTCTATTCAAAAGCTCCGCGTTTATAGCATGGTTTTTTTTTTTTGATCAAGGTATTTTTATTTAGTTTTACAAGTTATAGCTTACAATTTAACATAAGTTCAACAGAACACACAGGAAGAAAAAACAAACAAATCGTAAAACCCATCGCCCAATCACCCACAAATACCAGACATACAAAGTACACAGTGTGAAATACATAGTTCAATATACAGAACTCATATAGCCAGATAACAAAAAACAAACAAACAGTAACTATAACAAAAAAGAGATACAATAATAAAGATGACTGAGGACAACAACAGAGGATTACAGTACTATATTGTCTGCTTCCATATCTTCAATAAACATTAAGAAAGGCTGCCATATGTTATAAAATTTTCTAGTAGACCCCCTGATTGTGTATCTGATCTTCTCCAACTTGATATGGGACATGATTTCCCGGACCCAATGACTGTATGTTGGAGGTGCTGGATCTTTCCATTTCAATAATATCAGTCTCCTAGCTAGGAGAGAGCAGAAAGCCACCATAATTCTTTCCCACGTCTCTAGATGGGAGTCTATCCGAGTTACACCAAAAAGTGCAATAAATGGAGACGGTGCCAGCCTTTTCGCAAAGATCTTAGAAAAGGTCTCAAAGATGCGCTGCCAGAAAGTGCCAAGCTTTGGACATGTCCAAAACATGTGTAGGAGAGTGGCTGGATCTCGCCCGCATCTATCACAAGTGGGGTCTATATCAGCATTGATCTTAGAGAGTTTTACTTTAGACCAGTGCAGACGATGTACAATTTTAAACTGAATGACAGCATGTCTAAGACAGATGGAAGATGAAAAAATTCCCTGTATTATTTTGTGCCAAATGTCGTCTGTGATTTGCTCATTTAAGTCTGTCTCCCATTTATTTTTGAGGAGGTCCAAAGGCATCAAGTTATGAGAATATAGTATTTCGTATATTGTGCTAATAGTTCGTTTTCTGACTAGTTTACAATCAAAAATTGAATCCAACAGGCCAGCTGGAGGACGTAAGGGAGAACATATAAAGTTTGAGAATACAAAATTCTTTTATAGCATGGTTTTGATATTAAATGCCGTATTCAAGATTTCACAGTGTGTACGATAATATTTGTCAAAATAGGACAATTTTAAAGTCACTGTACGATAAGTCCACTTGTACCCCAGGCAGAACATAATACATTATATTCTATTTATTTAAAATCGTGCAGCTCTGTTGTGTTGTCCTCATCATAACCACCTGCTCCAATATCTTTAAAAGCTTGGAATGGAAGCTGTCATTATCTACATATCTTACAATTATTCTTGGGCAGTTTGAAAGTTCTGAGATTTGATGAATATTCTAAAAGTTAATCGCGTTAGAGAATTAACTTTTGAGGCCGTGAGTTTAATCCTCATCTATCTGATAAAATGTTTATTGTCTCACTTACTGATACAAGAAAAACATTGTTCAAATACTTCTGACCACGTGGCTCATGGCAGCCTCTGGAAAATGAAGGTTTTTGATCTCTGCGGTCACTCAATTTGGAGGTCCACTGTCAAAAGGAAATAGTTTAAAGTCCCAAATAATCAGACTCTACCAGCTCAGAGTTGATGTCTGACATTCAATGCTCATGTGCTGCTCTGAATCTGAAAGTCCTTCCATAAAATAAACACTTTAAAGACCGACAGTGGGGAACTGTCTTTTTCCAAACCAAATGTTAGAGAAGAACTTGGAAGTTTTGAGGACATAAGATCTTTCCTCACGCTCGCTGTGTTTGTAAAGTCAAAACTCCAAAGTTCAGAAAGGCTCGTACATTTAGTGCAGGATTCTTTAAAACAATGACTGAACGTGTTAGAAAGTAAACACCCTGATTTACTGGTGATCAAGGACCTCTTCCATATCATTTATGAGGATACAGTTTTTGATCTAATTGAGGCTTATTTTCCTTTAAAGGTGACAGAGTGGTCCTGTTGCACATAAATGTTAGTTATGGAGGTCTACTTACATATATTAACTTGTTTTTATGGTCAAAAACCTCCTAGTTTCTGTAAACGAGCCGATAGAAATCCTCTTTTCTGACGGTGTTTTTCTGCTGCGAGATTTCAGAGTGAACTTTCACCCCCAGAAGACAGAGTCTTGTGATTGGCCAATACTATCCAGCACATCCATTCTCAGAAGCGCAGCGCCCCCCTCTGGAACGGTGGATGCACTGCTCCTCATTATCAAAACATTGTTTTAACAGTGTTTAAAAATAGCTTCTTCCGCCTCAGTCCCTTTTATGACTTTAAACCGGAGTCAGACCCAGAGTCAGAAGACACTGCCGCTCGTGAAACACCTCCACAACGGACATTATTCTTCTTCTGCGGTTCAATGTACGCAACCGGATGTGCCCGGACTAGTGCCCGGAGCAGGACGATCGGTTGTTCAGGAGAACCGCTACTTACGTAACTATTACGGGATTTTCAGTGATCTCGTTGAGCCCCGAGATTACAATAAAACACAGCGTTCTCAGCAATGGCTGAACTGTTTGTTTCGAACCGTCAGGGCTTCATAAACAAGGTAATGACGCAGATACACACCAAAAAAACAGCGTTAATAGGAACTTCCGGTCTAGTTCCGCTTTAAATATAATAAAACACTGTATAAGCCTTCTGCTTTCATGGATGATGATAATATGCATTTTTATAGATTATACGTACACTGAGTTTCATTTTGAAAGTAAAATTTTGATTTTTGTGCCTAAAATTAGTGGTCTACACATGGTGTCGTGTGTGTGTGTGTTGGTCAATCTGGCAGCACATTCAGTCCTCACACAGGCCGTTCTTTGTGCTGTGTCTGATGTCATCATTTTTCTGCCGTATGCTTGCCAGCCTTTGGTCAATATAGTACATGCCCCTATTTTATGTGTGTGTGTGTGTGTCAAAGCATTCTCGTCACGTCATCCACATGGTGCTTTCTTGATTGATGGTTGTCTTTTCGGTGCAGTAGGGAGAGGCGGTGCCTTTGGGAGGGGCCGGGTGTGTGGGATGATGGCTGTCCGGACATGAGCCCTACAGTTGTCACACAGGTCACGGTGTTTTCTGTGCAGCAGCAGCAGCAGCAACAGTAGCAGTAGCAGGAGAAGGTTCATGGTCTGAGGGGAGCTCAGACACAGTGAGAGGAGAGAGAGAGAATGCGGAAAAGATCAGAGGCTCCTGTATTATGTGTGGTTAAATCAGAATGAGTCATTGTGGATGGGTGGATTAAAAGATCATTTAGAATCAGTGGGTGATTACAGGAATGAATGTGCAGAATGGCCCGGTGGAAAGCAACGTGCCGTTCAACCTTTTAGAGGATGTTAAGATCTGCCAGAAAAGACGCTGGTGAAATCACTCATGCTCCCTCCACATCTCTCTCTCTCTGTGTTTTTATAAATCTCTCTCTGAAGGTCTGCCTTCCACTTCCTTTCTTCTTTTTTGGGGTTTTCTGTCTTTGTTGCTTGAGGAATTTTGCAACAAGTGTTTCTCTTTGGAATTCCACAGCACCTAAGGCAACAAATAAGACTGACAGTTTGAAGTTTCCATAACAAGTCGGCGATATCGTCAACACCTCAGCCTCAGACACGTGATGATTATTAATTGGACTGAAATCAAGAAAATAAGTGAAAGAGCAGCAACAACAAGAGGTTACTGTTGTTGGCGGATAAAATACCAAATACAGAAATAGATACTACAATAATGCTGTTTGAAAATGATTTTATGTGTATTATTATTAATTTATTATCTACTGCTTTAAGAGTCGCGGCACCACTGGAGATAATCCCGCCTGACATAGGGCAAACGGTGCGGGTAACTCTGGATAAATCCATCACAGGGCCAACACACAATATTCACTCTTGTACTCGCACTTGTGGGATTAAACTGGAGAAATCCCACGCACACACAGGGAAAAACATGCATACTGCATACAGAAAGGCCCTTAGTCCGACCCCTCTTCTCCACCGTGTGGCACACATGCATTACAAATGAACAAAATAATTAAGAGATGAATGGATGCAAAGGTTATTGACACTCCAGGGGCAATATTTAGCTTCTACTTTAAACCGAGATTAATCATAATCAAATTATGTGGATCATGTGTGTATGTACACACATGCACAATATGTATACTGTATATACCATAATCTCTCTGAGGATATTATTCAGTGCATACTCTCAGATTCCCTTATATTCTTTTATCCATTTCACCACACGCTGATTTCCCTGCACTCGCGCTATGTACAAAAGGGAATAGTATTTCAAGTCATGTGCCTGTGATGTGTCTAATATTAGGTCTTCTTTTAGCGCTGGTATATTATCTACCATGTTACTCCTGACAAAATAACGGCCTGTTAGCAGCGAAGTGTTCCACTGTGTGAAGACACTGAAATGATCTGTAGGTGGGACTGTGGGGGTGTGAGTGAAGCCGTTCTCTTTGTGCGCCCTCATTTCTTCAATTAGACCATCATTATAAAATATGACGTTTCCAGAATGTATGATTATAAGGTTTCTCCTCACATCAGTCGTCTTATCTTGTTTTTTTTGTTGTCGAAGGCCCTGTTGATGTAACGTGGTCACAGAGGATTATGTGATGCTGATTAAAAACCATGTTGTTGCCAAGGTCAGAATCAGGCACACGTGTGACACCTGAAACTGCAGTGAAAATGCCGCAGTGGTAATTGAAGAAACTCAAGGCTGGAACGTACACATTGTCATTGTGTATACATATACTGTATATATAAAGATACTTATATACCTTTGATGGCACTTCTTCCTCTGACTTGACTGATTCATTACTTTCTGCCACCTAATTGTTCATTACATTTTGCAGTGTCTTAAGAAGAATAGCTGCGCAAAACCTGTACGTTTTTTCTATCGATAATCGTTTGGTTCATTAAGTGTCAGAAAACGTAGAAAGATTTTGATCAGTGTTTGTCCACCAACCAGAATTCATCCGTTTGAATCGTGTCTTTGTCATATGGAAAAGTTCAATTCTTGGCTCCACAGTGCAGCACAGAGTTCTACACAAACGTCCAGCCTCAGAGGATTTATCTGTCCAGTGGATACATGTTATATATGACGGCAATGAGCCTGCAAATGATAACTTTTCCAAATGCAAACTGCTGTTAGCTCCCAGTAGCCTCTGTGGCTGATGTCATTTCCTGTCCTTTAAGTTTCGTTTTACTTTTTATTAAGGTGGACCTTTAAGGTGGACCTAAAGAGATACTACTAAACCAATCGATCTGAACAGGGCTGTTTTTGCAGGGTGATTGAACTGCTGTGGTGCTTCATGCTTATGGTATTTTGACCAAAGCATGTCACAGACATGTTCATTAGGACACCAGGGAACTAGGTTAACTTGGAGAAATAGGGTATAATATAATATGACTCCTCTAAGATAAAGACGTGTTTTTAAGCTTACAGTGAACCTGTGTGTGTGTGTCTATACATTTATGTGTTTGACTGTGAGTCCCAAAGCTGAAGTATGGCTGAAAGATATCTGGTGTAATGAGGCCAAGGTGATTTATAGCAGCAGACTACTTGGTTTGTCAGCACTGACATACACACACACACACACACACACACACACACACACACACACACACACACACACACACACACACACATTCACTTAAGAGTATTACTGTGACAGCTGGTTCATTTTCTTTTAAAGGCTTGCCAATTAAAAGGAAGTGAAACTCTGCTGTGACTTGGCCAAAACTTGGCAAAAGCAAATAGTTTCAAGTTGCCTCTATATTTGGTTATGAGACGAAGTGGATTTTTTTTTTTTTTCTTTTTTTTTTTTTAACCAAAACTTCACCCTCGGTGTTAGAAGATATTATGTAGCTTTAAAAGGAAAAAAGGAAGCCAATGTCGAAGCATAGGGAAGAACATACTAGTCCAGACAATCACCTGAGAGGTGCAGCGGAAAGAAAACAAAGCAGTGTTGTGTATGAAGTGTATAAAATGCAAGCAGTCTGTCAGCACATTAGCGTCTCAGCGGAGGACGGGCAGACAGGTGAAGGCGGAACACAGTCAACTTGAGTGGAGTCTGGTAGTCACACATTCCAGCCAGAGGGGAAAACTGTTGTGGCTCAGACAAGCTCAACATTAACCTGTAGCGACATTGTTTAGACAGCAGAGAAAATAGCAGTGAAAAGAAGGCAGGAGAGCAGAGGAGACGGGACATTAGCATCGCAGGCGATGATCGACGCCGAGGCAGCGTTGAATTATTTTCGAACAACAAAGCAGCAAATGTCAATGAGGCTATCTGTAAAAACAGACTGTGTCGATGCCCTGACCTCTGAACGTAGCTGATAAAAATGTATGGATGTAAATTGTCGTCGCTACACGCGCAATAATCCTGACCTTTATCGGCTTTATCCTAAAGACGCAGCAGACGGCTTGTTCCTCGCGATGTCCACGTGTCTTATTGTTTGGTCCCTGTCATAAAGATGCAGCAAGGAAAGGACAAAGGTACTTGTCATCAGAGCCACTGTTATGTTGTGGCATAATGCACGCAATAGATTTGTAGGAGAATGCTGTTCAAAAATAACCTAGGTCTTTGTGACGTACACTACCGTTCAAAAGTTTGGGGTCACCTATACAATGATTTTATGTTTTCCATTACAACTCACACTTTTATATATCAAAAGAGTTGCAAAATGAATAGAAAGACATTGACAAGATTAAAAATCATGATTTTTATTTAAAATAATCATTTTGCCCTGCAAACTTTGCTTTCGTCAAAGAATCAGCCAAGCGATTTTTCAGCTGTGCTAACATAATTGCACAAGGGTTTTCTAATCGTCCAATAGCCTTCTAAAGCCATCAGCAAACACAATGTACCATTCCAACACTGGAGAGATGGTTGATGGAAATGGGCCTCTATACACCTATGTACATATTTCATTAAAAACCAGACGTTTGCAGCTAGAAAAGTCGTTTAACACATTAACAATGTATATAGTGTATTCCTGATTCATATTATTATTATCATATTATACCCTATTTCTCCAAGTTAACCTAGTTCCCTGGTGTCCTAATGAACATGTCTGTGACATGCTTTGGTCAAAATACCATAAGAATGAAGCACCACAGCAGTTCAATCACCCTGCGAAAACAGCCCTGTTCAGAACACTCTGTTTAGTAGTATCTCTTTAGGTCCACCTTAAAAAAAAGTTAAAACGAAACTTAAAGGACAGGATATGACTGGGAGCTAACAGCAGTTAGCATTTGGAAGTGATCATTTTTGCAGGCTCTAGCAGGCACATTGCCGTCATATATAACATGTATCCAATGGACAGATAAATCCTCTGAGGTTGGAAGTTTGTGTAGCACTCTGTGCTGCACTGTGGAGCCTAGAATAGACCTTTTTGCAGACTTTGCGGACTTCCCGGTTTTCAGATACTGTTGCCCTCGCCAGTACTCTCGGGTGTTTGTTTGTCTGATTGTTACGGACAAAGCTCCGCGAGACAACAATTCCAGGAATTTAGCGCATTGTGACGTCCCAGTGAGCGCAAAGTCAACATTGCGTGTTTTATCTCCTGTACTTAGACTGAGGAGGACCACAAAAACATGAGTAAATCATATTTTTTCACAATTTGACAACTTATAGGACCTCCAGAGTCCAAAATATAAGGATTTATATTATTTAAAATTAGATTTTGCATAATATGTCCCTTTTAATGTTATAGCCATTGAAAAAAATGCTTTTCCTTCACAAATAAGGACATTTCTAAATGACCCCAAATGTTTGAACAGTAGTGTAATATCCATAGTTTTTTCCTGGACTTTTCTTGGCAGCGCCCTTGTCAAATTTCCAAAATAATTTCCGACTGAGTTCATGTGAAGACACAGTGTCCAGTGTCCGGCCTCCCGCATGCTCCGGACAGGTGCCACTCCTGACTATCCAGACAATGTCCCACTGCGTTGTGTCATATGTGGAGAAAATGTCTTGTGCATGGACTTCATGTCTGAAAACAGAACCAACACATATCAGTTTTGTCTAGGTTTTCTTCCACTCTGCAACCAGACTCAGCCAAAGAGTCTGTTGTAGTGTGTCTGTTTCCAAAGAACATCTTAAAAAAAACATAACATAGATATACTGTAAAGGTCATCCAGATCAGACTGTGCTGCGCTATAAATGATTCTGAGACAACATTTGGTACAACTGACTGAGCAGCCTTGAATTAAAGCCCTAAAGGAGATTAAAAAAGGAATATAAAAACTGCCACGGGGGAAAAAACAACAAAGCTCGTCTGATCCATCATTATGTTGTCTTCACTTTCTCTCTTCCAGCTTTGCTGAAATTAGATGTTAACACAACATCTCTGGATTGTGTCTGCTGACGAGTCAAGTCATGTCTTCTTATTTGTAGCCGCAGGTAGAATTGTTTTGCGTTTTTTAAGCCGATAATCGTGTCTTTCAGCAAACACCTTACAGACCGCAAATGTCATGCAAGTTCTTTCTGTTAAGCAATAGTCACTTAATCATTAACAATAACAACAAATAATAGAATTTTAAGCATTGTACGTTCGTAGACACACAGGTGATGTGAGCTTCATGAAACAACATACAGCTCCTGGTGTTGGTTCTGTGACTAACTTGTGGGAGAGAGTGCAATTTGAAATTTTGAATTCAGAGGAGATGGTTTGTCAAGAAGCTTGTTTCAGCACTGTGATCCACAAGCATTACAGTAGCATCATGGCTGCAGCTGCACTGATCACAAGCCTTACCTTAACCTCCTGGCTTTTTCACCTACGTTACGTTGCATTAAGTTAGCATTTTATCGTGCTTCCCTGCTGGTATAAGTTGTAAGAACACAATAGGTGCAGACACACGGAGATCAAACGAAACAGATGATGTTGGTTAAATAATGAATAGATTCTTAATAAGTTCAATTCTTTACCTCAATGAATTGATTGGCTAATCATGAACATCCATAATGCACAGACGTGATAAACCTAATATGTGAAAAAACACTCTTTTAAAAGAAAAAAAGAGTTGTGTAAAAGTTTTAAAATACTTGACTATATTAAATTACAGAACCAGAATAAAACTTTATAACGGAAGTTATTAAGTAAAATAAATGGCAAGAGTAACAAAGGTCTAATGCACTAATTTTAGCTTGATATAATAATCATCATAGTTTTGAAAGTAAAACTTAACATTAACTTTTCTAAAGTTGCTACTTAAAATTATTAAGGAAATTACCGAAGAATAAGAGAAAACAGACAAATGTAGAATGTGTTTAAATATATTATGAGATTTATCCCACATCTGACAGAGAGATTGACTGACACATTGTATTTTTGACGTCTTTGGCTTTGTTTTAAAACGCCGTTCTTCCCTGTTCTGTCACAGCGACAGACACAGAAACTCTAGACACACCGACATGGTGTGAGATGCTCGAGCCTCGTCACCCAGTGCTCTGAAAATCAAAGGACATTAACCAATTAGTGCTGATCGATCGTCTCACACACAGCCACACAGGAAAGAGCCTGGCACGGAACATTGTTATATATCTGTGTGTGTCTCTATAGACCAATGACCAGAGCCAGGAAAAGTATTCCTGTTGGCTCTCTGCCAATGAGAATGCTGGAAGAACTCTTGACATTCTGCCGCTCTCCAATCCAAAGTGGCTCTGCTGCTGTAGCTAGGCAGAGCAGGCTGTGCGGGAGGGGGGGGGGGGGGGGGGAAGAATAAAAGGCAGGGATGAGGAGAGGAGAGAGAAAGGAGGTGGGAAGAACAGAGAGCTGTGAAAGCAGGTGTCATTGTGGGCTGCAGAGGGCAGCAGGTAATCTCACCGAGATAAGCAGTAGCATGACAGCCAACCTTTAATTCCCCACGGGAGGTGGTAATGTGGAGTTGTCACCGGCTTGGTTCTCCTCATCCCCCTACACCACCACCACCACCACCACCCCTGAGCTGCAGATTCATATAAAGGAGTCATGGGAGGCATTTGGATTGGGAGAGATGGAAGAGAGAGGAGAAAGAACGAAGCCGACAATGGCTGAGAGTGTGTGTGTGTGTGTGTGCTGTTCTCCACATTCTGCACACACACACACACACACACGAGCATATCCACACGGACAGATATGCACAGCACGGTAATCACGATAAGGAGAGCAAATATCAGCGTGGGGCGTTGGATGTATGTAGTTGAAAGAAGGGAATGAAAAAGAGGGAGTATTAAAAAAAAAAGGAGGCGATATCTTAGATATTACACCTATCCAGGGGAGTGTTCAGCGGAGCAGGCATTATGAGAGTATAAATTACATTCCCTCCTTCTCCCCCTTGGGCTGCTGGATGAATATAATCAACCACAGTGCCCAGACACACCACCTCACTGTCTGTAGACACAAGCAGAATATTCAATAGAGAGCACACGGCGTGTGTTGATATTTATTTTTAACACGTGTGTGTGTGTGTGTCCCCCCCAGTTGTGTATCGACCCCCGCCGATTCAGTTTTCCAGATGGTTCTTTTTTTCTGAAATTATGTTCAGTCAAATATTGACAAATAACTTATTTGTCTCAATTGAAGTGAAATCAATAGTGAGTCACCAGCAGCAGCAGCAGCAGCAGCACCAGGACTGGTGGTAAAGCATGGTGGTATCAGATGAGGCAGCTTTTCAAAGGTGGAGGAGGAGAGCGCGGATCTTTCCGTGCTAAGTGAAAACCTCCCCTGAAAGTGCAGCAGCACTTCAGGTAGAAGGGTGGGAAAAAAAAAGCATCACCTCTGGGGGATGAATCGATGTGATCTTCAGAATCAGAATCGCTGCTGGTCGAAAATAATTGGATCAGATTTCAGAAAGAGGAAAAAAACAAAATGTGATGTAATCCAATATCAAACGCGCACCAACGTGTGGCCAGAATGTAAGTGAGCGATGTGAATGTCTGTGTGACACGGAGCTTTGAAGATAAAAGAAGAGTGTGAGTTTGTTTAAAGACTGATATTATAGCTACTCAAAAAAGTCTTTATTTCTCTTTCCTTTTTATTCCCCGTGTTAACTTTTACTTAGCTGCTATACAAAGAGATGAGACGCGTTCTCAACCTCATGTGATTTCGTTATAGTTTCATTTGTTTTACAGTAAGACGTTATTAATGTAATAAAAAGGAAACGCTCCCTGCTGAGGTTTGAACACTGCAGTGTAGCTGAAACAGTCGGTCTTTAATCTTATCAGTTTGAAGTATTCATGAAAGAATGCATTTCTTAAGTCTGAGCATGTGTTACTTTTCTTTGACCTTGTGCGGTTATAAACCTCATAACAAGTTTCGCATGACCAAATGATATAACCCAACCATTAATTAAGTAATTCAATAATTAAAATAATCATTAGTTCCAGACATGGTTAAACAGAGTGAGTGAGTAAAGTGTCCGTATCTTTGTGGGAACGTAGCGCCTGATTCTTCGTCTCTCTCGTTTCACTGTGGTCAGATAAGCATCTAATCCTCTACTAAAGGACAAGGTAGCGAAACATGCAGCTCATATCACAAAGAGTTAAAGAAAGCTGTTCCTCTTTGTGACAAATCCACTGGCCCGTTATGTCAGGGATGTTAGGTCGGGTCCTGCTAAATGGGTTAGGGCAGCACCTTGAGTTAAGGTTCATTGCTTCTTTACGTCAGGACACAATTAAGAGAAGCATTATTCTAATTCACCCTCCTCTGTCTTTGTCTTTCCAACACCTCGTCTCCTCCTCCTCCTCCTCCTCCTCCTCCTCCTCCTCCTCCTCCTCCTCCTCCTCGTCCTCGTCCTCTCTCTCTGTCACCAAACCAGGGCCGATGCTCCAGGGAGAACTGCAAGTACCTCCATCCTCCTCCTCACCTAAAGACCCAGCTGGAGATCAACGGAAGGAACAACCTCATCCAGCAGAAGAATATGGCCATGCTGGCCCAGCAGATGCAGCTCGCTAATGCCATGATGCCCGGCGCGCAGCTACAGCCAGTGGTGAGAGGACGCACGCACGTTCACACATAAAGACTGTACACCCGTCACCAAGAAGAAGCCACAGATGTGAAACCTTTTTAGGTGTCTGAAGGAGTTCCATTTCTTGACTTGTTTGTGAATTTGATGCGTGTCACTGTCTATTTAAATGTGTCTCTCAGCTCATCATGAGTTCAATCGCCATAAATCACACTCTAGCGAGTCAAATAATTTATTTCTTTAAATATTAAATACATTTAAACTTAAAGAAAATGTGTTTAGCACTGTAGCCGTGTAGTTAGGGTTAGTAGTTAGCCTATGTTGTCTCCAAGTACTTCGATTTACAGTGGGACAAAAAACATGCACAGGTTAATTGAATTTGTCACTCTTTTGCCCTCTTATGTCAGCTGGGATTGGCTTTGACCTTGACCTTCATGTGGAGGATAAAGCGCGAGACAATAAAATGAAATAAACGTCACCTGACTGTTTGAGAAGCTCGAGGATCTCTGTGAGAAATAAGCGGATCTGTGAACTTCAGTGTGCTCTTAAACAGGGCCCAAAATAGAACCACTGCTTTTTAATGCTGCCATCAATATCATTTCCATGTTACCATGACCACATACTGTACTAGAGCTGAAACCCTTTTTGCGGATTCTAAAATAATCGTCATCAATTTTGATAATTGATCGGTTTAAAGCAGGGGTCTCAAACATGCGGCCCCCCACTTAATATCATGTTATAATGAAAACATGGCTCAAACCTCAGTGTCTTTTACACACAGTGTGTAGCTATAGTAGTGAGGCACAGCTGCCAGTGAGGTGATAGAATATAATGTATGTTTATTATAACAGTAATAATAAGACACTTGGTCATAATTATCCCATGATTAAATGTATCATAGGGCCACATACACTTGTTTTTTCATCTTTAGAACAAGATTTCTGATTGTTTCAGCTTCTTAAATGTGATCATTTTCTTTGTTTCTTCGCTCCACATAACAAAGAAATCATTAAAAACTGAATTATTTTGGTTTGTGGACAAAAACAAGACATTCGAGAACATCGTCATTTCCAGGTTTGACAAACACTGAGCAACGTTTTTGTTAACATTTATGGACCAAACAATTCATCAGGAATACTGTATCTACATGCAGTAAACTATACATCTGAAATTGTTGCACTTTAAACTCGGTAACAGCTAAAGCCTGTCGGCATGTTCAAATAAATTGTTCAATCCCTTTGCGATGAGACCCAGTAAAGCTCAAAATGATTCCTGAGTCTTTCCCTCTGCCCCCTCTGTGGAGTTTGTCCGTCTAAAATAATCTCAAATCTGTATTTTAAAGAGTTTTAACACACACGTGCACAGTGTTTGGACACTTAGCCATTGGCTTATAGGGAAAAGGGCCTGTGTCGAGCAGCCCATTGAGAGGAACTGAAGAAAAGCATGAAAAGCTTTTTAAAGAAGAAATAGATCTCCCTGAGACTGCAAAGCCTTCCCTTTCTTTTTATGTCATGGGAAGAGAGAGTAAGGCGAGAGGAGGGGGGGGAGACTGGCTGACAGAGAAGGACACAGCAGAAGAAGAAAGGGATGGCTGAGTGAAGCAGGGGGGAGATAAATGGACAGAGTAGAGACAGGTAGGTAAAGTAAAAAAAAAAGATAGGACGTCGGCAGTGAGGAGAAATGGCTTTAGGCCTCGCACTACAAAGAAAAGTGTAGAGAACAGAGCCATGTTGTCTGCAAAGGGAACAAACACAAAGTCTTTCCAGGAATCAAACTCCTCTTCCTCCATCCTTCCCTCGTGTCCTCAGCGTGGTTTCCTGCCCCCATCCTCAGCACGTCTACCACATTTTTATCTACAGTTCTCTCACCTTTTTTTTTTTGTCTTCCGCCTTCCAGCATCCTCCAAGTGCGTAGGAAAGTGATTTCATTTCACGCATGGAAATGTGCAGCGGGTGAAGTAATTAGGGTCCATTACAGCTGGCTGTGAGTGATGGTGCTCATGATGCTTTTTATTACAGAGTCGACGTCAGTCGGACGGCCCACGTTACAATTATATATCTATCTATAGTACTGTTTCCTCACTCAAGGGAAGAGCATTCTAGTTTTGTCAAAGTTGAATGGACAGATTTTTCCAGGCTTAAACTTGTCATTATGATGTCAAAACTGAGCGCGTGGTGTAAATGCGATATAAAAAATGACGCCGTCCATGCTTGCTTATATTCTTCCCCTAAAGCCTTGCTTTCACTATGTTATTCTCTCGGCGACTGGGATGTGGTTTTTGCAGAAAAATGTACACTCGGTTTACAGGCTCTTGACTCTTTTTTCTTTTTTTTCCCTCCTGCTGCTTCATTCTAACGTTTACACCCCAGCGGTTACGCTTCTCACATTTACCCTGCTTACTCACAAACCTCACCTAGCGCAAGGTCAGAGAATCAGGGAACAGAGAAGGAATGAAAATGTCTCTGTTCTTCAAATTACACAAGCCAGTAAGCCATCAGAATTGTTTTTTGAAGATCTTGTTTTAAGGTCAAAAGTTGTATAGTGTTGCTTTAAAGGTATAGGTTGGAGATCCTGTTGAGAGGAGGCTACATTTGGAATTCAACAGTCCAAGCCCCCTTTCTTCAAGCTACGCCTCCAGAGCACAGGAAACAGCACAGCGAACACAGATTCACGAGCACCGCGCAGCATCTGTAACTTTCTGTACTTTTCGGTGACTCTAAATTTGGATACTCACAAAGACATAAAGTTAACCTAATGGTCTATTAGAAACAGAGCCACCATGGCATCACTTTGCAGCCCTTTCTGGGCTTTCAGTTTTTGCCACCGTTCAAGCGCGGCACTGATGCTCACTCTGGTCTTCTTCAGACTTTTTCTTGGTAGTAGCTTTCCCAAAAACTGTCTTTCATTTGCGACAAACACCTATTGTTGGCACCTTTTCTGTCTTAATGTTGCTGCAACTGGATTTAGCAAGCTTGCATAAGCTCTTGCTTTGTCTTCTGAGCATGCGCGATTAATGCACAAAGAGGAGTACGCACATACGGGGAAGAGGGACATGATGGCAGTTTGATTGATGCATCACGATCCAATTATTTAGTTCGGGCTGTTCAATATAATTGGATGGTGTTTTTACAGGCCTGTCTGTTCCACAGGTGACTGACATTTTTCATTTTTATGACAATGTGTTAATTAATTGGTTACAATCTCGTTGTGAAGAGGATTTTAAGCAATACAGTAAAAAAAAAATACTCCAGAAAATAACTACCTTTAAGGCGAGGGGTAAAAACACACAATATGTATTTAGCAAAGGAACTAAATACAGGATTATCCTCATTTGACATTTGAATTATTGATGACCGATCAAGAAACATTTTCATAAATAATAGATAATGTCCAAATCATGATGATTTGACTTTTAAGACGTCTGTTTGCAAAGAAATGATTGTGAAGTGAATTTCTGCAACACTGTAGTGTTTCACTATAATGCTGTTTTGATTTTTGTATTTCTGCTTAAAAATAAAACGTAGTTCTTCCAGAATTTAGTTGTTGCATAACATTAACATGTGAGGAAGATATGTAAATATTATATAACATATATATATATATATATGTATATATAATAGATAATATATATAATGTATTTAGGATAATTCAAAAAAAAAATAAAAAATGTTATCCTAATTTGGATTCAGACAAAGTGAGTAAAAAGTCGAAGGAAGTTTTGTGTGAGAATGAGAGCGACACAAACACAAACACTGCTGTGACACAAATCACTGACAGGAGGCGTGCAGTGAGACTTCTCTGTTTCCTACTGTGTAAATATGCTCAATTTTAGATAATTGTTTTCAATCTGGCGTGATTGTGATTTATCGCAAGAGTCTGCGTTGTTGCGATATCTTCGGGAACAATTCCACCCAAAGTGAAGTGATGTACAGAAAAGGCCCCAAAAGCCTTTTGCAGGACGACATCACTGCATTGTTAAAACCTCAGGACTGTGTGGACTGTCTATCTTCTCAGTGACATCATCGTCATATCAACCCCAACTCTGAGCGCCACGAGCGAGAGACGCATCTGCAGGGAAATCTTGTGATGGGACATGATTTCTCAGACATTACAGCATGAGCAGAATTACAAAGTTCACGATGATTTTTGTCTGATGTTGTGAGTCATCGCAGAGCAGCCATGAGGTATTTGGAGGAATGAAGATATTCAGCTCTGGCTGACGCTGCTCTATTACTCATGTTGTTGTGTCGGCAGGGGCTTAAGAAACGATTCTCTGACTGGGACTGAGGTCAAAACTTGCAGTGTGCGATGTCAGCTCACATCATCATATTTTTCCCTCTTTCAAATATTCCTCCTTCTCCCTCACAAACACACACACAGCGTGACATCCCTCATCCTTATTACTCCTGTCTTAATGATCTCTGGTGTATAAAGTGTGTGAAGTAGACAACGCCTCATGCAGCGCCGAGATTTTATAGTGTTTGAGCAGTGAAAGAGAAGCAGCTCTCCAACGTTCTTTTATGTCAGATGTAAACACAATAATAGTCTCTTCTTTTTGGGCCTTTGATTAATGCGTACATCTCTTATTTCATTGTCTGCAGTCATATAACTCCAAAGTGTTTATTCGAGCAGAAGTAACATTACACTGACTAATCAAATATTTAACATCTTTATATTTAGACCCTGTAAGAAGTCTTATTTTCTCGTTTTTTCTCCGTGTCGCCCACAGCCGATGTTTTCAGTCACACCCAGCCTTGCGACCAACGCCAACGCCGCAGCAGCCGCTGTGTTCAACCCCTACCTGGGCCCCATGTCGCCCGGCCTGATGCCCGGTGACATCATGCCCAGTGCCCCCATACTGGTCACCAGCAACCACAACGTCCCCGTCGCTGCTGCCGCCGCTGCACAGAAACTCATGAGAACAGACAGACTGGAGGTGAGAGACTGCACACGTTGGAAAAATATGAGCACATAAATGCACACAGAGAGAGATGAGGAGGATTTGCATCATTTTTTTTGTCACTTTTATATCAGTGACAAATTAAAAGATAGATTAACAAACCTCTAGTAAACACTGCAGCCAGTGAGGATCTGTTTACCATCTATGCAAACAGATTGGGCTTTGAAATAGAGGCTGTGCCAGCTTGAATATTAAAGGCACCGGTTTCCTCCGTTTGTAGACTTTAATTATGTATCTGGTAAATAATTCCTGTTACAGTAACTACATAGCATTAGCATAATACAGTCATTACACAAACTTGAGCAAAGAGAAGGAGCCGTAAATGAGAGTATCTTCACAAACACTCACACGGTCGATGTTGCAGTCAGTCAACAGGCGGCGAGAGGGGGGAAAAAAACGTGTTCGGCACAAACCTCTAGTTACAAGGTACCAGTGTGTAATTTCCAGCAAAAATCTTTAATCGTCTTATGAAAACAATCAGTCATGAGACTTGATGGGTGCTGCTCCTCTAGCTGTGTTCAGATAATCATTAATTGGACAGTAAGTCAATCTCATCCATTACGTGGCCCCCACCCAGGGAAACAGTGGCAGCAGAATAATGGGGAAATCGTTGGGAACAGACAGGAGGCGTGCGAGAACATTAGGAGGGTTACATTTAAAACGTAACAGTGTGCCCCGCTCGGTAATGAATGGAGGCGAGGCCACGTAAGTCTCTTAGTCCGATTGACAAGTGGGCACCGTGCTGGGAGAAGACGTAAAGGGAAAGTGACATAGGAAAGGAAATGATGGAGGAGGAGATAGGAAATCAATTTGTCGACCTGTTATGGTCATGAATGGAGAGGTCGGGGACATCCAGGGAGACAAAGACAGACAAAGGACAAAGTTGTGATTGAATTTAGAATGGAAGAGTCGTGACTGGTGTGAAAAGGTAACAGAAGAAGTTTATTTTTTTTTATTAATAGGCAACAGAAATCATTTTTCAGGACCCAGTAAAAACACAAAATGATCCTGTCCTCCTTCTACTGTATGTCCCCGTTCCAGTGGTCAGCGCTGTGCGGCGTTTTGATTGGAAGAATCTGTGTCCTAGCCTAATTTCTCAGAAACTAGGTTTGCTAAAAATACCTTTGAGAAAAGGGCCGGCCATATTTTACTTTCTAGTGTGTCATTCAAAACAAACATAGCTGAGATTCCGTGGGCCGACACACACACACACACACACACACACACACACACACATACCAGTCTGTAGATAATGTTGCCGTCTGTTTCCTTGAGGCTGAGAGAAATTCCTATTTTAGAAGACAAATCTCCCCGACTGTTTTCCCGTCTCGTGTTTGGTATGAAGCAGCAAACGCCGCAGCGTTTTTCAGCGCTCATAAAATCGCATGATGCTTTACCTGCAACAATGGTGATGTAAATGGCCCAGAGGGATGGTTACCATGGGGACAGAAATATGATTAGCAGGCCTTTTATGTGTTTGTCCAACTAAGCACTTTGACGAGGGTTAGCTCTCTCTAATGCATGATTAGAGCTGCTGCTCAGAGGAGACACACCTGGTTCACAGAACCATTTAGTTTTTCCTTTCTTTGTTTTTTTTTTTTTTTCCGGTGCCAGCCACCCTCACTTGATCCCCATCTCTATGTCCTTTATTCATCAACCACTCTCTCCCTTGTTTCCTCCCTCCCTCCCTCCCTCCCTTACCTGCTTCTCCAACATCTGCCTGACAACAAGGCGGCTTGATTTTTTTTCTCTTCTTTTAATAAGACCAGTAGCAACAGCAGCAGCAGCGGTAATGGTAGGAGTGATGTGTGTGCATGTGTGTGTCTCTGTGTGTGTCTCTGTGTGTGTGTGAACATATGAGTGCATGACACACGTACGAGAAAGAAGAGAGAATCTTGCTCCATCGCTCTCAGAACAGTGATTGTGGATGATGAGCTGTCATGACAGGAGACAGAGCAGCAGTGGTTTGTAGATAACTGCTCTGGTGGCCTTTTGTCTGCGAGCCGGTCCACCACAAATCAAATCCCGTATGCACGCAGACAGTGAGACTGCTAAACAGACGTTTGGTAAATGGCTTGTCCTATCACAATCATTGATCACTGATGGATCCATACAGGATAGAGTGATATCGTGTTTCAGCCATCGGTCGCTGACTGCTACTTAAATGAAGCTGTTGTGCTGTTTGTGCTGCTTTTTTACGTGTTCACAATTAATTCTGTAGTGTGTGTGTGTGTGTGTGTGTGTGTGTGTGTGTGTGTGTGTGTGTGTGTGTGTGTGTGTGTGTGTGTGTGTGTGTGTGTGTGTGTGTGTGTGTGTGTGTGTGTGTGTGTTGATTACGTCAGCTGCTGCTGCCCTCCCTGGAGAGTAACCCAGCCTCCTTATTTCCCATGAGCCTCGCTGAGCTGTACATTCAGGCTGAGGCAATCACTATCCCGACTGTTCATGCAGGTGCTGCCCCCTTCTGTCTGACACAGCAGAAGGAATAGGAAACGCAGCTCATTTGAATAATGGGGTAGAGTTAGAGTGATTGATGTGTCTGTAAACACCGGTTACAGCCTGTTCTGCTTATCAATCAACGGAAAATGGCCAGAGTTTGGCGTCAAGATTAGTTATCGCTGTCTGGTGGAATAATCAAACAATGGCTGCACTGACTGATTGCTTCATTACCTGTGAAGTAAAGCAAACGCTAACTTTATGTAGTGTGAGGTGTTTTTTTTCCCCACCTGTATATTAATGAGTGAATTTGAAAGGGGACATAATTATGCAAAATCTACTTTTTAATAATTTTAATACTTAATATTAATATTTTTTAATATTAATATTTGGGACTCTGGAGTTCCTATGAGTAGGCAAAGTCTGAAAAAAGATGACTCGGTCATGTTTTTGTGGTCCGCCTGGAGATAAAACACACAATGTTGACTTCCGCACTCATTGTTACGTCACAATGATACTTTACTGGAATTGTTGTCTCGCGGAGCTCCGCTTTGTTCCTAAAAAACACGAGTGCAGGCGAGGAAGAGCATTTGTGCAGCACAGAGTTCTACACAATCTTCCAGCCTCAGAGGATTTACGTGTCCAGTGGATTCATGTTATGACAACAATGTGCCGGCTAGAGTCGGCAAATGATCGCTTTTCCAAATGCTAACTGCTGTTAGCTGCCCGAGCCTCAGTGACGCTGACGTAGTTTCCTGTGTCTCATTTGCATTTAAAGAGACAGGCACGTCAAAGTGTTCTGAACAGGGCTGTTTTTGCAGGGTGATTGAACTGCTATGGTGCTTCATCCTTATGGTATTTTGACCAAAGCATGTCACTGACATGTTCATTAGTACACCAGGGAACTAGGTTAAATAAGAAAATAGGGTATAATATGTCTCCTTTAAACAGAGTAATAGAGGTAATGTGCACATAATGTGTGTCCCAGGTATGTCGAGAATACCAGCGGGGTAACTGCACACGCGGGGAGAACGACTGTCGCTTCGCCCACCCTTCGGACAGCACGATGATCGACACCAACGACAACACAGTCACCGTGTGCATGGACTACATTAAGGGCCGCTGCTCGAGGGAGAAGTGCAAGTACTTTCACCCTCCGGTTCACCTGCAGGCCAAGATCAAAGCCGCCCAACACCAAGTCAACCAGGCTGCAGCTGCCGCAGCTATGGTAGGTACATCTGTCTGCAGATGGATGCACAGACAAGATGGAGCATTTTAAGTTTGGGGGGCATTCTCAACAGCTAAATGACTTATTGTCATAAAACGAACAAAGAAAACCTGGAGTAGAATATATTTATTTATTCCAAAATATGAGGAGACGGTCCTGGTTTTATGTTGTGATCCAAAACAAAGCTCATCTAAAGTTCACAAACATGAACTGGGCATTTCTCTGACGTATTGTCTCAGTTAACGTCCTCTACCATGTGCTTTTACTCAAGCTCCTCGCGCACATTTCCCGTCCCCACTGTCGCTGCTCCCTTCAGCTCTGACTCAGTGTGACGGAGTCGACGTGTGCTTTGTTAGCAGCAGGCTGCAGTGATCGCGCTCTCCTGCTCCGTCCTATTTTGCTGCTTTGTTAGACGTACACATGTTGCCGTTGTTCACAGTCAGTAATATAATACATTGTAAATCACTGTTCATTCTATTCATGTTGCTGTAATCTGTACAAAAAAGGACACAATTAGGCTTTCCTCTGGCAAATAATCTAGGTGGAAGTATAGCACGTAATCTAGAGAGTAATCCCTCGTCTTTTCACCTGTAAATCATTCCCTGAATTCAAAAATACTCATTTTGGATGAGACTGAAAGGCTATTTACTTCGTTTTTTATTTACTTTACATATTTTCAACACATTTTAAGATTCATCTTTAATACCGTATTGATTGGGTAGCTAAAGCTGGCTTAAACAAAGCATGTGGAAGAGCGCAATAAATCAGTATATAACGTTATAAACGTGCTGTGGTAGAATTTAGGCTGTACAAGTTTAGTCTTCTGATCATTATTACACACTTTAATTAAATTAAATTAAATTAAATTAAATTAAATTAAATTAAATTAAATTAAATTAAATTAAATTAATTAAATTTACCTCAGTAATATTTCTGCCTTATTTTTCTCTAACGATTAATCATGTGAAAGGTCATAATTCTCTTCAGTAACCCTGCAGCTATTAATGTGCATGCCCTGGTCTTGTTATAGTTGTTTATTGCATTCCAATGATTTGGTTTTTTTGTTTGTTTGTTTGTTTGTTTGTTTTTATTGTTTGTTTCTTTTCACCAACCCACACTGCACTGCTGCCTCCATGATGCACCTGCGCTTGCTGGTTTATGTTATTGCGCTTGAACCCCATTGGCCCATTGCCATCATGTGCTCGCTGCCTGCTAATTAAGACTCAGTCGGCTGACAAGTCACTGAAGCGACCCCTCGACGCAACTATTGACCTGGTACTATGACTATTACTCTTCACCTTTTAGCTCAGCATGTGGCTGAACAGATACAGTGTCTCGTTCCTCGTGTATGACCTATTTAATGATCTAAACTGTGGAAACACGGGTGGGTGATGAACTGATTATAGCAGAAGACGATTCATTTTTGACTCTTTACTCAAAACACCAGGGAGCAAAGAAAAAAAGAGCAGGGAACACGTTTTCACTCTCAACTATCATTTCATCACCTTACGTGTACAACACAAGCAGGTTAAAGGTGGCATGAGCATACTAAGATAATAAGGTGTGGTCGTGTTTGCATGGTTCAGTCACTACCCATAATGCATGTGTATTTGGTAAAGAGGTAACATACATTAACATACTATTGTGTACTGTTATCATGGAGTGGCAGTGCAGCTTTTCCTAACTACATCATTTCTATTCCTGGTCCAGCACTAAGTATAATAACTTATATTATTATAGTGACTATAGTGTCCTTACAGGGAGATTTATGACTTTATTTTACTGTACTGTTTAAATCGTATCATAAGGTTGATTAAATTGAGCTGAGAACATGTCACTGTTTGTCAGCTTCTACCACTGTGACAGAGAAAGTGTAGTCCACTGCTTGTTTGCCAGTGTTAGTGAAAAGCTGTCTGGAAGCACAACTTAATCTAATGAAATTCTTTGTTCTCTCTGTCCTGAATGTCACTGCCGCCGTCCTTTGATTTCCCCACTTCCCCCATCCCCTTTATTTTGGTGTCAATCCCCTTCATCAGGGGCTCCCTCCCGTCTTGCCTCCTTTACCAAAGAGACCTGCACTTGAAAAAGCCAACGGTGCCACCACTATGTTCAACGCTGGCGTATTCCAGTACCAACAGGCCCTGGCAAACATGCAGTTTCAGCAGCAGACTGCCTTCATACCATCAGGTAAGACCTGGACTTTCATTTAACCATGTTTGTGGGACTTACTCCATCACACGTCCCTGTCAACTGACCTGTAGTGTCTGTGATTATGTTGTGGAAGCATCAGCTGTGAATGAATGCGTGTTTTCTCTGTTGGTGAAAAGATAAATAGAAAAACGTGCATGGACATAATTGTACAATTCTTCACAGCATGGATGTTTAGGTTGTGTTGGTTCTAAACAACTTTGGTAACAACATTTCTTCACAAGGCATCCAGTAGATTCTGTAGCATCTGTCACAGCAGTCAATATAGTGTTAATATCAGTATTATACTGTCTTAAAGCTCCCATATCGCACATATATGTTAGTTATGGAGGTCTACTTACATACATTAACTTGTTTTTATGGTCAAAAACTTCCTAGTTGCTGTAAATGAGCCGATAGAAATCTCTCCTCACTGAAGCTCTCCTCAGCCGCGGTGTTTCAGACAGAAGACAGACTGTGTTGTGACCCGGAAGTGATGTAATTAGCACACCAGTTCTCAGAAGCGCAGCTCCCCCTTCTGGAACGGTGGATGCACTGCTACTCATTATCAAAACATTGATTTAACAGTGTTTAAAAAATAGCTTCGTCACGACTAAAGTTAAGCTACAGGTCCAGTAGAGACAGAGCCACATCACTTTGCAGCCCTTTCTGGGCAACTGTCCTGTTGGATTTAGCAAGCTAGCATAAGCTCTGGCGTCGCTAAATACGTTAGCATGACGTTCATTAAGTATCAGTGACTTGTTTAATTGTGCTCGTAAAGACGGCCAGTTGGGGTTGAAGAATGACGAAGCAGATTCTTGTGCTTTAAAAAAAAACCTGGACGTTCATCAGCTAAAGGATCCTAGCAAATCCTAGCATAATGTCATGTAGGGGAAGTGATGTATTTTTTATGTTATTACACAGAATTCCTCAGGGCAGCGACAGAAGTAAATCAAAACAAATTCTAAACACTTTTGATCAATTTATTTAGTGTCTGAGGAGCTTTTTGTCAGTACCCAGCAGTTATAGCATATCCTGACAGGCAAAACCCAGGCCCTCAAAAAGTATATTTGCAGCTGGTCAGTCAGATAAAAGCTCAGCATTTTCTATCAACTCAATTTTTTCACATCCTCATGTGTGGGCTTTTATCGTGGGTGAGTTTTTACACACGGCCTATTCAAACTAACACTCTCCTGTGGCCGCTGCACAGTCGTCTCACACTGTGTCTCAAATTCTCATCTGACAGCTTAAGAATAGCCTGCCATCGACGCCGCATCGACATGCTCAGATCCTTGTGTGCGACTGACGGGTCACTGTAACACACACTCCAAAGGATTCCGATAACAGGTCGCTCAAAACGACCACAGAGCAAGCAGCTGCTGTGCTGATAACAGGGAAAATAGCTCCTCTGATAGAGGCTTGAAGAGATTCCCTGAGGAAAATGTTACTGACATTTTAAATCAAGTGAGATGTTGCAACCCGGTGGAGTTGCCCCCTGGTGGCTAACTGCTGCATCCATCACTTTTCTATATAATCACATCTGTCCTCACTCACAGTTTTCATGCATGTCCTTCCTTTTCGCGTGTAGTACCTGTGGTTGTTGCAGCAACTGTGATGTTTTGTAATAGCAATGATTACTTTTTGTTTTATCACCTGTAATAATCAATATCATAATGATGAGCTGTTGTATTGGTGTAAAGGGGGATTGACGTATGCAGAGCACAGTTTGAATTCAGTATTGTCTGACTTTATAACACTAATTGTAATGGGTTTTCTTCTCCTCCCGACTTCCTTCCACTCCTTGTTGCAATGCATGATGGACAGGCTCGATATTGTGCATGACACCTGCAACAAGTGTTGGTAGGTGCCAGCTTTTACTTACTGATTATTCTTTGTGGCCATTTGTTTTTTTTTTATGTCACTCACATTTCATTCCACTCACTCACCTCGTAACGTGAGCACATTCACCGTTTTTAGTGATTTTAGACTTTGACGTTAACGCAAAGTCACAGACTTTGATTCTATGATATAAAGTGGGAGTTTACTATGTTTCGTTATGTTCTGCACAACATATTTTGCAGTCTGTCACCTATTGCTTGTTGCAATTCATATCCACCCTAAGCTTCCTCATCACCTCATTGTCTTGTTATCCTTACCTTATAAACATGAGGAGTTATTATTTAGTGTTGTTAGCTATAACTTAGTCGTATTATACTGTTTTTCTCTTTGGATTACTAACACAAAGGCAACTGGTCTTTATGAAAAATATACACATTTTACTTCCAATAAGTTTCCTTATAATCTGAAGAATCCCACTGAGGAGTTTCCTGTCTGGTTCAACTGCCTGTGTGTGATCTTTCCCCCAAAAGTACCCATGATGCACGGTGCTACTCAAGCCACTGTGTCTGCAGCCACCACATCTGCCACAAGTGTTCCCTTTGCAACCGCAACAGCCAATCAGGTTTGCTCTCTCTCTCTCTCTTTTCACTCTCTGTCAGTTTACTTGTTTTATGGTTTGAATCTTGCATGAAATCTATCATATTCAGACCTATTTGGATGATTATTGTTATGCTTATTTTAATCATCAAATTAGGTTGAAGTTGGTGTTTTGTCCTCATTTCAGCTAATGTCTCCCTCTCTTTCTCCCTCTCAATCAGATTCCAATAATATCTGCAGACCATCTGACGAGTCACAAGTATGTGACCCAGATGTAGGAGTCTCAGTCTGAACAGTATGTACTGCACAGCTTTCCAACATCTCACACACGCTTGTGCCAACGTTTTTCTCTTCCAGCTGTTACGGGTTTTTTTTCACTCATTGAACAGGAGGTTAAAGGAATAGTTTCAATTTCTTATTGAGTAAAAGAGGAGATTAATGCTGATGTACAGGTTAAATATGAAGCTGTTTTGTTCACTCTAGTTCAAACTAGTTAGACATTCCAGGATTTTTCGACCTAGGCCCTATGTTTAGAAAGTGTGTAGTGTGTACGTGAATAGTACTTACAAAAAGTGTCCTATTTGGCCCAGTAGATCACCTCGGGCAGCAATGGCTGCAGAGTTATCTCGAAAAAAAGTGCTTCTTTTTCGCAAATAAATGGCTCAGAGTGTTATTGAAAGAGTCTGGCAACATTACCAAGGGTGTAAGTTTGGTTACAAGACTGGTGGGGGACACTGCACCGCTGGGTTGTCTCTCGTTTCCTCTGTGACTCGCAGCGATGTTTCCACTTCTATGTGATGCATTCACTGATGCTCGTAAACTCTCTTCGCTCACTCTCTCTCTCTCCTCTCACACGTACACATTGCCCTGTCTCTAATATTGGTATAGGGACAATCTGGCTTTGTCTAAATATTGGTGGGAACGTGTTCCCACTGTCTATACGCAAACCTGTACGCCCTTGAGTTTACCTTACATATGTACATGCATCTGATTTAATTTAATTTAAAGCTCCCATAGAACGGACGTACCAATTAACGCTGTTTTTTTGTTGTGTATCTGCGTCATTACCTCGTTTATGAAGCCCTGAAGGTTCGAAACAAACAGTTCAGCCACTGCTGAGAACGCTGTGTTTTATTGTAATCTCGGGCTCAGCGAGATCTCTGAAAAAACCCCTTCTGGTTACGTAACCAGCATTTCTCCTGAACAGTGGATAATCCTGCTCCGGGTACTAGTCCGGGCACATACTGTTGCGTACATTGAACCACAGAAGAAGAATAACGTCCGTTGTGGAGGTGTTTCACGAGCGACAGTGTTTTCTGACTCCGGGTCAAAGTCGTAAAAGGGACTGCGGTGGGGAGTCGTGACGAATCGATTTTTAAACACTGTTAAAACAATGTTTTGATAATGAGTAGCAGTGCATCCACCGTTCCAGAGGGGGGAGCTGCGCTTATGAGAGCTGGTGTGCTAATTACATCACATCCAGGTATTGGCCAATCACAAGACAGTTGGGAAAGCCCTCGTTGGCTGGCCAATCACAACACAGTCTGTCTTCTGGGGATGAGATTTCAGTCTGAAACAGCGCGGCTGAGGAGAGCGTCAGTAAAGAGAGATTTCTATCGGCTCATTTACAGCAACTAGGAGGTTTTTGACCATAAAAACAAGTTAATGTATGTAAGTAGACCTCCATAACTCACATATATGTACGATAGGACCACTCTATGTGTTCGATGTAACCAAACCTACACCTTTGGTTCCATGTTACCAGACTCTGTGCTACTGAGGATGACACTTTTATCTCTTTCTGTTCAACTGAATGTATTCTAAAACACAACATTGATAAGAATATCAAATGAGATTCATCAGCTCACATTCAACAAAATCATAAGAAAAAAGTGACTTCATTCACCAAAATAAGCCGTTAAAAAGCTGTGTGTTGAAAACCATGGTCAGGATTCACTTGTAACTCACTGTGTGTCTTGTGAACTTCATTCCAGGTGGGAGCGGCGTGTCAAGTCCAAGATTAGCAGTTACCCTTCATGCCTGTAACATCTCAATCTGCATGTTAACGTAGGCGGGCCGAGTTTTGTCGAGGATCTATTTCTTGTGTATTTCGTTGCACACTATTACAAAAAAAACAATGGACGAGAGCATCATTTGCATTACAGACTGCCTTTCACTCAGTAGAGGCGACTTACCTTTATCCACCGGACACACTTTGAATGTGGACATGAGATAAACGCGTGGAGCCGTCGTCAAAAAAGAAAAAAAAAAGAACAACCACCGACCGCTCGATTGGTACGTCCGTTGACCAAGAATCATGATTTGTGGTGTTTGTTTGTTCACTGATTGTTGGTCTTTGACCTTAAAATGTGTTCATTTGTTTACACGAAGGTGCACCTTGTATTTCAGTTGAGGTAAAAAAAAAAAGGAAAAAAAAAAAAGAAACAAACAAATAATCTGACTGAATCACATATGCATGTACACACGATTCTTTTGTTTTTTTCTTAATGATTTTCTTTGTTAAACCAATGATAAGGGAAATGACGTGAGTGCACTCAGAGGCAGAATAGCAACTGAATGTGTGCGAGGTGACTTTTTTTCGAAACCTTTTCCGTCTTTCAAGCACATGTCTTTAAACTCGCTAGCGTCCCTGTAAAGTGCCATACATCTCAAAAGCACGTGAAAGCAGTGTTACGAACTCTAAACAAAACTCCCTTTAACATGTTTCCTCTCACGTGGCATCACCACTGCTGATCACGTCATCTTCCCCAGACTGAACGCTTTTACTCAAATCTTCTACTGAACGAAAAAGCTTTTTACTTTTAAACGTTGATGTCAGTCGTTTAGACGGACACAGTATGTCCGCGTCCGTTTAGTCGATGATGATCGTAACGATTATGATGAATAACTTTGAGAGAACACGGCGATCTGTCGGGATCCAAACTGCTGAGATAGAGAGAGAGAGAGAGAGAGAGAGAAGTCAAGAATCTACAGTTATGTGATTCACTTAAAGGTATATTTGGTGTAGTGTGTATATACAGTAGAGTCTGGCATATTTAAGGAAATGTGTTAAATACATCTACCTGAGAACTGTTAGTCAGCCAAAGGCTTTATTTTGTGTGTGTCTGTTACTCGATGTTGTGGGTATCATTTTAAAAACACACACACGGGCCTCATTCGTGAGCGAGCGAGCCCCTAGAAATAAGGACTGAGTGTATAGAGTAGTATTTTTTTGTGTGTTTTTCTTTTCTTTATACGTGTGTGTTTGTGTTCTGAGAGTGTTCTTCAGGCATGATTTAAATGGTGGGTATAGCGCAGGGAAACGTGGTAAGATACATATAAACGATTGTATTACTCATCCAAAGCCTTAGAATGTACCATCGGGTCAGCACAATGCAACATGACGTTTGAAATCATTCAGTTGCCTATAATCCACGTCATATCAACACACACACACACACACACACAGAGCACTATGTAATTGTCATTTCTTTTTTTTTTCTCGTCAGTGTTTTCTTAACTTTATCAGACAAGGTGTGTTATATTACTTTATTTTGTTTGGATTTAGTTTTTTAGGTCAGATTTTTTAGTTTTGCTGATTATATTTATCTTTCTTATTATAATAATATAAGGTTTTAAAAGAAAAAAAAAAAGTGTGTGTTTTTGTGTGTGTGTGTGTGTGTGTGTCGTCCCCCACCCCATGCACAGTTTCCTGATAATTCCATGTAAGGTTCATTTTTAGTATGATTATGATTGAAAACTCAGTATTTTCTATGTTATGCATATTGTTGAAGTGTATGCATTTTATTTTTGTTTTTGTTTGTTTCATTTTCCTCTAAGTCCGTTTGTGTTCTTTTGAACAAAGATGTTTTATACGAGTATCTAAAAGTGATGAAATAATAGAACAGAGAGGCTAAGTTGTCACTGTGGCAGCCGTCGCCAATAATCCAGTCATATTTTAACTTTGATTGTAAAGGTTTGTAACTATAGTCAAATAAGGGGGAGAGAGAGAAAAAAAAAAGACTATTATATATATAAATTCTTAGATGTTTAGAGTAAAGATGTTATTTTCTACTGTATCCATTTCAAATAGTAACTATTGTTTGAATATTTTTACTCTCCCTGGAAATTGGGCCATGTCGGAAAAACAAGCTGCATATTTGATCACTTTTTTCAGGGGCGTTGCTGGTGGGGGGGGGGGCGGGGTTTTGGGTGAATGTGGCGAGCGGGGAAGTGAGTCTCTTCCCCGGCCGGCTGCAAACAACGAGGGCGGGGGGTTGGGGGGGGATAAAGGTGATAAAGGTTGACTTTTTTGCACTTCTGTACATAGTCAAAAAAGAGAGAATCGTGTATATTGAGATCTTATTTTGAATAAAAAAAAAGAATAATAATAATAACAATAATAATAATGTCTATAACGACAAGGAATTTTGCTAGGATAACGAGAAAAAAAAAATCTTTTGAAAGGCTGAACAAAATCGCTTGCATCAAAAAGGGCACGGAGTTCTCGCTCGCTCTCCGGCCCTGTTTCAGAAAAAAGGCCAAGTGTTGCTCTTCTTTTTTGTCAGCAGCTTGTAGTTTGCCAGGAAACCAAACCGGAGGAGGCGTCCACTAACCTCCTGTGTACAGGGCCTGACTGGGTTTGTCGTTACTGACAGGTGTGTGCGCGTGTGTGTGTTCTTGTCCTCGCAGCATACTGAGGACCAGTGAGGGTTTTTAACCAACAAAGTGGGGACATTTTTGCCGGGCCTCACTTTGTTTTCATTGAAATCACTTCCTTAGGTTGTAAACATTGCTATACTCTGTTATCCTCAATTTTCCAGCCCTGGTTGATTCACACACTTTTTGCTCTGGGGCACCACCTTCAGACATTGTATGGTACTGCACCCAGTGGTTCTTTGTAGATGCCATTCATGAAGTAGATATTTGTAATTGTGTTGATTTATAAAGTGGAAATGCTGGTCCTCAGTATGCAGCAAGTACAAGAATGTGTGCGTGTATGCGCTGTCCCAGGTCCAATGACTCACAACACGTCCTGTCTCCTCACTTTTACTCAGAGAGAAATGCATGTTCAAGGAAACACATGTACCTGTTTTAATAAAAAGCAACTTCAAAAAAAACAAAACAAAAAAAAAAACGACGACAGTAAATATTGACTAAGAAAACATGTTACACACCAGAAAGATGTATTTACAGTATACAATATTCTATCAATGTAATGGAATAAAACATATATATATTAAAAAAAAGAATAGAATAGTGGATTATTTAGAAGAAGAAGAAAAAAAAAAGATTCCTCAGAATATACTCACTAAAAGTTTCACCATTTGGAGAGTTAATACACATGCAACACAAACACCGTAGTTCTATAAATACGTTCTTTATGTTGATGTAAGCTGTGCTTCTAGTAGATGAAAGTGACCAAACATCAGGCAGGGTTTTATAGAACGTTACTTTTTTGTGGGTTTTTTGGTCATAATCTTGTTCATCTTTGTCATCTCCTACAAGCATGCATGCTTACGTTTTATGATAAAAATGTCATTCTTTTGTTTCTTCTCTCTTTTTGTTTTTGTTTGTTGTTTGTTTGTTTTTCTCTGCTTGTAGTGCTGATAATGATGTATTCTGTCTTCTGCTGCAGTTTGTTTCTGCTTGTTTTTACTGTCCAGGCCCCCTGAAAGGATGTGCCAATGTTTGCATGCCGGTCGCCTCCTCGGGAGAAAAACCAACAAACGATTGCCATAGTCTATAAAGCCATAAAATATTATAATCTCATCAGAGTGAAATGTTGAAGAGAAACCAGGAATGAAGCAGAGGTGGGAACTGTTGTGAATGAGTTGTTTGCTGAGGTTTTTATTATTAACGACACGTGTGTCATAAAAAACCTGTCGTGTGCCAACTTATGATGGATGAGAGGAAATAAGTAGGTTCTTGGCACATTTTTTCACGTGGCCTGTGTTGCTATATTGATTCTTGCTGTTATGAATTTAAGGAAAAAAAAAAGTAATAAAAATTTACAAATGAATTGAACCAAAAAAAAAAAAAAGTCTCCATAAGATGTTTTTTAATAGCTCTTATATTTACAGACGTTCTCTCGACTGTGATGAGACGACCTGCATTTGAAATCATAGACAAGTAAACACACTCTAGATTATATCTGATTTTATTGATCCCACACCACGGGAATTCACTTAGATTGTTTTATATCATATACATGATGTGATTGGGCTACAATGTTCTATATTTTTAACAAACTAAAATGATAAAACTATCATTCAAAAAGCAGCTCCAGCAAATACTTACTGTCATTGATTGCACACCATCATTTGTTCTAAAGGTGTTTAGCTGCTACATTCAAGTGTTTGTTAGGGAAAAGTGAACGGTTCAGTGGTTAGAAATTAAAATTATAACTTGATAATGCATTTAAAATAGTAGGATATTGCACATCATTTCAAAGTAAAAGTGTTTGTTTAATAAACTAGAAATAAAATACAATTAAAAAATGGAATCGATATTAACTTGTAGTCAATTGGAATTCAATAAAAAATAATTATTGATAAGCAATTCATATGTTGATTATTTTCTCCACTAAATGAAAACCAGAAAATATTCACATTTAAGAAGTTGAAGATCAGAAAATGTGTTTTGATTATTGAAAAAAAAAAAAAAAACTCAAACTGTGTTTAATTTAGTAATTGATTAATGAGTAATCATTGCAGCCCTATTATTATTATTATGAAAATAGTGTTGATGGGCCAGTTTTCATTATCACTTCACAATAACTCTAGAGCCACAGGACGTGGACTGTTGGGTCCATGAGTGATACATCTGGGTTAAAGGTGAGAGTTTTCTACTCACAGTCACTTCAGCTTCAGTCAAACAGGGCAGTTGGAGTCAGACGAGACTAAGATGTCACAGACAGAGAGTATTTTTAATGTTTCCACTGCGCTCACTGATGGTAATCATTAAAATCTCATTTTAGACATTTTCTCCGCATCATGTCAACGTGTCCAAGTCACTGAAGCCTCTAATTACAAGGGAGGGTTTTTTTTCAACTGAGACAGATGTATGTGACTTTTTTTTTTTCTCAGAAACATATGGATGATCAATCTGAAAGAAATTACAGTGGAGGCCTTTAATGTGGAGGGAGATTGCATTCACCCAACTATAGTTCAGTATATGTTGCTTTGCTTATACGTACAACGTCAGAGTGGGCACTGTACACACTGGTGTACTTAAGTACAAAATTCACATATCTGTACTTTACTTTGTTATTTATATTTACTACATCTCCTCTAACTGTCTTTGTTCCTTGTTCCTTGTTTCCTTCACCAAGTAAAATGAGAAGAGGAAGCGTTGCTAATGGTCTGTATTTATATGGAGATTTTCTAGTCTTGATGATATTTCATAAATGCGCTTCAACATAGGGTTAAGTGTCTTGCTCAAGGACACACATAGACTAGCAGAGCCAGGAATTGAACCCACATCCTGCTCTACCACTGAGCCACCATGTCTCAATCCTTACTCCTCACTATTTTAAAGCGGAACTAGACCGGAAGTTCCTATTAACGCTGTTTTTTTGGTGTGTATCTGCGTCATTACCTTGTTTATGAAGCCCTGACGGTTCGAAACAAACAGTTCAGCCATTGCTGAGAACGTTGTGTTTTATTGTAATCTCGGGGCTCAACGAGATCACTGAAAATCTCGTAATAGTTACGTAAGCAGCGGTTCTCCTGAACAGCATATCGTCCTGCTCCGGGCACTAGTCCAGGCACATCCGGTTGCGTACATTGAACCACAGAAGAAGAATAACGTCCGTTGTGGAGGTGTTTCACGAGCGTCAGTGTCTTCTGACTCTGAGTCTGACTCCGGGTCAAAGTCATAAAAGGGACTGCGGCGGAGAGTCGTGACGAAGCTATTTTTAAACACTGTTAAAACAATGTTTTGATAATGAGGAGCAGTGCATCCACCGTTCCAGAGGGGGGCGCTGCGCTTCTGAGAACGGATGTGCTGGATAGTACTGGCCAATCACAAGACTCTGTCGTGAAAGTTCACTCTGAAATCTCGCAGCAGAAAAACAGCGGCAGAAAAGAGGATTTCTTTCGGCTCGTTTACAGCAACTAGGAGGTTTTTGACCATAAAAACAAGTTAATATATGTAAGTAGACCTCCATAACTAACATTTATGTGCAACAGGACCACTCTATGTCACCTTTAATACTTTTACTTCTAAAAATGTAACATTTTATATCAGAAAATAACTTTTGATACTTAAGTACAGTAAATGTCATATATTTTAAGACTTTTCCACAGGAAATATTATAAAAAGATGGTAAGATACTTAAGTCGCCTGCTAAGTTTGAAGCCTTCGTATCGAGCGTTGAACGGTCATGTGATCAAAAGCCAAAAGACATTCCTTGCATTTATAGATGGTAACGTTCCACGTCCACACTGACACAGGTGTTTTCAGTTGATGTGTCCGACTCACACACACACACACACACACAGAGGTTGAGGGGGGAAACAGCTGCTTGTACAACAATGTGATACACCAGTATGGCCACCAGAGAGCGCCATCACCATTCGTTCAGTCAAGTTTAGCTCCTACAGTGTATATCAACTTATTAACTCGCTCGTCTTCTACCGCTTTATCGTCCACATCAGGGTCGCTGGTGCTAATCCCAGGTCACCAGACACAATTTATAATATAATCTATATACTGTATATACATCAGACGTGTGTATTATGAGGAACAGGTTGATGTGGAGCAGAATGAGATGGACAGAAAACTAAAATAACTTGCTGGAAACCATCAGATTATCTGTCATTGTCGTCCATTTTGCTTCAATTGTGAGTGACTGTGGTTTGGTTCAGTCCATCGTTTCCCTTTCTTTCTTTCTTTCTTTCTTTCTTTCTTTCTTTTAACTCTCTTTTATTCCACCAGGTCCCTTTGCCTTGTCTCTCTCCTTCCGTTCCTTCCCCTCTACATCCCTTTCCCTCCACCGCTTTCTTCCCCCTTTTTTTATTCCTCAGATCTCTTTTTTCCCTGCCTTCCTTCCCCTCCCTCCCTCCCTCTGTCGCTCTATGGTCACAGGCTTTGAAAGCAGACTGTGTGTCGTGTGGTGAGTTAATGAAGCGGTGCTGATCCAATAATGGCAGCCACTGTCGCAAAAAACAAAGACGACGACGACGACGGCTGACTAACGTGTGAGTGTGTGGGCGACTCTGGGTGAGAATGAAAAACACTGGAAGCCTCAGTCAAATCGTCTCGTGTGAGCGCTCAGGTACGAGAGTCCACCAATACAAAATAAATGTCATTCAGAGCCGAGGAAAATGCTGTGAAATACAAAATCGATCCAGACCAAACAGGGATGTGAGCTGTGTGCTCAATGATTGCCCTTAGATGGGGCGGCTGAATTTGCTGCTTTCCTCACCGTGACCCCAGCGTGGACCAACGCTCTGACCTCATTATGGATGCAATAATGAGAAAAGGAAGGAGGGAGGGAGGGAGGGAGGGAGGGAGAGAACGACAACAAGGAGTGAGTCTTTAAATGACCGAGTGGAAAATGTCAGCGTGTAAATCGGCGACGACTTGAAGTTCAGAAACAGAGATGAAAGAAAACAGGCATCATGAAGGGTTTTATGTGCCAACTCGAGGAGGCAGACAGTTCATTTCCAGGCTGACTCATGGGTGATGATGACAAAGTTTCACGCTCCGACACCTGCACTCTTTTGCTCTATTTGTCTCTATATATACTTTATCGTGTCGTACATTTCGTTTATAGCAGGGCGTGAGGAGGAATGGAACCGTTCTGCTGCTATCTGTCTGTCTGCTGAGTCACCGCTCAACGCTTTTACTGATGGCTGCATGAGTCCAATTTCCTCCAGACTGTGTGTGTGTGTCACTCAGGTGTGTGTTACTATAGTGAAAATGCTGTTGTGTGTGTGTGTGTGTCTGTTTACAGTAAATGTCTGGGAGTGTTTTCCTGTGCGGATGGAAAAACAGAGTGGTGGATCAGCAGCAGCAGGTTAGACTAATCACATCTTCTCTTTGGAAGAAGAGATGTATCGATCCAACCTGTTTGAATAGAACAGCGGACGTCTGCTGCACTGACTGTCGTTTTTGTTGTGTTGTGTTGTGATGGAATCATGCACACGGAGAATCCTTTCCACAGACACTTTCAGTCTGTATCGGTTACATTTAAGCAAGTATACTGTGTTATTTTATCGATCTGCTTCCCCTGCACCTTCCACCGTGAGCCACAGTGCAGTTACTGGTCAGTTATGGGCGTTGTTTACCACTGTGATGCCAAATAAATGGGTCATTACCAGGCTTCTCGACTATTTTGACTTTTCCTGTCACAGAAGGACTATAGATTTCCCCTGACCATCTTCCTGTTACTGTGAGAGCAGTGCCGTGCAGAGGGGGTGGCCCCATGGTGCCATAATGCACAAACACTCTGCCCTCTCGAGCTGTAAAAACATGAGCTAGTGCTCTAATGCCATCCATATGTGGCCTCTAAAGCAAAATATAAATAACAAATATGTTTTGTCTTCCTAGTGGAGAAAAGTGAAACAGTGCCCGATTAGACGTCCTTGTAACTTTGTTTCCTGTGAGTGTTTTTCCGATCAAAAAAGGCTGTTATGAAGTTCCCTGCTGTCCCCACATGACAGTGTCCCAAAGGCTGTTCTTGCTTAAAGGGAAATGATATTCAGTGCTGGGTCATGGGGTCAGTTCTTTGGTAAACTTCTTGGTTTCCTGTGTTCCAGTGTCCATGTGGTCTGCTTTTTTTGTTTCAGGAGGCGGGGCTGTTTGGCAGGGGCGGAGCTTCTGAGCCACTCACCTGCAACTCGTCTCCTCGTTTGCTTCTGCTATTCACGCTCTGGCCTCTGGGTCTGCAGTGTGTCATGTCTGCTCCGTGTGGTAATGACCTTGTTTCTGTGATTCACTGAGACGCTTCCTTCTTGTTTTTGCTGGGGGTTTTTTTTCCGACTCAGAGCTCTGACCCTTTAATTGTGTTTTTTCCTTTGGTTTGGTATTGTTTAGTTTTGTAAATTGCCAAAAATGTGCTCCTCCTTTTGACCATTAACAAATTTCTGCTCATTTCTGGGTTCAGTCAGATTATCCTCTATTATCATCACACGTTGTATCGTAAATGTCTGCCTCTGTAAAGGCCACATTATACTGCTCCGACTGCGTATGCGTAATCCGACTGCGTCACCACGGAGACGCCTCGAGCCTTTATACTTCTGCATTGTGGTGACGGACACGCGCTGCAATTTCCCGCCCGATCAGTAGGGGTCGCTGCGCAAGGTTGTTCTGCTTCAGGCTACAGTGAGCAATGGCGTCCGAGAAAGAAGGAGAGCGAAAGACTGTTGTTGTTGAAACAGTAGCCGTTTCTCACTTTTCTGTGTGATGGAACGCAGTTTTAAGATCATTTGAGGCGAGAAATTGGCCATTTAGAGTCTAAACATGTGCTGTGTGTGTATAGATAT
The DNA here is from genome assembly GCF_963457635.1 of Microchirus variegatus. NCBI lineage: Eukaryota > Metazoa > Chordata > Actinopteri > Pleuronectiformes > Soleidae > Microchirus > Microchirus variegatus. The sequence continues at coordinate 33,091,897 of NC_139804.1, forward strand.
GACGTATTTATAGTTTGGCAGCGGCGTTCTCGGCGGGGAACAGACACGGAGTCTGTGGACGCTCGGTGCTCACTGTGAGCCGGCACAGAGCAGCTTCGCTCGGCCTGTCCTGAGGACCAATCGCAGCTCTTGCCGTCTCCGTTGTCCCTTGACGGAGTGACGGACACTTAAAAAATATTTCGTGCAGTCGGAGACGACGTAGAGGCTCTTCGACAGGCTCTGCGTCGACGCAGAGTCTCTGCGTAACCTAAGCCGGTACTTTTTGTATTTGGTACTTCTTCGCGCCAGTACAAGCGAGTGTTGGTTCACTTTTAATGAATCGATGTCAAAGTTCGGTGCTTAAAATGTCTGGGAGAGCTCTCGCAAGAACGCGAGAGCTGCGCGCCGCGAGACTACGAGAGCACGGCAGCAAAAATGACGAGCCGAAAGCGCTTGAAAGCTAGATGCAGACAGCTCTCGATGTAATATTTGCGATGTTAAATGCAAGGCGGGCGGGGGGAAAACACCTCAAACCCGATGAAGCACCTGGTCAAACACAGGATTTATTAAAAAACCTGATAGCACTGATAGCACTGATAGCTACTGACATTTGCATGTGTGAGAATGTTGTAAATGATGTAAATGCCCTAGCTTTTAATCGTCGCCCCTGTGCTTCTGACGCCACTTTGTTTGAGGCTAAAACGAGGCAACAAATCTCTGCAGGTCAGATGTTAGTTTGCGTTCTCTTTTACTAAGTGCTGAGGTGGAGTAAGGTGTGATCATGGAGCCAGAGCCGGTCATCAGGGTTCCTGTACTTGAAGAGATGTCATGCTCGGTGATACTGGTGCAGTTAAAGTCATCACAATATACGATTAGAAAGGTGCTGGCCAGCGTTTGAAGCCTGGATGACAATAGCTGTGTCAGCTAAGTAAATGACATCATACTAGTGCAACACAGTAGCCTTCGAATAAATTAAAGAAAGAAGAACCCGCCACATTAATGAAAAGATATCTAACATTTTAGTTCAAATAAAAATTTAAAAAAAAACGACCTGCAGTGTGTCAGATATATTCAGACCCTTCACATCTTTTGACAAAATGCAAATAATGATGTTACAGAGGGAACCAAACTGTAGCTCCGGGTGGAAACGAGGCTTTACTGTGGCTTTAGAAAGAGTTCACATCCCTTTATGTGTAGTAGAGTTAATTAAAACTTCCCGTTTTTCATCAGTCGATGCAAAAAGTAAAACATGTTCTGTCTTTTTTCTGAAATGTTTGCAGACTCCAAAAGTATTCAGTCCTCTTGAGCAGATAACTACAGTCTCCATCACTCTGGAAACAGGACTGATCTATAATAGATTAGACATAGAAACAGAGTCTCATTCCCAGGTTGTTGCATTAAATCCTCCACTGAATGAAGAGTTTATTCCTCTTCACACGTCATATATGTTAGGAAACTGTGGCCGATAACATGTGAAATAAATGGCAAGTGAGTGGAGTAAAGAATTATGGAGAAAGAGAATGAATTGAGACACAGAGTTCACTTTATCTCCTAAAGATGAGCACACTCTTAGAAATAAGGGTTCCAAAAGGGTTCTTCTACAAGGGCTGAGGTTCTACCTGGAACCATTTGCTTCTGAAAAACCCTTTATTCAGGAAAGCAAGGGTTATTTTTCAAGTGTTCTTGGTAACACTAATGGTTCCAGTAAGAACCATTTTGATCCAGAGAACCCTTTAAAACCCCTTTCCTGAATAAAGGGTTTTTAAAGGGTTCTTGGTGGAACCTTTATAAAAAAAATAAGGTTCTACTTGCACCCAAAAAGGGTTCTGCTATGAGGACAACTGAAGAACCTTATATGGTTCTACTTAGCACTTTTATTTCTAAGAGTGTACAGACTCCTGAGGCAGAGGAGTGGAGTTAAAGCAGCTCTGTGTTCCTGAAATATTCACTCAGAACTTCAGTGAATTTAGTTTAGTGTGTTTTATTTAAGATTTCTATTTTTCACATATTTATTTATACATAGTTTATTCATAGTTTCTTTCATCCGTGTTTTCTCTCAGTTTTTAACTTAATAATACATTTTGTTTCTAAGCACATTTCCAACACTCAAGGACACTAGAAAAACGACTATAATAGACGGATAGTGGGGTCAAATTACAGAGAGTCAGAGTTGTGGATGTCTGCTCAGCGGCTGAAGGCTCTGCTCTGCTCCCCATGGTGCTGAGGCGGAGGATCTGAGGGAACGGGAGGAGGTGGCGATGTGGATGAGGTCGGAGAGATACGACGGGGCAAGGTTGTGTGGATGGGTTTGAAATCTTGCTGGAGGAGTTTGAATTGAATTCTGAGATTAAACGGTGCAGTTGTTACAGGATGGGGTTGATGTGGTTTGACCTCTTTTCCCTCCACTGAGATTGTCTGTCCTGATGTGATGTGATTCACCTGTGTTTCATCCATGTTCTCTGTTCTCCTCAGTCTCAGTCGGTTGTTGTTGTACAATAAAGATTAACTTGTTCAGCGATAAAATCCAAACCAAATTACTTTAAATAGCTTTATCTTTATCAAGTCATAATTGAATCCTTTGAAAATAATCCAATGCATTCATTCCTCATCTGTCTGTTAATCTGTTACTATTGGCGATGCTCTCTCTCTGCACCGCTGTCCACTTCACCACATCAGTCCTCCACAGTTTGTGCATGAGCCCTTTGTTTGTGAGTCTGTGTGCATGGATTCAAAGCTGTTGTGTGTTTGTTTCTGCATATAAACCAACGTCCGTTACATTCAGACCATTGTCAAATGACTTCACACACAGCGCTGATGGAGCACCCGGTGGCCAAGGATGGACACAGCTCTGCGACTAAATCGAGACAGCAGCAAACTTTAGGGCAAGGCTATTCAACTTAAAGGGACAATGTGTAGTATTTATGGGTTTATATAACCCAAAATCCACTTTTTTATACATATTATGTGCTCCTGCATTGTCTAGTCGCTGTATAATATTCTTTGTTTCATTTTCGTAGTCTTTCAAAAAGTCATTTAAAATAACATGGTCGCGGGCCGCGGTTGCATAGCCACTGTTAGCAGCGAGACGCCATGTTTCTACCGGAGCCTGTAAGGACAAACGCGAGAGAACAAATCAAGCGTCTCTTTACTTGTAGCGGAAGTCCCGCCTCCTCTCTCTCCGCTTCGTCTGCTACGGCCGCGGTAGCTCCGCCCTCTCCCTCGCCTCACGAACCTCATCTGCTGACACGGAGAAAGACGACGAGGACGACATTTGACCGGCTGAGGACACCGTAGCGCTCAGGGAAGGGAGGGGGTGAGCAGAGGAGCAGGTCTTTGTTGTAAATTTCAGCCTCTCCTCTAGATGGCACTATAAACTACTTACTTCCCCTTTAAAGGAGTACAACCCGGGGGCCAGATCAGGCCCTTCAAGCACTTTGGTCTGGCCCGTGGCCCATTAACCCATAAATTGAATGAATGAATAATGAATGTATTGTTAAAAAGCCAATAAAACCATGGCTTCGCCTATTTCTGGCACTTTGTGATACTTTGCGTCCCTTTTTGGCAAATACTAGTACAGCTGTATATTATATTTTGCACTAAGAGCCAACTGTAGCAGTTGTACCTGAATATTATTTGTACTGTTACTTATCTTTCTGCAAAAATAGCCTTTTGTAGCCATTGCACCTTAATGTTGTTGATATTGTTACCTCTAATTTTGTAAGAGCCTCATCCAAATGTTGGTGGTACTGTAACTGTAACCTTTTTGCACTATACGCAAATTGCCCAACACAAAATAGTAGTACAGGGGTTGACCGGCCCACTGGCTGGACAGCCTTCCGAAAAACTGGCCCTCTGGAAATTTTAATGTTGAATAGCCCTGCTTTAGAGGAATTAACCCTGATTCTCTGAAACATAGGTTGTGAGATTTTGAAACAAATGTAGAAAGAGAAAGGTTGGAATATGGACCTATGGTGTTGTTGTTTCAGAAGACTCTACGGCTCCCCCTGCACCTGAGGCATGGAAGGTTGTGAATAATCAGCCAAGGTCTCAGTAGCAGCAAATATTTACTCCTTAAAAAAAACCACAAATTCAACACGACACATCGCTTCAAGTTGTTGGGGAACGACTGTGAGGCAGGGACGACCTTCAGCGGCAGAGTTATCTGGATGTTTCTGAATACTTTAGCTCTTACCTAGTGGAAGAAGAACGTGTCAAAGGGTACATAACAGCGGGCCTGGCATTTTGCTTATGGTTCACACAAAGAGAGCAGTGAGGGCACAGCTGTGCCCGCGGAGATGAACGGCCACTGTTCACCCGGTGACAGGATTTCCCCTGGTGGTGGGACACGTAGAGGACACAAAGACACGGGGTAAAGGGAAGAAGACAGGAGGTCTGGGAAGGTTAGCTGCGACTGTAAAAAAATGCCGTGAGAGGTCTGTGGTGCTTTTTAAGGACGAATGATGCAGCACTCGGGGGGAGGGGGGAGGGGGGGTTCAATAGAACTTTGAGAGAAAACAAGAGCCACACAAAGAGAGACAAAGCCTTAAAAACATCCCACGGTGATGTTTGAGAGTCCACAGGAAGAAAAAAAAAACGAGAGAGAGAGAAGAAAATCTGCTGCAACAGCTGTGGATGTAGGCTGCACTTCATCTGTGTGACGGGGCTCTGAGGACAGTCAGGAGGAACAAGAGTCACGTGACTGAGAGCGGGTTCACGGCGGTGGATCTCCTGTCCGGTTACAATCACAGAGACTACGTTATAAGTTTATAAGGTTTTCTCTCCATCTGTGCCGTCGTTCGTCCAGCGGCCTCTCCGCCGAAGCCGTCACTGAGCTATCGACACATTGCACTCGGCACCTAAATCAGCAGCGGTGTAATGAATTCACGGTGATTTGGAGCCAGAAAGGCTGAGACAGGCAGTTTGGTGAAGAGGGCGTGTGAGTGCTCTCCTTCACTCACTGTCTCATCTCAGATATAGATATATATATTTATTATGGCTGCCTCCTTAAATTAGTTTCACATGAATTATTAATTGCAGATATTCCATGTCTGCATTTCCTGAAAAAGATGTTGTGTGAAATGTTCCTTAAAGTGAGCTTTAAACTTGTCTCGAGTCTGACTTGAGTCTCAAATTTGAGGACTCGACTTGACTAAAATGACTGGAAATGACTGGACTTATGGAATATTTACATTTCCTCAATTATTGAGGAGTTTGTTTTTTTGAAATACGGAAGACATCGGACGTTTTCCTTTGTTTGCTTTTACTCGCCTTGCGTGCAAACCTGGCAACCGAGCGACACCAACGCTACTCAGTGAAATTCATAAAGGAATGTTGTTGTGTTTTTTTTACCACAATCTCTATATTGATATTGAATTACAGAGATACAAATACAACATGGATGGATGGATGGTAAGACAGGGAGTCAGTGGGGATGTGAATCTTTGGGTGGCTCACGATTCGATTCAAAATCTATTCTCGATTCATACGATTCTCGATTCAAAAATGTATACAACGCATAGTGTGTTAAGGCTAATTTTGGCATCAAAACAATACAGTTTGTATAAGATAATGTGATAATGTGATCATTTTACATTTTACATATATAACTAGAAGCACTCGGGGGGGCACAGACCTCCGCCAAGGCAGCTCAGCACCCAATAAAATAGTGATAAAAATAGTGATAGCATGTACGGATCACACCCAAAATGGAATCACTTGTTCCTGGTCCCATTGCGGACATTTCCTGAAAATTTCATCCAAATCAGTCCATGACTTTTCGGGTTACGGACAGACAGACAGACAAACTCCAACGAAAAACAGGTCAAAAATAGTTATTTTATTAAAGTTAATGATATATTTTGTATTTGAACAATTCAGTTGTATGAGACCATGAAGCAGTTCTGACACTGTATGAGTAACACAGTGTTTCTGTCACAGGTAAAAGTCTTGCAGTTCAAAATGTGGAATATCTGGGAAATCATCTTCCTCTTCTTATATTCATACATCTTGACTTCTCTCAAGAATGACTTCAGACTTGCTCGTGACTTAAAGGTTAAGACTTCACATTTGCATAATGTGTGACAGCTACAAAAAAAGTGAAGGCAAAAGACCTCAGTATTAATACAGTTAGTATAAGCCCTTTCAAAATAATTGTATTATAATTACGATAACGCACATTTTTCCCCAAATTTCACTCAAAAATGTAAAATATTCAGTGACTATGATTTTCTAAAAGCTGAAAAATGTATGTTCATTATAAGTTAACCTAATATTTGAATTGATTGACAGCCTTAGTTTTAATAAAACGGTGAACATTGAATTGAATTGAATTGAATGACTTTATTCCTCCCCCGGGGGGGAAACACACATTTACAACAACTCAATTAAGGCGACAAGAGGTGCAGAGATGTGCAAGTGCATAATAAGTAAGAAGAAAGACAACGTAAAGATAAGAGTAAAAATAGGATAAAAAATAAAATACAATATGGTAAAAAGTCACACTATAAGTAAGACATAATAAAATAAAATACAATAAGGTAAAAATTACGCTCTAATATAAGTAAAAAGAAGTAAAACGTAAGATAAGAGTAAAAAATAGAATAAAATAAAATACAATATGGTAAAAAATGTAATTAAATTACACACTCTAATGTAGAGTAAGTAAGTAAGTAGAGATAAGAATAAAAACAAGATAAGAATGCACAATATCCAAGTAGTTCACACAGTGTAGAAAGGGGACTAAACCGAAAAGTGCACTCAGTACAGAAGAGAAATCCTGAATAAAGAGACTGAATTTTACACCATAAGCAGAGGTTAGTAGGTAAATGAGGGGACATTGGGTTAAAGGTCCAGTGTGAAACATTTTGGAGGTTCGCTGCAAAGGATCTCAGATCAGATCCTACACAGAAAACCACATTCTGTGTAAACAAGAAAACGGTTTGCGGTGCAAAGAGCGATGAGAACAAACACATTTACACGTGCAGTGACACATCGATCAGAGTGTAATTAGCTCTGTGTGCTGCTTCATAAATGTTCACACAGTTAAAACCTTTCTCTAATGCACAGATATCACACATCTGTCTTGATATCTGGATGGATTTCCAATATGGATTTCATTCTGGTACTCGCACATGACATGAAAGACTGTTTTATGTTAATATTCACGTGAGGTTGGTCTTGTTTTGGAGTCCATTTACGTCCATTATTCAGTTTTATGTGCACAAGTTGCACAAGCTGGGTTCAAACATTCATGTCACTGCTGGAAACGGGAAATAACTGTCCGACATAAACACAAGATAGCAAACCCCCAGAGCAGAGGATTGTTTTTTCGTCGACAGGCTTCTCGTGCTTTACCTTTTATCTCCTCCTCTGACACAGAAACTTTCCTAAAAATCAGTGGTTATCAGTTTGAAGCTCTCATTAAAAAAAACCTGCTGGTGTCAGTGAGGCACAGAGAAACACTGACTTGCTGCTTGGTTCTGCCATAACTCTGCCATGTTCTCCACTGTGACCTTCAGCTTAAGTGTATTCATGCAGGCAGCCAAACCTGAGGCAGGCACTTCCTCAGGAGCCCGTGTGTGAATAATTCTCGATGGCACCGTGACTCAGACGAGCACTGCATCACACCAGCTTCTATTTTTATTCAGGACTACTCGCTGGATCGAGACGGCTCCAGTTCTTGCCCCCGTCGGAATCAATCATATTTTGTACTAATCGTTTTATATCATTTTTTTTTTTTTTTTTTTTTGATAAATAAAAGAGTAATTCATCACGAATAAAAGTGGAGAAGCAAAGCGGTTGACGCCGTCGCGACGTTCTCTTAAATCCTTCTCTCGCCTCATTAGACTTGGAAAGATTTGCGTTTGCCAGACCGTCCGCTTATCTCACGTCAGGACTGGAGAGGAATCAGAAGGTCGGGGAAGTGTTCGCGTTTAGACGTTGAATAAAGAGAAGGAAGCTTTGTCAAAACGTGACTCTGACTCAACAGAGGACTGGAGTTTGAAGAAACTGTCATGGGTTCATGTTTTGCATCCGAGGCTACGTTTACACTAGCACGGGTATTTTTTTTAAAAACGGAGACTTTCCCCTGCGTTTGTGTCTTTCGTTTATACACACAAACGGCGATTTCGCCTCTGAAAACGATGCTTTCTAAAAACGGAGAGTGGAGATTTTGGAAAACTCATATTTTGCGTTTGCATGTAAACGGAGAAAAACAGAGTTTTAGGGCAATCTACGCTCCAAAAATCATTTGGTTATAATCATTTTTACATGTTTGCATTTGCAAATACAGCTCCTATATCACGTAGCGGAGCAGAGACGTCACCGCGTTTTGGGTCCGACCTGGGCGGACTGCTGTCTGGTGGGAAAACTTTGAGAATGAGGTTATTAATGAGGTCCCGGAGGAGTGGCGTGAAAATTTTAGGACGTTGCGATCATCGTCACTCTGTCACTATAGTTACGTCCATACATCGAGGGTTAGAGGTCAGTCGTTGTTGTTGTTGTTGTCGATGAGGATTCTGATTGGCTTGTATGGTTTTCTCCTACTTCCTACGCTGCCGCCCACAGGCTTGGCGTAGTTATGACGGCTCTCGGCAGCTGATTTATGCGGGTTAATATAAATGATCATTGAAAACGATGACGTGTGCACGGAGTTATTTTGGAAAACGGAGGGAAGAAAATATCTGTTTTTAAAAAAATATCCAGCTAGCGTAAACGTAGCCTTATTTTGTAAGGTTTCTGTTTCCTGTTTTCTCCCTGTGTTTCAGGAGGTTGGTCCGGTCGACGGGGCGGAGTCTCAGAGTCACACACCTGCAGCCCATCATCTCATCACCTGCTGCTTCATTTACTCCTCGTGAGTTTGTTCTTGTCTCCACACGCAGTACCAGACGTCTCCTCAGGGCTTCACCAGATCGACTTACAACCAAGTGTTTGTTCTTTTGTTGGTTTTCTCGTCGTCTTATCGCTCGTGTTTCTTTTTCACTTTCACTCTCCTGACTCAGAAGCTCTGCCCGGCTCTGCTCTTTTTAGACTTCCTTTTGTTTCCCTGTTTCAAGAAGCAAGTGCTGACTTCTGCTTATTTGGGTCCAGTTTGACTTTTTTTAATTTTTATGACTGTGACAGAAACGGTTCTTCCAAAAGAAAAGAAGACATCATTTACAAACTAAGAGATAATTGCAAGGGTGCCCTGGACCCATGGTTGGTGTAGTGGTTAGCACTCTTGACTTTGCAGCAAGAAGACCCGGGTTCATGGGTTCAAGCCCTGTTTGGCACAACTTTGGAAAAAGGGCCTTTCTGCAAGGAGTTTGCATGTTCTCCCCATGAGTGCGTGGGTTTTCTCCGGCTTCCTCCCACAGTCCAAAAACATGCAATATGGGGATTAGGTTAATTGGTCACTCTAAATTGACCGTGAGAGTGTGAGTTGAATGGTTGTTTGTCTCTATATGTGGCCCTGTCATGGTCCAGGGTGGACCCCGCCCTATCGCCCAATGTCAGCTGAGATTGGCACAGCACCCCCCGTGACCCTCTGGTAGAGTATAAAGCGGTAGATAATGGATGGATGGAAGGGTGCCCAAAAAAAAACGGGGATGGTACGATTTGGTTATTTTGGTACACTTCTCAATGTTTGACAGTGGAAACGTCAAAAATGATAAGAGATTATTTCGGTCTATAGAGCATTTTGTGAGAATAAACTGAAAAACCAAGTCTTTCTACGAGTGGAACATGACATAACGTTTACCGTCTTAAGTCCGTTTTCTATTAGTGAAAAAAAAAAAAAACATCCACTCACAGGTCAAATAACCATAAAAGACAATGCTGTAGGTTTATATGTAAACATGACTCCTGGGTCAACATGCTCATACATCTACTATGATCTCGCTCCGTTCATGCAGTGATCTCAGAGAGCTGCTGCTGCTGAGTTTGAAAGATAACAGTGTAACCAGTGTGACAGCAGGTACACTGTTGCACACTGTGTTGGTGTTTGTGACGTCAAAATGGCGCTTAACTGATCTGTCTAAATGACCCACATACACACACTTTGGGGTAGAATAGTTAATAGTTTAGTGTATTTATCCAAAGCCTTTAACCCTTTTAACACCTAAGCCTCAAAATGCTCCTGTGAGGAAGTGCTTTTGCCCGTTTTTTCCAGTATAACATTCAATATCTGGCAGTTATTTACAGTTTACTGCATGTTAAAATGGTCTGTAGGCAACGTGCATGATGGAACTTCCCGCTTAGCAGCCGTGACTGCTGGTACGCTGGTCTGCTTCCGGAAGTGTCGTGTTGTCGTTTTTTCGGAGACGCTAGTGAAGTGCTCAGTAGTAGAGTCAATTTTATGAGTAAAAATCAGCGGATTTCGGATACAAGAAGAGAGAGAGACGGTTATCGTATCAAAAAGTCAGAACGTCAGCCCTGAATTGTCGTGTACCCCTTTGTACACATTTGTCTCGGTACAATAGTATGATAAACTTTCATAGGTTTCATAGGATGTGTGCGTGCGAGCCGAATGGACGGTGACGGGACGGCGGGATGAGTCTGTACGTCCTCGTCCAAGTCACAAGACTGAGCGCCGCGTTTGCTGTTCGCCGTCTGGCTCTCCGCTCCCACGCGCTCGCCCTCGGCGTTGGTACTTGGTGTAAAGAGCAGGAACGGCACCTTTCTTAAACCTCGTCAATTTTCCCCGGCGTGACGACAAAACCGTCCTTTTTGAAATGCCGGCTGCAAACTTGTTTGAAGTCGTCTCGCCGTACGATCACCATCCTTTCGGCTCGCGCGGTTTGTAGGCGGAAGTTCCATTGTGCACGTGGCCTATTAACAATTTAAAATGAAGAAAAACATTGCCTTGCTTGTGTTTTCTTATCTTTTCCTTCCTCTGTTTTAATTTACTTTATTGTCTGTGTGTGAAACTTAACTTCTAAAACGTGCCTCCCCTTTGAGCCGGAGGTTAAATCCTATCATGCAGCAGAGTATGTTTATATTTCAAGGTCGGACTTTGACTCATTTGTGTTTGTGTTAAATGAAGCTGCAGCAGAACATGAATGGATGTGGACGAAAGTTCACGCTCATCTTCAACTCATTTCCTCTGCTTCTTCTCAGCTTGAACCTGGTTATTAAGCTGCTTCTTTTCATCTCCAGTTAAATGCCTCAGAACTCCCATGGTGCACTGCTGCCTTCCTGTCCTTTGCCTCCGACAACAAGAAAGAGTGAATTGTTTCCTTCTTGGCGCTCCCTCCTCTCCCAGATGTAACACACTGCTGCTTCCTTTTTTTTCTTTTCATATCTGCCTCTTTCCTCTCTGTTTTCTGCTATTTATGCCTGGCCCCCCTCTGTCTGTCTTTTATCCATTCACCCCTTCATCCCTCTCTCTGTCACTCGTGCTTCCCGTTGTCACATCTCTCTTCTCACCATGTTCTGCCCCTTAATGTTCCTTTTAAGTCTTCCTCCCTCCTGTGTTTCCATCCATCTCCCTCCTGCTCCTGGTGCAGAATATTGATAACCCGGTGTGTAACGAGGAGCGATCATTGAAAAAGAAATAAATAAAATACAGAGACGGCTTCATAGACAGGAATGTTTTTCTTTGCCTTTATTTCTGAGGACTTGTTTGAATTGACGCGCTGTTGTGTGGTTTTCATGTGCAGCAAATCACTTCATCATTAAAATGTCACTCTTTTGTGAGTGCGGTGCACATCAGGATTAGTTCATTAGGAATAATGTTGACAATTAATTATGCGAGTGAGTCGGAAGTTTGGAATGTGGCGTATGTATGTGTCAGAGTTGCTTGCTTGCTTTCTTTATTTCTTACTTTGTTGCTTGCTTATTTGCCTCCTTGCTTGCTTGCCTTTTCTTGCGTGCTTGTTTTCGTTCTTGCTTGTTTTCTTGCCTTCTTGCTTTGTTGCTTGCTTATTTGCCTCCTTGCGTGCTTGCATTCTTGCTTAATTGCTTGCCTTTATTGCTTGCTTGCTTTCTTGGTTGGTTGCTTGCTTGCCTTCTTTTTTTCTTGCTAGCTTGCTTTCTTGCTTGCTTTCTTTCTTGCTTGCCTTCTTGCTAGCTTGCTTTCTTTCCTTCTTTCTTGCTTGCTTACTTACTTTGTTGCTTGCTTATTTGCCTCCTTGCTTGCTTGCCTTCTTGCTTGCTTTCTCACCATCTTTCTTGCATGCTTGCCTTCATTCTTGCTTCCCTTTTTCTTTCTTGCTTGCTTTCTTGCTTACTTTGTTGCTTGCTTATTTGCCTCCTTGCTTGCTTGCCTTCTTTCTTTGTTGCTTGCTTTGTTGCTTGCTTGTTTGCCTGCTTGCTTTCCTTCCAACATATTTTCGGTACACAATGCCTGTTCAGACACATTACGTTCCATACTTTCCATACTAGTGAGGTTATCTTAATCATTTACTGCTCCTCAGTTGCTCATGCTTTGTTTTCTTTATCTCGTAGACTCTCCTCTGCGGACACAAGACTTTATCAGTGGACTTGATGATGAGCTTCTGATGCTAGGTGCTGAAGTCTATCATCTATCTGAAGATAACAGTTTGGTTTATATCATGGCCAATGTTGTGAGAGTAAAGCCACTGTTTTGGCAACCTGTAAAATCGCATCCTCCTGTCCCTTGGAAAATGTAACATTTCCCAACATCTGCCGCACACAGTCTGGTGAGTCCATATTGTAGTTTGGCAACGCCTGATGCCCACTTATTCAAAGTAGCTCCTCTATGTGTGAGTGCTTAGAGGAGAGTTATCAAACATTCACGTTGTAAAATCCACCACTCCTTCCACTCTGAGTGATTTGCAAAAACCGAGAAAAAGTTTGATCATCAGCCTTTAATTTGAATCCTTTAAGGCTCTGGATTTTCAGATGGAACAATAAAAAAAAAAACCTGATATTTCATCAAAGCACTCAAACAGAGAAATGCAAACACAATTATAGACGCTCGCTCTTCGACAGGCCCGTGCTACATTTATGTTGGTTTGAAAAAATATGGAAGTCATCCAGGAAATTTCCCGATTAAAGTCTTATTAGTTCTGCAGGGATTGGGGCAGGCTGTCGATCAATGTGGGGACCTGGTAATGTACATCCTGTAGATCTCAATGAGCCTGTGAGTGTCTCTCAGTCGGCATTAGCACGAGCCATACTGCAGCACAAAGAGCTTCACACTAATGTGCACCATTAGCCCCTATATACTCTCTCTATCTCATCCCCACTTTGCTTTAAGCATCCCAGTATCTCAGCATCTGTGTTTTCAGCTGCAGGGGCAGCAAATGATGGAGAACCCTCTACATTAGTATCTCTCTACCCTCCACTGTCCTCACATGTAACACTAAAAACTGGCCACATCATTTGGCCTGACTCATAAATCAGTAATTGTTTAAAGTATATGCCGTGTCCGCGTGATTAGAGGACCATTGTTGCGAGAGAAAATACACGTTTTCAAAAGTTGAAACAGAATAAACGATGATTCTGGTCCACGTGTTTAGTCCCGGCAGTTGGTGAAGCCTCGGGTAGACGCGAGGCGTTTGGTGATATTGTGAAATAATGATCGGATCAATTGAATTGTTTAATTTTGTGGGCTTGTGTGGAAATGATGGTGCAATGACTCTTTAGATCAGAATGAGATGTTTTTGCAGCAATGCAACAGTAAAGAACAGTTTTTTTTCTATATAAGCAGACGTTGGGTAAGATTGTTGTACAGTTAGTATTTGCAACGATGGAATGATAATATTCTATTTTTCAAGTCACAAGCACAATTCAGGCTTTTTCTCTAGCTTTACCCAACCACAGCCTAATGGCCGCGTTCCCACCGGCTCGCCTCGGCACGGTTTAGAGAGCTTTTCCACTAGCGTAGTACCTGGTACCAGTGTACTATTTTTAGTACCTGCTCTGGCGAGGTTCCAAGCGAGCTGAGCAGGTACTACAGTATGCGCTGATTGGGCAAAACTGCCGGGCCACTGATTGGCCAGAAGTGTCGTCACTGGGTGCGTCATGAGCCTGACATACGACACAGGATGCAGGAATCAAATCCCACGATTTTTTCAAAAAATAGCACGTTGAGTAGGTACTTTATTTTTGTAGTGAAAACACAACCAAACCGTGCCGAGGCGAGTAGAGCCGGTGGAAACGCGCCATAACACGCTCACCACGAGCCAATCACTTGTGTGCTGTGAAATTTTCAATTTATCTCTCTTTCTTTATGCAGTCAATTGATAATTCAGCCAGTCCTGTATAAAGTACCTAAAAAGGGATACTTGAGTAAAAGTACAAGTTACCAGAAAATGATTTTGGTAGTAGTTGGAGTCACTTTTTTAAATAATATTATTGAAGTAAAAGTCTTACAGTCTATGACATTTACTGTATTTAAGTATTAAAAGTCATTTTCTGATACAAAATGCATTTAAATAAAACAGTAAAAAAGTGAGGGTTAAGGATCGAGCCATGGTGGCTCAGTGGTCCGGCGAGTTGTCTTTCAATTGGAAGGCTGTGAGTTCAATTCCTGGCTCTGCTATAAGTGTCCTTGAGCAAGAGACTTAACCTCATGTTGTCCTCAAGTGTGTGAATGGATATGAAAGATCTGTGAATGGGTGAAAACTGTAGTGCAAAGCAGATCATTAAGACTAGAAAAACTACACCATTACTAACTCTTCTTCTTCTTCTTCTTCTGATTTTATTTGGTAGAAACGAGTGACAAAGAGAGTTGGAGGAAATGTAGCGGAGTAAAAGTAAAAGTAGCTAGAAATACAAACATATACCCTCTGTGTCAGAGGAGAAAATGACACCACCTTATGCAACTATTGTGGTCATTTTTTAATGTAATGTATCGGGAAAAAGAGGAGGAGCACGATTCCCTTCCATCATTCAGCTCCATCGATGAAGACTTGTTCGTCACAGCGTTGACGACCTCATCACTTTTCTACACCGCGTCTCAAAGGGATTGAGTAGAGGGCAGTGGATGTTATGGCTGAACGATTTTATATAAATATTTCCTTCCATCCATTCTCTACCGCTTTATCCTCCCCATGAGGGTCACGGGGTTGGGGGGGGTGGGGGGTGTCAATCTCAGCTGACATAGGGCGATAGACGAGGTCACAGTCCAGACAGGTCATCAGTCCATCACAGGGACACATGGAGACATCCATTCACGCTCAGACGCTCACGGTCAATCTAGAGCAGTGGTTCTCAAAGTGCGGCCTGGGGGCCAATGTAATGAATTACAGTTGATAGTTTTAATCCAGGAGCTACTAAGCTTTTTAAATGTTTATTGGACATTACTGGATACAGACCAATAAGTGTATACAAAAATACTGGGTATTTACCTGGTTTCTATATGGTGAATTTTAGTGTATTATTGTGTTATAAGCTGGTAATAAGCAGGTAACTACAGCCCCTAATTACTAGCTATTTACCCAGTAAATATATGGTAACAGAAATGTGTTATTTGGTATTAACCTGTAATTAGAAGGTAAGAACAATGGCCAAAATACTGGGGAATTACCCAGTAAATTATAAAGCGTTATTATATTAACGCTTAAATTACATTATATTAACGCTTATATTACTTAACGCTTAACTGTAGAACGACAATCTGGTCATTAAAATGATTACAAATGGGATTTCTTTCTGTTTTTTCCCCCGTTTTTTTCCTTTGGCGGCCCTCAGTCCAATGTTGGGTTCCTAAATTGGCCCTCGGGTATCAAAACTTTGAGAACCCCTGATCTACAGTGTCCAGTTTAACTAATCCACATACTGCATGTTTTTGGACTGTGGAAGGAAACCGGAGTCATGAAATATCTAATTGCAATTACTTTTTGGCTGAAATTGCAATTGCTTTTACATAATTATTCTCCTTTTTTATTTGAATAAGATATTTAAAATGAATACTCAGGACACAGGACAATGTTTTCATCTTAAATGGTCATTTGACACATTTTTTTTTTTGTGCCTCCTGCAATTTGGTAAAATTTGGACTAATTGTTCAGCCTCTGTGGACGTGCAAGTATTTTATATACAGTATATTTAATTATCCATGTCTAGTTATGAGAGAGTATTGCGTGCACATGTGTTTGTAATCGGCCATTTTGTCTTCGCCCTGTAATCAAAGTCGCTGTAATGAATGAGCGTCGACTGGGCGACGTAAACACAAACTTTGCGTTTTAGGTGGTTTTGGTCTTCAGAAGAACTCATTTAGCTTCACACACGGATGAAGCCAAATGTGAAGGGTTGATCCGGCTGAATAACTCATTTACTGAGCTACTGAATCAGAGCGTTCATCTCTTGATGAAGGCGATGACCTCAGAGGAGATTATGAAGGAAGAAGGATGCAAGGACCCACCAGAGTGTGTCGTAATTTAAATCACCGGATTAGGTGGAAAATTGGAAAGTAAAGAAAAGTTTTAAGCCTTTAAAACCGAGCGTATCGCAAGCGCACTTTGCATCACCGTAATTATGTTACAAATCCCAACGGTTTCTGAAAGCTGAGAAGTTGTACGTCAAATCCAACATGTGGTTATTACGGTAATTTAACTCCCGATGTTGCGGGAAGCCGGCGAATCAGCGTCTTTGTCACCAGTTTGCATTTTTTTTGTCTGTTTTTGGACATTGAGACAAAAACTCAAACAAAAGTTATTTTAAATATGTTTCATACTAGTCAAATTTGTTTTGCTTCACTTTAACTTGTTAATACACCATTTTAACACGCAGTAAATTGAAAATAACTGCCATTTATTGAACATTGTTCTGGAAAAATGCACTTAATTGGATCATTTTCTGATAATTTTATGGTTAAAATAAGCAAAAAAGTAGACATTTGAGGATTTTGTGTGCTTTAAGAGGCCAGTCGAACCACTACTATGTTAATTTCCTGTAAAAAAAAAAAAAAAAATGCACACATATCAGACACACGTCAGCGTTATTCCACAGATGAGATCACATCAGTCTGGGAGTTACATTAGCGTGGTATTTACACAGAACAGACACACTGACCTTCTATCTGCTTGAGAGGAAGCCTCTGTGGCATTAAGCTGCATCGATCAGATTATGGAAAAAGTCGGTGGTTCAGTGTGGATCAGCAAGAGTAAATGATAGCCTGCCATTCAATTAGTGTGCGACAGACAGAGATCAGATATTAGGGAGATGTAGATCGAGCGGAAGGTAAAGGAAGCGCGGGATGAAGCGGGCGGAGGAAAAAAGAGACAGAAAGAGGAGAAAGTGGACGGTCATGAGGTTCAGGCTGTTTGATCACAGCTGGAGTGAGAGGGAGCCTGAGGGAGCAGCTGACCTTTGTGCATGGGACACACACACACACACACACACACTGTTGACTGAAAACTAAAGAGTGCACCTGACTTTTCACTGACCTTTCCTTTAAAGTCCATCCAGCGTGAGCGCCGGTTCTCAGACAATCACATCTGCAGAGCAGGAGATCACGGCACTTTAGACGAGCTATAACTGTCAGGAAAACACAAAAACTTTGCCACTAACATCACAGTTTGTCCAGATGAATTCATTTTTCTGTAGCTGGCACCACTGTTAATGAAAGTGGTGATAGAGAGCGAAAGAGTGTGTATAAGAATTGTGGTCCATAAAACCAAGAAAGCGGCTCAAAGATGCTGAAACACTAGAGTTCTCTGTGGGTTTTTATCAGTTTAAGTGATGCTTCTCGTGCCTCATGTTGCCGCGGGCCGTCGTTAACGTGAAGAACACTTCCGAATTTCCAAATATACTCACCAGCAGCCATTTTATTAGGTACGTCAGTTCGACGGCCTGTTAACGATAATATCTAATCAGCCAATCACGTCGCAGCAACTGCAGTGCGTTCAGGCATGAAGACATTCGTGAAGTCGATTTGCGAGGAAGAAACGAGGAAGAAAGGTGATTTCAGTGACTCTGAATGAACACAGATATTCTCCTTTGACGATTCACAGAGAATGGTCCAAAAGAGAGGAAATATCCAGTGAGCGGCAGTTCGTTTTCTTGCCTTGTTGATGCCAGGCTGTAAGAGGAGAAGGATTTAACTATTAAACTATTGGCTTTCCCAATCCAGGTCCAGGGGATCCACTGCACCTGCATGTTTTAGATCAGGGTTTCTCACTCCTGGTCCTCAGGAGCCATTGTCCTGCATGTTTTAGATCAGGGTTTCTCACTTCAGATCCTGGGGATCCACTGCCCCTGCATGTTTTAGATCTGAGTTTCTCACTCCTGGTCCTGGGAAGCCATTGTCCTGCATGTTTTAGATCAGGGTTTCTCACTCCCGGTCCTATGGAGCCACTGTCCTGCATGTTTTAGATCAGCGTTTCTCACTCCTGATCCTGGGGATCCACTGTCCTCCATGTTTTAGATGTTTCCCTGCTCAAACACACCTGATTCAAACTCTCAGCTCGTCAGTAAGCTTTGCTGAAGCCTGATAACGACCCGTTTACTTGAAGCAGGTGTGTTGGAGCAGGGAAACTAAACTAAAACAGGGTTTCTCACTCCTGGTCCAGGGGATCCACTGTGCCCCTGCATGTTTTAGATGTTTCCCTGCTCCAACACACCTGATTCAAATGAACGTGTCTTCACCAGGCTTTCACAGATATGTTGCGGTTGGTGCAGGGAAACATCTGGAATCGGGACAGAGAAACACTGAGCTACAGTAACAGAAGACGACACCAGGTACCACCTCTGACACTTTATAAGGTGTTCTGTGTATAAATTGGCCACTGAGTGCGAGTCATGTTCACTGTGAACATGAGGCCTCTTCTCACTTTTCTGTCATGCCACATGGGCGTCGTCCAGCCTCATTTGGTCAGAGGTTATTTCCTGAGATTCTCCTTTTGTTGATATTCAAAAGCAAAACGCCACTGCTGTTAGTTTGTGTCACACATACGATACATTGATCTTTGTTTTATTTGTAGTGCTTTGATTTTTTTTTTGGTATGGATTTGGTTGGTGTTTCTCTTGTGTTGCATTTGTTTTCTCACTTGATTTTTGTGGATTTCCTGTTTGATTCTGTCTTTTTTCCTGGTGTTTTCATTCTTGATCGTCTGCTCCTTTGACGTCCCGGCATCTTGGCGTGCACAGTTTCTCTCAGCACGGTCTCTCCCCTAACGACGCGTCTCGATAATATATATATGTCGTAATTTGGTGTTAAATTGAATTTCTCAGAGCTGACACACGCAATCATGTTGTGTTTGTTACCAAGAGAGCCTTGCGCTGTCATTACAGCACCAGTCCCACAGAGACACATTCAGCCAGACTATCAGACACGCTTTTACTACAACTGTTGCAAAGATGTTTTTTTCTTTTTGCTCCAGTGTTTAGGCTGGAAACAGAACATGCATGAGAAAATACAGGTTAAGATTCCTCGTGGGTAAATTCCAAGCAACCTCACCTTCACAGGCATTCATTTAGGGAAGAGGAGGGTGGATGTTTGTAGGAAACAAGGAAGCACGAGTGAAGAGTGAGCGACGTTAAGAGAAGTAAGAGAAATGGATGCAAATGAGACAGAACTGAGTGATGCTGAGGAGAAGAGAGAGCGAAAGAGAGATGAAAGAAGAGTGAATTATTTTGCAGCCTGGTCTGTTGGACGGCTGATAAGAGAGATCAGTGGCAGAGGAGATGTTTGTCACACTGTGTGTGTGTGTGTGGTCTTCCTATAATGAGCCTGAGAGAGCACGGAGACAGTGGATTTAATAAAATAACTACACACATTTGGGCATATGTATATATATATATATATATATATATATATATATATATATAGATATATATATATATATGTATGTATGTATATATATATATATATATATATATATATATGTGTGTGTGTGTGTATATGTATGTATGTATATAAATGTATGTATATATATGTGTGTGTGTGTGTGTGTGTGTGTGTGTATATATATGTATGTATGTATATATATGTGTATATGTATGTATTTATATAAATATATATGTGTATGTGTGTATATATATATGTTTGTATGTGTATATATGAATATATGTGTGAATATATGTATATGTGTATATATACAGTATGTATGTATGAATATATACACATATGTGTGTATATATGTATATTTACATACGTGCATATATACATATACACACACACATATATATATATATATACATATACACAAATATATATATACACACATACATATATACACATATGTATGTGTGTATGTGTATATATATATGTGTGTATATGTGTATATGTATATAAATGTATGTATATATATATGTGTTTGTGTGTGTATGTGTGTATATATACATATGTATGTATGTATATATATGTGTATATGTATGTATGTATATAAATATATATGTGTATGTGTGTGTATATATATATGTATGTATGTGTATATATGAATATATGTGTGAATATATGTATGTGTATATATACAGTATGTATGTACGAATATATACACATATATGTGTGTATATATGTATATTTACATACGTACATATATACATATACACATACATATATACACATATGTATCTGTATAAATGTATTTTTTACCGGAGCTCAACCGAGACTCTGTGCAGGATTTGTGACGGCAAAGAAGAAGAAAATCCGTTCCTCCCAAATCCCACTAATTTGTCAAATGATATTTTCCTAACACGACGGCTACATGCTGCGCTAAATATATGCTAATGCGGCTTATGTTGTTATTTCAAGGTTTCACAGTTATTAATGATGACACGAGCGCGTCGGGCATCTGGTGTTTCAGCCTCTGCTCGGATCGTCAGAGGAGGATGTGAGGGAAATACAGGTCAAGGCCCTGAAACAAACAGAATTCCCCCTCCGTGCTTCACACTTGTCATTTCGATTACGCCCGAGACGTCGTGAGCACAAGTGTTACCGTGTCCAATCAGTTTAGAGGCGTTTGGCATCAGCGCTAAACTCACTGGTGCGGCTGGAAAACAACAGGACCCAGTGGGCTTGTTGCAGTCGTGCGGTGATGGAGTTCAACTGTATCTCTCGAGTAATGATCTGTTTTAAAGCCTCTGCAATAATGTCACACCTAACACACTCGAGAGAGGAAATGATGCAGTGAGTTTGGAGCATCTGCACTCAAAGGTGGTGAACCATAAGCCTACACTGCGTGTGGGTAGATAGTAGCTGCAGAAGGTAATTTTAACTTTATCCTTATCTAACTTCACACCTGGGAACATGAGCTGGGCAACGCTGCTCCCACCGACATGGATCACTCGGACTGGAAACACCTGACTCACCAGAGTCTGCGGTGGAGTGAGAGATGACGAGCAGAGAGGACTGGAGCTTTGTTTCTTCTTGGGTTTTCTGTGACTACATCAGTGATGAAGCCTCTCAATAAGCTACCGACGGTGCGTTTGGTGTCGTTTCCCCACGTGTGCGGGTCAAATTGTTCCAATGATGAAAACATGATCAGTTGGGAAATTCACAAAAAAGCTCATTCTTAGTGACTCATTAGAGCTCAGTGTGATATGAAGTAGTCTGCATCCAGCCCTGTGCCATGCAGAGAGCAAAAAACACTATTCTTTCTCACTTTGGGCCGCTTCAGTCAAAGTCTTTAGCTCTCAAAAATGTTGCAGAGTCCAATCTGTGTCCAATAAGTCTTTATTGTCAAACTCTGAGGGCAAACATGGAGGTCGGAGCCAAATAGAACAAGGTCCTTGGCAGGAAATGTGGGCAGGTGCAGAGAATGTTTCGCAACCGTTGTGTCTTCACTTTCCATTTTTTTGTTCGCTCCTAACAAAGACAATGAGCAGATTCACTCCGAGTGTCACAGGTCGTACTTGCTCGTCAGGTATGTTTAGGAATCTGCCGACTCCTCCACAAATCTGTTATGACTGAACAGCGTACGTCACTGACAGCACATGCACATTTGCTGTGTTTGCACTGAACAGAGAGAAAATCCACAAGGGGCTCATTCTGTCACTTTGTGTTGTTGTGGTTGAGGAAAACCATAAGAAATCTTGTAGTGAGTGAGCTGTCACATGACATTTAACATCACAGCAGCTTAAATATCCATGAGTATTCTACAAATTGTTGTGAGAGAAGCACAATTATGTCTAAATATATATTCAGATGTTTCCAAATGTAACCTTTATTTTCCCATTGTTGCACAAAATGTATATTTAGTTTACAACGTCTTCATTACGTTATTGCTACAGCTTCTAAGATGTTTGGCATGACGGCGTAATTAACTTAACCTTTTGGCTTTCTTCGCTGCACGGCGCGATCACTTTGCGATTCTCCACCACCCTCTCTCCGCCTCGCGTCGCTGCCAGTGTCTGCTCTGTCCTTGGCAGCTCATGCACGCGCTCGTCTATCTCATCTCCAAACCTTTTAGGGAAACTCAGGAATGATCGTCTCGTTGCACCGAGGACTGACAGCCGCTGCCGCCGAAAGAAGAATAATTCCTACGAATTTGTCGTAATGACAAATGAATGACCCTGCTCGCTCGCCATTTAGATTTAAACGCTACGGTGGCCTTGACATGTCGGAAAAAGCTTTGCTGCTATTTCCCCTTCCTTTGTCCTTCTTCTTCTTTGGTTTATTTGTGTGGGAAAATAGACATTCTTATTTGTTTGCATAGTAAGCTGCTGCTTTAAAAACCCCACATTTTTGTGTGTTCTGGCTGTAAGATGGCAGATGTATATGTATGCATATATATATGTGTGTATGTATGTATATATATTTATATATGTGCATATGTATGTATATATGTATGTATATGTGTATATATATATATATATGTGTGTATATGTGTGTGCATATATATGTGTGTATAGATATGTGTATATGTATGTATGTATATATATATGTGTATATGTATGTATATATATGTGTGTGTATATGTATGTATATATATTTATATATGTGCATATGTATGTATATGTGTATATATATATGTGTGTGCATATATATGTATGTATATGTATATATATGTGTGTGTGTATATATGTATATGTTTGTATAATATACACATATACATATATATATATATATACACACTGTATATATATATTTTAATGTGTGTGTATATATCTATATATATATATATTCTATATATTCAAAAACAAGTTTTTGAAGGATACTTGTTTTTTTTTTAAGTAGTAAAAAGTATAGTTCTTTATTTAGCAAATAAACTGAATTCACCTTTTTATACCCAAATCTGCTTACAAGACACACATGAATCAAACATAAACATCCAACCACTGAAACAGATATGTTTCTGTTCATTTATGCATGTAAATAACTATAATTTGATCAATCTTATTCAAGAAATAATAATATTCTTGACTATTTCTTTCTGTTGTTATAACCAGTGGTCTACATACATATTATTATATTATGGTTATCAACCAGTTAATGCCTAACCTTCCTGAGCACAATTCAAATCACTTTCCTAACCCAGTTCCTCGGAAATGAGATTCTTCCTCATTAGGACCAGGTTTTTGTCTACATAAGGACTACAGGTCCAAACAAAGGTCAATGTTTATGTCCTTATAAATAAAAAGCATTCATAAAAGCAGACTCATGTGTGTGTGTGCTCACATGAGTCTGCACGAGTAATCAGCTGTGTGGTGTCTCCATGCGTCTTGACGCGGGGACATCTGTGCAGCTTTACGTCCCAGTTGGAGTCATCTTTACTCTTCTTCATGAATTGAAAAGTGCGCATTAATATTTCTGTACAAGTTGGAGCTGATGACGGAGAGTGTGACAGGAGGAGGGGAGGAAGAGAACGAGCGCGCTTTGGACACGGGAAGCTGCTCAGTGTGTGTAGCGCGCGTGTGTGTGTGTGTGTGGCGCGCACCTCCCCTCTCCATAAACGCGACGACGATCCTTCTCTCGCTTCTACGGAGCCTGCCCTGCAATTCCTGCTTTTCATGCCAGAGCCTGCAGCTGCTGTCTCTGTTGCGTCCCTCTGCGGCTGTGTGAAGCGAAACCGTCGCCTCGCTCTTCGTCACAAAACCGACGCCAGACTTTTTTTTTTTTTTTTTTTGGAACACGCAAGGACTCAAAGCCAGAGTGATATCGCAACTTAAGAAGAAGAAGAAGAAGAAGAAGAAGAAGAAGAACGCAGCGAGGAGAGACTGCGTGAGGACACCTGACAGACACTTCACACCCCCCCCTCGTCCGACTGTTGACTGAAATCTTTTTCAACTGTGAAGACAGGCTACAGGAATGTGGAGTAAAAATCTGTCTCCACGGTGAGTATTGTAAATGCGTCTGTCATGCCCTGTGCGCGCGCGCTTGTCTGTTGGATTGTGCGTTCCGCTAAATTAAGTCTGGGTGCTTGAACGTGGACCACTCATGAATACAAACGCCATTTTAAAGTGAAGGCATTATTGTCATCCCTGTGTTGACGTTTGTTTTCTGTGCTTTTGCCTTTGAAACATGACAGATGAAACATATAAACATGTGTGTGTGTGTGTGTGTGTGTGTGTGTGTGTGTGTGTGTGTGTGTGTGTGTGTGGTCTCACCTGTTCCGTCCCCCCCTGCAGTAAAACCACCTGCCTCTGCCTCGGCCCCTGACGCCATGACCACAGACTTAAACTTAACCTCCCTGCTGAATGTCACAGATCTCCACAATCACACCCGAGGATGCTCCCTCACCAAGACGGGCTTCCAGTTCTACTACCTGCCCACGGTTTACATCATGGTCTTCATCACGGGGCTGGTGGGCAACAGCCTGGCCATCTGGATGTTTGTGTGCCACATGAGACCCTGGAGCAGCATCTCTGTCTACATGTTCAACCTGGCCCTGGCTGACTTCTGCTACGTCCTCTCGCTGCCCTTCCTCATCTTCTACTACTTCAACAAAACGGACTGGATATTCGGGGACGTCCTGTGCCGCCTGCAGCGTTTTATATTCCACGTGAACCTTTATGGGAGTATTCTGTTCCTGACGTGCATCAGCGTGCACCGGTACACGGGGGTGGTGCACCCGCTCAAGTCTCTGGGTCGACTGAAGAAGAAAAATGCGGTCATTACCAGCGCGCTGGTGTGGGTGGTGGTTATTATAGCCATCTCTCCCATCCTCTATTATTCCAGGACCGGCTTGAAGCGCAACGCCACCACGTGTTATGACACCACCACGGAGGACGAGTTGCCGGGTTATTTCATTTACAGCATGACGTTGACTGTGTTCGGCTTCTGCATCCCTTTTATCATCATCTTCTGTTGCTACGGCATGATCGTCAAAGCCTTGATTTGCAACGACGTGAACAATGCGCCCCTGCGGCGGAAATCCATCCACTTGGTCATCATCGTGCTCGCCGTCTTCGCCGTCTCCTACATGCCTTTCCATGTCATGAAGAACCTCAACATGAGGGCCAGGCTGTACTTCCAGAGCCCGGACATGTGCGAGTTTAATAACCACGTCTACGCCACCTACCAGGTGACGAGGGGACTGGCCAGCCTTAACAGCTGCGTGGATCCTATTCTTTACTTCCTGGCCGGAGACACGTTCAGGAGGAAGCTGTCGCGGGCGACTAAAAAGCCGTCCAGGAAGGGAGACACCGTGCTTCAGTCGAAGAGTGAGGAGACGGCGCTCAACAGCCTGGCTGAGTATGTGGAGAACGGAGACCGGAGGCTGTGACCGGACACCTCAAAGTGT
Source organism: Microchirus variegatus (assembly GCF_963457635.1). Taxonomy (NCBI): domain Eukaryota; kingdom Metazoa; phylum Chordata; class Actinopteri; order Pleuronectiformes; family Soleidae; genus Microchirus; species Microchirus variegatus. The sequence continues at coordinate 33,117,447 of NC_139804.1, forward strand.
CGAACGCTGGGCGTGGATCTGTATTAGCTTTAGAAACAACAATGGACTTGATCTTGTATCAACAGAAATGCAGTGTCTGACACATGCGGCTGTGTGTAGAATCTGTTGGACGATGGTGTATAAAAACTTGTAGGACAAATCCTCCTCCCTGTGATAACCACCGCTTGCTCGCAGCCTGTTGATGTTTATAACCTGTAGTACTGTGTTGTTCTGTGTGCGTGCGTTGTTATTAATGTTACAGCCATTACTCTTCATTCTGACTGAGTAGCTAGCGTTGCTTACACTTTCGTGTTCACGAAATAAACATCTACCATCGGGGCAGGGCTGCGGATAAAGAGGTTTCCCTGCAGGCGTCAATGCTGCCCCCCCCCCCCCCCCCCCCCGTGCATCCATTTGTTCAGGGAAGAGAGAAAAAAAAAAACAGACTGAGAATGGATAGCACCTTCTCTAACAACTGAGCTGATGCTTAATCAATAGCTATTTAGCAGGTGGGAGTTTGTGGTGAAGGAAGAGCACCTGGCTTTTAGAGGAGAAAAGTTAAAGCACTGAAACTGAAAATGGCTGCATGGATGTGTCATGCAGACATGGCTCTGCTCAGACTGCAGGAAATCAGACTTTTTCTCAAATCAGATTTTTCCAGGCAGACTGTCGTGATGGATGCAGGGGTAAAAAAAAATGGTGGTGCAAAAAAATCCTCCATCGCACAAGAAAAGCTCGGCAGGGGAGTAGACGTCACTCATCGCGTTTACATGCACAGTTTTATCGAGCTAGTCTGACTCAGCCGTATGGAGGAGGGAAATCGATTTATGGCCCGTGTACGTCTGACTCCGCCTCCGTAGCCTGCCGCTGTATCTCTCTATAAGCCAGCACGTTTGAAATCAGCTTCCTGTTGAATTTTGGTGCACGCTCAGAACTCCAAGTCCAACTCCAGTCCGACTAAGCGTATACACGCAGGAGTAATCGGACTATGAACATTACTATCACATTATGCGGGTATGTTAGTCCTAGTCCTAGCTCGATCTCAGTCGGACTAACGTGTTTACATGACATTAAGAAAACCGAATAACTGAGTGTGTTCTGCAGCACGAGTGAATACTTAGCACATGTGTGCCGTGTTTCCACCGGCTCGCCACAGCACGGCACGGTTAAGTTGCATTTCCACTTGCAAAGTACCTGGTACCACGTACACTTTTTAGTGCCTGCTCTGGCGATGGTTCCAAGCGAGTTGATTAGCTACTGTGCGTGACGTTTTAATTAACTGATTCTAATTTTCTTGTATTCTAATCAGCATTTTCATGCTCGTTGAGTCTGTACTATTTTTGTCGTGGAAAAACAAGCTGTGTTGTGGCGAGGCGAACTGGGACCATAGTGGGAAAAGGGCCATTAGAGCACTGATTTCATGTCATTATTTTAAAAGAAAAAATGAAATCTGAATCTGAGGTAGAGCTTAGATCGGGCCCAAAAAATCAAGCCTGTGCACATTAACTGTAATTACGAGCCCGAGCCCGATTTAAACCCGACAATTTTTTAATACGTTAGCCGTAAATGTACACGTACGTCCACGTCCTCCCCACAGCGGGAGCTTGCTGTACCTGCTGCCACAGTCTAATTTACAATAACAATAACGCTGCTTCCATGAACGCATATGTCGCTAATGACGATACGCTTCCTGGTTTTTAAATGATGCGTTCAAGGCCTGCCGGTTTTTACACCTTCACACAATACGACGTGCTATAACATACCACGCGAACACGACGAGGGAGAAAAAACACAAATGGTTGATCAAGGGCCCCTCAGGCTCGGGCAGAGAATCTAACCTCTAATCTGATGTGCACCTGCAGAGATCTGATTTGCATCCTATTCTTAAACCATATGTGGTTTCAATCTGATTTGAACAAAAATCTGATTTAACGTGCTTTCAAAAACAATCTTGATAAAATGTGGACATGTTTCCAGCAGTCTGAACAAAGCCAACGTAATGCACTATGAGCAGGGACTCTGCTGTTTCCACAGAGACACCTGTCACCTCCTCATTTCTGCCTTCATGTATTAACGACTGGATGACGAGGACTCGTCGACTAGTTGTTCATTTTTGACAGCTCCGATGTTTAAAGTCTGCAGTGGCTCTGGCACCACAGCTGTTCTGTCCTTGGTAACCTTGGTCTCCCTCTGAAAAAAAACGAGACAATAATTGTGTGTGTGTGTGTGTGTGTGTGTGTGTGTATATGATACTACAGTGAATGTTCCGGAGGTGTGTGTACTGTACAGAGTGTCGTCGTGTTCCAGTGAGTTTGTGTTGTTAACAGTTTTGTTCGTCGGTATCATTAAAACCGAAACCTTTTTATTGCATGAGTCCACTTTAAAAAACCCATCAGTGAAACACTGACTAACCACAGCAGAATTACTCATCTGTTCATCACACCACAGGGAAGTGCTTAGAAATTAGCAAAAACACACACACACACACACACACACATAATCTTGTCTTTCTTCAGTTGTGAAGACACTCATTGACAACCTTCAAACCTTAATTATAGCCCTGGCTTTAAAGACGACCAATTGAAGTTGTAAGGACAAGTTAAAATGGCCTCACAATGATGGTTTTGACACAAATGAGTCCTCACAACTAAAGAAAGACAAGTACACACACACACACACACACACACACACGCCTTCACTCACCTGATTTAGGAGTTCATCGACATTGAAGACATTTTCAGATGAGATACCTCAAAGTAAATACTGCACTGTGTTTGTGCTTTCGTAGATAATCTTTGTTTAAGTATTGTTTTGTACTTTGTTGTAATAATTTTGGACAAATGATCGTGGAGCGCTATACATATATATATATATATATATACATATATATATATATATATGTGTGTATATATGTATATATATAAAGCCCAGGAATACTTTGTGTTTGATGTCTCTACTAAAACATTTGTAAAAGTGTAACGTGGTCAGCGATCATCGTGGAGACAGTGCGTGAATCAGCTGTACAGAAACTCATGGGGGCCACATGTATCTTTATCAATAAATTTTTATATTTAAAAACAAACCTGAGCGACGTGACTGAAAATGACTGCGTGCTTCGTGCTGAATTTACGCCGCTGCGTTCACTCTTTACAGCCGCACATGCACTTAATCAAATACATGCGCTGGTTTGAGTGAATAAACATTGGCAGGAGGAGACATCTGTGCAGAGTTTTGTCCTCTCTCTGCTCCTCCTCTCTCTCTCTCTCTCTCTCTCTCTCTCTCTCTTTGTGCTAATGTTAACTTTCTTTTTCTACATAGTCAGGAGGAAGTGAGGGGACGAGGGTGGAATAAAGAGTGGCACCTTTCTTTTCCCCCTCCTGGCTTATCCTAAGACAGCTTTTGTGTCCGTCACAATGGTGCGGAGTTATTGATGCAGACGGGGAATGAGGTTATTGCCAGGACCCCAGGGCTGTGCCGTGTTGTGGGTGCAAGAAACTGGCACACCCTCTTCCTCCGAACATGGCCTGTGAATACAAACGGCTTTTGATTTCCTGGCTTTAATGTGCAAACAGCATAGTTTAGTGTGTGTGTGTGCGTATGCGTGTTGGGAGAGCCCGAAGGCAGTGGAGATCTTATTTGACGAGTTTCCTGGTATTTCCTCCCTTTTTTTCCCCAGTTGTAATTGCCTAATTGTCAGCCAGTGTGACATGCACATGCACCACGGGCATATGAATATATGTTTTTGTGTTTGTGAGATACGCATTTCCCTTTGTGCTCATGCACACGGCGGGATGAAAGGGAGGTCGGATTCAGCCAGAGAGCCAAATATCCAGCGAGCCTCTGTGCTTTTCAGTGTCAAATCTTGACTTGCAGAGAGTTGGGACTTTTGCCAGGATCTCCTCCCTTCCTTCTCAGCCACCTTTCACCTCTATACTCTCATAATATGTCTCATTATTCCAAATGTAGAACTATAAAGAGCTTTTCTTCACTGTGTTGCCTCATCGTCGGGGGGGATACTGTTCGAATGAGCGTTTGGTGCAGAACAGAAGGAGCAGCTGAGTGTGAAAAAGTAATGTCAGTTGTGCAGAACAAAGTTTGTGTGTGTGCGTGTGTGTGTGTGTGTGTGTGTGTGTGTGTGTGTGTGTGTGTGTGTGTGTGTGTGTGTGTGTGTGTGTGTGTGTGTGTGTGTGTGTGTGTGTGTGTTCTTGTGCAACATACTGAGGACCAGTGAGGGTTTTTAACCAACAAAGTGAGGTCATTTTTACGGAGTGAGGACATTTTGGCCGGTCCTCACTTTGTTTTCATTGAAATCACTTCCTTAGGTTGCTATAACATGCTATACTCAATTTGTCCAAAACAAAAAATCTAATTTTGGACAACATAGTATAATATGACTTTTTTGTCAAATTTTGGACCAAATTTTTTTTTTTCAAATTTTGGACCAAATTTTTTTTTTCAAATTTTGGATGACATAGTATATTATGACGTTTTTGTCAAATTTTGTACCAAAAATTTTGGGTGAAATTTTTTTTTAAAATTTTCGACGACATAGTATAGTATGACGTTTTTGTCAAATTTTGGACCAAAAATTTTAGGTGAAATTTTTTTAAAAAATTTGGACGACATAGTCTAGTATGATGTTTTTGTAAAATGTTGGACCAAAAATTTTGGACGACATAGTATAGTATGACGTTTTTGTCAAATTTTGGACCAAAACTAACAAAACAAACAAGTTTTCCAGCTCTTTTTGCTCTGGGGCTCCACCTGCAGACATTTTATGGTACTGCAACCAGTAGTTCTTTGTAGATGTCATTCATGAAGTAGATATTTGTAATTGTGTTGATTTATAAAGTGGAAATGCTGGTTCTCACTTTGTCAGCAACCCAGTCCTCAGTATGCAGCAAGTACAAGAATGTGTGTGCGCTTGTGTGTGTGTGTGTGTGTGTGTGTGTGTGTGTGTGTGTGTGTGTGTGTGTGTGTGTGTGTGTGTGTGTGTGTGTGTGTGTGTGTGTGTGTGTGTGTGTGTGTGTGTGTGTGCGTGTGCTTGTGTGTGTGCAGATAAAGAGGCCATTTACTACAAGTAAACCAAAGTAAAACACTGAGCGTCGTTCTTGGAGTTTACAGAAAGGGCTCGGGCAACCACAGCCATTACCGGAACAATGTCTGCCAAAGCCAAAAAAACCACAGTACAAACCAATCCGAATCAAAACGTTGGTGTGTGTGTGGTCCTCCGTGAGGGACCACTGACAAACAGTTATGGGCAACGATGTGGTTCTGTAGCAAATCCTCCTGCATCCACTGATAACTGGTGACAGCGACAGTGCTGCAGAAGCTAAATGAAACCATGCAAACGTCTGTCCTTTGTAAACACAGTAAATTCCATCATATGACTCTGTTGCATAATATCAACATCGTATTGTGCATGCTTTTTGCATTGCTCAGTTCTTGCTCTTTTTTCTTTTTTTCTTTGCTTTCTCAGGGTCGCCACAGCAGAGCGTCCAATTAACAATGGACAATGTGGTTCCGCAGCCCTTTATGTGTGTCAAATGAAATCCAGTTTCATTTCTATAGTGCCAAACCCAAGCATACTGTATAGAGAGGAGATATAATGAGCACAACTCGTACACTACCGTTCAAAAGTGTGTGGTCACCTATACAATTTTCTTGTGTTTTCCATTAAAACTTGCACTTTTATTCATCAAAAGAGTTTCAAAATGAATAGAAAACATAGTCATAGACATTGACAAGATCAGAAATAATGATTTTTATTCAAAATAATAACTTTGCTTTCGTCAAAGAACCAGCAAAGCTGTTTTCAGCTGTGCTAATCATCCAATAGCCTTCTGACGCGATTAGCAAACACAATGTACCATTAGAACACTGGAGAGATGGTTGCTAGAAATGTGCCTCTATTCACCTATGTACATATTACATTACAAACCAGACGTTTGCAGCTAGAATAGTCGTTTACCACATTAACAATGAATTGAGTGTATTAGGGCTTTTCCTTCAAAAATAAGGACATTTCTAAGTGACCCCAAACTTTTGAACGGTAGTGTACGTGTTTTCCCACAGCACTGGTAAACACATTAGAAAAAATATTTAGTTCTTGGCTCCAACATTCTTGTCTCAGTGCTCAGCTTTGATGCTGCCTAACAAGTGTTTACTCGCTCAGATCAGGCATCGACCAAAAAGCACCCAACCCTGCACCAGAGCACTCTTCTGCGGAGCGTCGCTGCACTTATATGGTAACGTCGCACACTGCACCACGTGGACGACGACATTTCTAATTTCTGAACATGCAACATGTGTGCGCGAAAGAGAAATGACTGTGATCGATAAATAGGATTCTGCAGGGCCAACAATAACTAATGACACCAGTGAGGCCGCTGCACACAGAAACACGACCACTAATGACACACTTTTTAACACGGCACATTGTTGCCGCTCAGCCAGATCACCTGACACGATGACAGGTGTCGTGATAAAGACTTCTCTGATCGCGTATTCGTAATCAGTCTCAAACCTGTCTTACTGGTGTTCCCGCTCAGCGCACGTCTATAGCTTTGTTTGTGCTTGCGTGTCTCGTCTTGACTGATTTTTAAAAGTGAATCAACGTAGGATTATTTTTGATGGCGCGTTAACTTAGCAACACATGGGCGAATGTTGTTGCCCGTGTCGAAGCCTGAGCAGACAGAGACAGCACAGATGCTGAAGGAGAGAGATGATAGAATCAGAATTAGGACAAGGTCTGGTTTTCGCTCCACTATTGGACGGATACTCGACTGAGGGCGACCTGGTTCTGTTACCGACTGGTACAGGGGTCTGCAACCTTTACTATGAAAAGAGCCATTTTTGTCCCCTCTCCACCCAAAAAAAATGAATCTGGAGCCACAAAACCCATTTGACCCATAAAATTAAGATTATATCACATATAACGTTTTAATACAGATATACTACATACAAAATAATGAGTTTGTTGCTTTAAGAACTACAAAAATGAAACTCTTCACATTTCATTGTTGTTTACAGCCAACATTTTATAAAATGGAGAAAAAAAAATACTTATTATAAAATAAAACACAGAATTCGATTGTTCGTATAAATTCAAATTTTAATTTAAAGGTGAAGTAAGTAGTTTATAGTGCCATCTAGAGGAGAGGCTGAAATGTACAACAAAGAACTGCTCCTCTGCTCACCCCCTCCCTTCCCTGAGCGCTACGGTATCCTCAGCCGGTCAAATGTCGTCCTCGTCGTCTTTCTCCGTGTCAGCAGATGAGGTTCGTGAGGCGAGGGAGAGGGCGAGCTACCGCGGCCGTAGCAGACGAAGCGGAGAGAGAGGAGGCGGGACTTCAGCTACAAGTAAAGAGACGCTTGATTTGTTCTCTCGCGTTTGTCCTTACAGGCTCCAGTAGAAACATGGCGTCTCTCTGCTAACAGTGGCTATGCAACCGCGGCCCGCGACCATGTTATTTTACATGACTTTTTGAAACACTACGAAAATGAAACAACTATTTTACAGCGACTAGACAATGCAGGAGCACATAATATGTATAAAAAAGTGGATTTTGGGTCATATAAACCCATAAATACTACACAGTGTCCCTTTAAAGTAACTGTGAAGATAATGCAATATTTGGAGTACAGTACAGATGGAGTAAACATGTGGGTCCAAAGATGGACAGGACATTGGATGTGATGTACAAAATGCACATTTTATCACCTTGATTTCTAAATAATAGGTGTTCACTTTGAAAGAAGAGAATGAATATGATTTTTTTATTCAAAGTTACTACAAAGGAGCCACAGCAGAAGGCTTGAGGAGCCACATGTGGCTCTAGAGATCCCTGGACTAGTACGTGTACATTGTTGGCTCATCATATAGAGTGTTATAGAGTGTTAGTAAAGTCATCTTGTGCATATTCTTCATAAATCAAGAGATGCAAACAATGAGCAGTAGGTTATATAAGCCCGGGTTGCACATTAAGCCACGTGGACATGGTTGTTTGCACATGACACAAGTTGTAATGTTACCGCGACATAATATATGTCGTAACATGTTATAACAAACTATACCGTTTACTGACTGTTGGGGAAACCGGAGAGCAAATCTCTACACTGTGTTACTTAAAACGCCATCTGAGCTTGAGTTAATCAAATGTTCATGAGACTCATTATGAGACAGTTTCCCAACTGTCAATATAACATACTGTAAACACTATTCTGCCAGTTATTCAATAGTTGTCGGGGTTTTTTCTCAATAGAAAACCATTTGCAGGACTATGAGATCTTGACATTGACTCAAGTACCTTCTGAGGTAAATGTACGACTGTGTTTTAAATAGATGATTCACACACTTTCTTATACACAACCCTCCCATTAACCTGAGCTTGGGATGGCTGTGGTCAATTTAGAGTGTCCATTTAACAATAGGGGATTGGGTACCTTAGCCCATTACCTGTATGGAAAGGGAATTTCCCATAGTCAGCGTTCTGCTTATGATATTGACTTACAGTGCGTTAATAGAAACCTGTACCCTTTAATGAATAAGATTAGTTTGACTACAAATGTCTATAACATTAAACTGCAGTTTACATCTTAGTGCAATAATAATTCAAAGTAATACAGTTTAAGTAATACAATTTTTTTTAAAGTTGTAATATTTATGTCATTTTATACTAAATGTTTATTCTTTACATACGGACAGTATGTAAAGATCCACTGAATTGTATTTTGAAGGGTTTATTGACAAACACTGAAGTATGTATATGTATTTTAATCACTTTAAAATAAAAAAATAATGTGGTTCTCGTAGCCTTTGAATCAGCATTTTACTGCAGCTTTCCTCTAGTTAGTTGCATTCTGCAGTCTTAGATGTCGCTAACGCTAACAAACTGAACGTTTAAAGGTGCCATATGTAAGAATGTGACCAAAAACGGTTACTACATTCAAATTCAAAATACAGAGGTCTTTTAGGTTTCGTTTTCTGACGTAACTGGCAACCCGTGGTTGCTCGGCAGCTGAGACTCTACTGACTGCAATGATTGGTTAGACGGCGGTAGGTGGCGCCACATGCCAAAACATGATTTCAAAACATAAACATGATTTGCAGTCTGCAAAATAAGCTTTTTAATGCACAATGTTATATGAACATTATTCCTGAGTCTCTGTGACATATTAGGAGGATTTTATGGCCAGTTGCTTTAGATTTATTACATAATGCACCTTTTTGTGGTATTGCTACTTTTATATGAAGGCTCTGAATACTTCTACTTCTACACAATAACATCACCAAGCAACAAAATTAAAAAAAACAGACATATTGGATATGACCAAATATTAGAACAACCAAATACTGGCAGAGAAGCAAAAGGCCAAATGAAGAAATCCTTTGATAACATGACATTTGATTTAAATTGACCTCATATTGACTCTGGGTTTGAAGCTGTTTTTAACCATCAATTGTACACGGACAGCTGTTGTGTCTATATATACTGACATGATAAAAAAAAATAAAAAAAACCAGGATGAGTGATGTGCAATCAAAAGTACCAATGCCCTGGAGTAAGTCTGCTTTCTGACACTAAAAGCAATTTGGAATAAGAGCGCTGTTTTGGTGCAATATGTTCAGCGTCGCCTCTGGTGTTGGCCTACTTTGACACCCTGAAATGACTTGACGTTCATCAAACTGTCACACACACACACACACACACACACACACACACACACGTGTGGTTGTTAAAGCCAAACATCGGCCTTGGTCTATTTTATGGACAAGTTAAAATAGAAAATAGAAGAAAAAAAAATGTGTTCAAAGTGGGAGGGGGGTGTGTGTGTGTGTGAGATAGAGCATGAGCTGTCATATTTTTGGATGGCATAAAGTTGATGATCAATACCTCTGCAGCCACTCCCACGTGGCCTCTTGTTGATTTTCTGCTGCTTCTCGCCGTCGTCATCGATCAACGTGAATGACTGGCTGACATATGCAGACTGAACCGCTTCGATTTCATACAACAGGGACACGAAGAACCTGTTAAGCATTTAAACTGGGTCCTGAGTGGAAGACCTGGCTCGGCTAGTGCTAAAAGCAAACTTTGAAATTGTTAATCTCTTGGAATACAGTGTGTGTATTCAGTAACACATCTGTAGGACCAGGGTGACCACGTCTGAGAACGGTAATATGGAACTGAGGTTGAATTGTTATTGGAGGGATGAAGGACTCAGAAGATAAATCCAGATGTTGGAGCGAGAAGTTGAGAACTACAGAGTAAAAGCCATTTAATGTGCTGCAGAAAATAATCTTTAGTAGGAAGAGAAAAAAAACTGAAGCAAAATAGAAGCTAAAAATAAAACGACTTATGACTGGTGATGTACATTGAGTCTGTCATACACACAAAATATAGGTAATATAAAATGCTGAGAAGGTTTTCATTTGTGTGTGTCGCGTGCAAAATGACGTCATGGCAGTTTCATGCAGCCGTGCAGTGATGACTCCGCCCACATTGGGGCGGTACTACACTACCGTTCAAAAGTTTGGGGTCACCTATACAATTTTTTTGTGTTTTCCATTAAAAGTCACACTTTTATTCATCAAAAGAGCTGCAAAATTAATAGAAAAATATAGTCAAGACATTGACAAGATTAGAAATAAGGATTTTTATTCAAAATAATAATTTTGCCCTTTCGTCAAAGAAGCAAAACTGTTATCAGCTGCGCTAACATCATTGCACAATGGTTTTCAAGGGTTTTCTAATCATCCAATAGCCTTCTTACGCCATTAACAAACACAATGTACCATTAGTACCACACTGGAAATGGGCCTCTATACACCTTTGTACATATTCCATTAAAAACCAGACGTTAGCAGCTAGAATAGTCGTTTACCACATTAACAATGTATAGAGTGTATTTCTGATTCATTTAATGTTATATTTATTGAAAAGAAGTGCTTTAACTTAAAAAAAATAAGGACATTTCGAAGTGACCCCAAACTTTTGAACTGTAGTGTATATAGTGGAAAAATACCATATGTATAATGTGTGGTGTTCTTGTCTCTCGCTTTTATCAACACTATAACGTAAAAGAGAAAAAAAAAAAGTTTCCAGGGAAACCATCTGAAACAAAAGTCCCCCAAAACTACCAGACCGTGGTGTGAAGACAACCATCATTTCTATAAAAGTAAGAAGCAGTCGACAGCTTCTCTGCAAGAACTGTGTATCCAATGTTTTTATTAGCTGGCGACCTGTCGTTCTACCCACCGCACGACTGCAGGGTGGAAGATAAATTACTCAGGACTGAAATTTACGTCCCGGCAGCAGATTACATCCTCTGCTCCATATTAACGTTGTTGTTGTGTTGGCATGAGTGTTGCAGGGTGGGATTAAACCTGTGAGTAATGGATGTAATGTAATGCTTTTTAATCAGGTATTATGTGTTTGTATATCCATCACATGAATAACAAGAAAGTCAACAACAGAGCCATATATGCAGAAGCACAGTCACCGTTCACATGATCGTCTGTGGTAAAAACACCTCAGAGTGTGTTTTTCTAATGGATTAGGAGCTCTTCACTCGCCTTGTGTTAGCATCAGGCTTAAGTTGTGTTTATGGAACTACTGGAGCAGTTATCAGTCTTGTGTTGGGACAAAATAACTCTTGGAGATTCACTTAACAGTCACAAACAGTCTCATCCTGTGCTTACGCCCACTTTTATTCTGAAGGACTTCTTTGGAATACAAATCTACATCGTGGGTCAGAAAAGGCGATAATCAAATGTCAAGCATTTAATCGCATATTTTGTAGCATCCTGGAGGAGCGCAACGCTGCACAAGAATTACTATAAAAAGCCAAAAACATGAAGATGTTATATTCAGCTACGCAAAAACTATTAGTGAAGGGCTTTATAATCGTTTAGGATCTAATTAAAATCCATATCTTTGACTGTAGTAAAAAAAAAAGCAGATGTCTTTTAAAGATGAGCCATGCTGCTAATTGCCATTTAATTTTCCCTTTTGTATTTTTCATTTGCTACTTCAAAGGGAAACACTTCAAAGTTCCTTTTTTAATTCTGTCTTCCATTATCTTTTCACGTTCCCCGCTCGCTGTATTGTGTGTCACTGGAGTGTGTGCGTGCGTGCGTGTGTGTGTGTGTGTGTGTGTGTGTGTGTGTGTGTGTGTGTGTGTGTGTGTGTGTGTGTGTGTGTGTGTGTGTGTGTGTGTGTGTGTGTGTGTGTGTGTGTGTGTTGTAACTTCCTGCTCATGCCAACAGTGTTAATAATCAACTGCAGATAAAGCTGTATTATCCACATCGACATCCTCAACAGTGAGGTTTGTTTTCCTGCTTGATAAGCAGGTGACTCTCAAGTGTTAAACTCTTTTATAGCTGCTGTGCGATGTGTGTGTGTGTGTGTGTGTGTGTGTGTGTGTGTGTGTGTGTGTGTGTGTGTGTGTGTGTGTGTGTGTGTGTGTGTGTGTGTGTGTGTGTGTGTGTGTGTGTGTGTGTGTGTGTGTGTGTGTGTGTGTGTGTGTGTGTGTGTGTGTAGGCGTTTCTCTAAAACTGAACATGCAACAATGGAACGTCTTGTCAGTGTCCACAGTTAAGAGGAAATCTGCAGAAAAGAAACGTGTGCTGTATATAATACACATGTTTGTGTATGAGACACACACACACACACGCACACGCACACACACACACACACACACATTACTACCTACTTACTAATCTTCTTGAGAGGGTGAGGTACATTCCAAAGTAGAGCACATTCACATTTGATCAGATTAATGTTTGAGTGATGCTTTTTCAATCACTATTTGAAGATTGTGTAGTGAACCTGATCATGAACCTGAATATGAACCTGAACCTGAACCTGAACCTGATCCTGAATATGAACCTGAACCTGAACTTGAACCTCGTGCAGTGGTTT